>NW_003852590.1:809443-809868 GCF_000181295.1 Otolemur garnettii
AGCCTAACAGACTAAAACACACCAGTATGTAAAATAAAGAAGTTGTAATAATCACATCTTTGCCATATATGATAACAAAGATATTCAATATTTTTTAAAAATGAAATGCCATGTGAGTCTATTTACCTGAAAATATATAACTCTCCTTTACAAACTGATCTAGCAAGAAGATAAAAGTGCAAATGTAATTTAAACTGAAGCAGTCTGCAGTAGCCTTATCAAGTTACCCCCCCCACACACACACACACAGTGTTATATTCAAAGATGGGATCATCTTTCCCAAATACTTTTCCAAGCAAAAGCCTTCATGTTATTTCAGTAGACACAAAAGAAAAGAAAACTCTTCTAGCTCTGCTTCTGTATACTCTTTTACAAGCATTTAAGTTGGTTAATACTCCATCAATGCTAAAATATGGCAGGCATTA
>NW_003852590.1:810353-812455 GCF_000181295.1 Otolemur garnettii
ATAGTTGAGGATCATTTTAAATTTGAAGAATGTCAAAACTGGTTAATCGTTACTAATTTATATGGAGAAATGCAAGACGTTATAAAAGAAAACTGAACTCTTTCCAAGACCAGGTGCATTTAAAAGATGTTAATGCATAAATCATGATAAAACCTATATTATTATAATAAAAATTATACTTTTTCCAGTAAAATAATTTGTTACTAAAAACCTGAATTCGAGTAACTAGTAGGTATTTATTTGTTCAGTAAAAAAACCTCAATGTACAAAGTTTGGGCATTCTTATGTTTTAGGGGCTTACACAAAAGAACAGTTTACACATAATTGTAGTTATTAAATTATTTGGGTTTTTTAGAATAAGCATAAAACCTTACACTAATTATAAATAATAAGAGAACCTCCAGCTTGGAGCCCATAACTCAGTGAGTAGGGCGCTGGCTACATACACCAAGCTGGCGGGTTTGAGCCTGGCCCAGGTCTACTAAACAGCAACCAAAAAGTAGCCAGGCATTGTGGCAGGTGCCTGTACTCTCAGCTACTCGGGAGAGAGGCTGAGGCAAGAGAATCACTTAAGCCCAAGAGTTAGAGGTTGCTGTGAGCTGTGATGCCACAGCACCACTCTACCCAGGGTGACATAGTGACATTGTAAAAAAAAAAAGAAAGAAAGAAAGAAAGAAAGAAAGAAAGAAAGAAAGAGAGAGAAAAAGAAACTCTAAGACCTATCTATACTAGTTTGGGAGTGATGAAGGTAAGGCATTTCCTCTGTGGGTCTTACAGATGACTTTCTGGTGTTCTTCTGGGGAGTTTCTGAGAAACTTCAACTCCTAAATAGTTTTTTTTAACTCTTATTTCCTTAGTTTCTGATATTGTTAAAATGTGAAAATTTCTGCAAGATGAAAAAGTTTAAGCATTATATGTTATTTGCATTACCCTCTAAAATTTAGTTGATATGGAATAATCTGAACTGGACAGAGACCTGGGCCACTTCTGCTATATAAAGAATTCCAATATGCTAAAATAAAATGATGGCATAAAAATCATTGTTAAATTTATGAGATCCTGCCAAATCGCCCTCCCTCCTCTTGTGAATTGTCTCCCTTTCCTCTTTCCCCTCCAGCTATAGTCCCACAGACTATATTTGTGTTTTGTCATTTGTATGGGAGTTCAATTGTTTATACTACAATTCGAACTTTACCTTAGAAGTGAGAACAATGTATCCTTTAAATGTTTACCCTCATATTAATTTGAAATAAAAAACAAAACAAAATTTATGATATATTTTAAATATTTACAAATAAAAAATTAACTCTTTAATCACATATATACCCACAAATGCAATGATCTTGTGCCTCTCTTCATTTGCAAAAAGAGTCAATAGTTTAAATGAGCACCTTATAAAAATGAGGACTAAATGGCTTTCCACATCCATCTGTGGGAAACCTTCCTGAGCTGAGTAATGTGAACATAGAATGTATTATGTCTCTGGGTTACAAAAACAAACACAAAAAATGTAGTAAAAGTTGGACATAGAAAATAAATCTTAATCTGCTTTACAGATTTCATCATTGCCAAGAGGAAAATTTTATTAGTATGCATCAGTGTGTCTTGCTTTGAATCCTCATGAACAAATCTTAGCAGAGAATAATTTACTAAAGTGTACATATTTATTTGGATCTTTCTACCTTTTTGCCTATGAAAAACCACTACCATAAATTTAGAAGACATTCCATACACAGAAGTAATGGAGACTCAGATGTAAAGGAACTAATTGGAATACTATATTAATCTGATTTACTTTATGCATGCCTAAAAAAGGGCAACACACATTTATGATACTATCCAAATGGAATAATTAATTACTGGTCTCAGTTTTTAGATGTGAAAGTTTTCTACCTTCAAGGTGCTATTTTGAAAAAGCTTCCCACTCAAGTACATTTTCTAGAGTTTTTAACCAATATGATCCATTAACTATGCTACATACATACACATAGATACATGTGTTTGTGTATGTATATATGTACATGTGTAAACAAGGTATAAAATTATAAAATAATATTCATTAATATTTACATTTAGTTCATAATTCTAAATTATGCATATGT
>NW_003852590.1:812575-815368 GCF_000181295.1 Otolemur garnettii
ATTCTTTCTTTGTGTAATAAGTTCTAATAGTATTCCATCTTTAAAACACAAGAAAGAATTAAGTAAGGAGCTGTTCCACATTTTTATTTTTATATAATTTCTTTTTTGGTAAAATTTGATTTATTCTATTTCTCAGAAACAACAAAATAATAAAAAATAAATTAACATTGGGTGGCACCTGTGGCTCAAAGAAGTAGGGCATTGGCCTCATATGCTGGAGGTGGCAGGTTCAAACCCAGCCCCGGGCCAAAAACAGCAAAATAAATAAATAAATAAATAATAAATTAACATTGAATTTAAAAATTGAGGCAAAATTCATTCTAGCATCTTAGAATTCCATTTTGAAATTAATTTTCCATGTAAATGTTGAATAGCTTTAAGCTCATGGCTAATGACTGAGAATGTTAAATAGTAATACAGAAAAAAAATTAAGTGTATGCCTAAGTGTATCATACATTATCATTATGTTTTTGTGAATGTATTTTTTATTTATTATTGAATAACTAAACTTTGAGATTGTTTTTTCCTTTACTAATCAAAAATTCTCAAACATGTGGTTTTTAATAATCTGTATTATAACCAAGCACTGATATACAAATATTGACAAATTTATCTGGATGTTAAAAAGAATTTGGTCCATACTTGAGTCAGTTTTATAATTACTTAGGCAAAAGTGAAGGTTTCATTTAGGGGGAAAATGGCAGTTATCAGGAGTATATTACATAGATTTAGAACATTAGAAAATCCTACTATACTATATCTATATGTACAGAGATGCCACCTTGTTAAACCCACCTGAAGGCTTGTTAATTATTTACAGACTACGCTTTTAGACTGATTTTGAATTAGTTATTTTCTGAGTAATAAATGGATCTGAAATAATATTTTAATTATTTTTAGTAAGAGTATTACTTTCTCAGGAACCGAATGGATATCAAATAGAGGCTGTAAGTTTCACTTGTGCATCATGGCATAGTTCTAATGACTTATATTATAACACTAAAAGTTTGTGAGACACAGAAGAGACACATAACTTGAAGGGGATCATATAACTAGGACTTTTATTTTTAATGTGTAATTGGTAATCAGTTTTATCTCCCTATCTGCACATAAATAATTATCACCCATAGAAATACGATAAAGAGTGAGAGGGTGTATAATTCAATCTGTCAATCATTCTTGAGTGCCTACTGACTTGTGCAGCAATTCTAGGGGTGGTAGTACCAAACACATGACATAACATCTCCAGGAAAAAGACCTGCACTCTGCAGGAGTGATCATTGTTACAGACGAAAACATAAAAGGTATTACATGGATCCCTGTCTTCTCAATTAGAATCATTTCTAATTTCTAATCAGTGGATCAAAATGTATGGAATCAAAAGTTCTACTACTTTTCAAAAACTATAGGATCATATCATTGGTCTAGACGTGTCCAACTTTTTTTTCCCCTGCTACATATTGGAAGAATACATTTGTCTCGGACCATGTATTAAATACACAAACTGAAACAAAAGCTGATGAGCAACCAAAAAAAAAAAAAAAAGAAGGAGGAGGAGGATCTGTGCATAGTTTTTGTGACATCTGATAGCACCGATAAGTAAAAAATTGTCCTCACAAAATCAGCATGCAGTCTGGGGTCACAGGTTAGACACCCCTGACTATATATTATATGTCACAGGTTAGATACCCCTGACTACATATTACATTCAACTGCACCTTTGTCAACTTGTGACCATTTGCTTTTCTGTTGTCACACACTTGACAATAAGCTCCTAGAAGTTAAAGATATTCTCTCAGTACATAGTACAGTGGTCCATGTGCACACCATAGATATCCACCAGAAGAAATGTCCCCTGAACAAGAGCTTCCTTGGATACAGGGTTGGGTAAAGGGAGGAAGACGTTTTGACTACACTGCAAGTAACCCATTTTAAGAAATGACCATGACAGACATATTTGCTGATCAGTACAACCTATTTTTGCAGTAAAATTTAAATGCGCTTGTTCCCTATAGAGATATAGTGGAGCGCTGAATAGTTTTATTTACTGGAAAATGCAAGTTACTGCATTTTGGTTCAATAAGAGAGAAAATTTATGTCTGATTATTAAATTTGTAATTAATGTGAGGTATGCTAAAGATCACTGATTTTTACTTAATATCTTTCCTTTTCATTAATATTTACTATAACTTAATAAACTAGGACACATGACATCAAAAATATCCTCTTATTAAGAAAAGTTCTGATGAGGATATACCTTAGTTACTGAATTTTAATGTTTATTATAAAATTTTTATAAGTGGAAACTTTATTAGCTATCCAGGCGAAGTACCTTCCCTATCAATTAACTACAGTGGTGGTATAAAATAATTACAAGTAAAATACTAAAGATAGAAAATAATCCAATAACTATGTATTGCAAAAAATCTTTTTTAGCTATACTTGCATAATGTCTTTCAAACTTAATTTTGCATGCACAGTTGTACATAGCAACATTTATGCACATGAAAATTTGAGAACCATGGAACTACTAGAGTAAAGGAAAAAGTAAAAATCTCTAGATAGGTACAAGAGTTTCCAGACTATACTAACTTTAAGATAGCCATCAAATCCATAATTGATAATGGAAGCAGAATATGTAAATTATTAGATAGAGTTCTTACTGGCCTCAAATCCAAACTCTATATAGAGTACAGGTGCCACAGCTTTAAAAACTCTCACATTTCTTAAGTAAGTAGGGAATGGTTACACAATTTCCAAATTCAGGGCTTTCTTCAATGATTTATTCTATTA
>NW_003852590.1:816245-819754 GCF_000181295.1 Otolemur garnettii
AAATACATAAATTATCAATACCAGATGTGAAAGAGAAGGCGTGATTACTGAATTCATAAGCATTAAAAACATAATAACAAAATACTACAAATAACTCCATAACCACAAGTTTGATAACTCAGACGAAAGTGATCAAATTTGGGGGAAATTCAAACTGATTCATGTTTATATAAATTTATATAAATTCAGCTGACAATTACAACATTTTATGAAATCCATATGTTATATAAAATTGTTAAAAGCTCAGTCTACCAGTGTGAGATGAATCAATCTTGTTACAAAATGGATCCAACTTCAATCATAGGTTTATAGACATGAAACTGACAGAATAGGAAGCAGAAATCATTTCTAGTAAGACCTAATGCCTACTACAGTTTCTCATACAGACCCGCCTTAGTGACTTCAGTGTTACCCTTAGAGATAGATTTGGTGAGCATGTTAAACAATTTATTTCCAGGAAATACGGCCATCCTGTAACTGGTCCTTAGAGAAGTAACACATTAGCCATTACAAGTCAGCATCACTGCAGTATAGATTAGATTGTCTGGTTGTTAAAGAAGACTAAGACCAAAAAAAGGACAAATTTGGACCAAAATACCTTGAGTAGAGTAACACAGCAGTGCACATGTATATTGCCATTTATCAAGTTAAATTCTCCCAGTGGACATTATTGCCTCCGATCTCCCTCATTAGGCCTCCATCAACACCTCATTCTATGTTTCCTACCATTTCTCAAATGTACATTCTCTTCAGCTCATAGAATGATTTACAAATCCTTTAAAGAAATATGCCTCTCACACCACCATGTGTCTGCATGTTATGCCTTGAAGTAGCCTTTCCCACCTCATTATCAATCTAAATCTACTCCATTCTGGTATCTCTTGATGTTTCCTAGGTTAATTTCCCCTTCTGTATACATCATCCTATGATTGCTTCTAGCGCATTATCATGGGAGGTACAAATCAACTAATAGGAAACTGTCTTTCGGATTGAGAACCCTTATGTTTAGGATAATATTTTGTCTCTTTTTGTTTTTATCTTAAGTCCTGACCCACTAGGCATAAATAATTTTTGAAGAGAGAATGATACTTTGAAAGAACATAGCTTTTGGACAAGAAGATGCGGAGATTTGCCATTTCAGGGAGAAAATAGTTTGCAATTAAAAAGATAATTAGGTCTGTCATCAGACCTACTGACAGGTGGTAAGACTAGTTTATATCACTATAGAAAGGGACATAGCTTCATAAACACTACAGCTCTAACTCGGATTAGAATGCTGGAAAACTGTACAGAAGAGAAAATCAGAACAGGAAAGAACAAAGGTACCACTACACTAACTAGAGCCATAGAGACTTTCAATAGGGGCAAAGCAGTTCAGGGAAAATCAAGGCCAAGGCAGGATCCAAGTGTTTTCAGGTATCTGTGAGGTAGTAAATCATTCAGTACACAGGCAGAAAAAGGAACAAGGTGGTAAAAGTGGTTGAGGAATTAAATTTTGGAATGGAAAAAAATAGTATTTACTTGCTTGTTATATTTTAAATTGACAAGTAATAATCGTGCATCAGTAGAAAAATGGATAAAGAAAGTGTGGTAGGATGGAATACAACACAGCCTTAAAAACCCAGAGGACATTGAGAATAGTATCTATATTCAAATCTTAGAAGCACATTCTGGGGATTAAAAATCTCCTAAGTATCAGCATAACCTTCATAAAAAGATCTGCTTTAGACTGAGGAACGATGTCGTTCCTACCATGAAACTGATTATGAGGGTAAGATTGGCCTGAAGTGACTGACAACATGAAAAGAATTAGCTCACTCCCCCAAACACACAGTCATTCATAGAGTGTATTGAAAGCCCAAGCTAATTCACTGTTGAGAATAGTCCAGGCATATCAATTATTAGCTTTTTCTCCAATGTCTAGTAATATTTCGTGTGTATTTCAGATGAAGAAAAACTAGAATATCTAAGAAAGCATGCCCCTTTCTATAGAGCAGCCAGAAGGGGCAAAATAAAACATGCAAACTGTCAACTGAGGAATCACAAAGTTCATAAATTTGGAAAGGAGAGTTTTTTTCCTTATAAAGAATTGCAGCCAGCAGGCTGGGAAGTGTAGTGTTGGGCAGAAGCCAAGAGCAAACACTTCGAGGAAGAGAAAAGGGAACAGGAATTTATACTGAGCAGAGTGGCCAAATATACTTATTGAAAAGCTGTAGGAGGCGTCACAAATATTTACAAGAGAAGTATGGGCATGAGCAATGGAGCTCCACGCATCTTCACGGGTCACTGGTTCAGAAAGGGCGGCATGACCGTGTTGCGAGGGGAAGTTCTTGGTCCTCTGATGACAAAAGGTGAAGCAGAGGACAGGAAGGCCCTCTGCAGACTTGCCAGAACTACTCCATGGGCTGGGTTCTTATTGGTTCTTACTAGCAAAGAAAGTTGGTTAGTTGTGCAGAAACCACAGGAGAGAGTTAGTCACAAGGTTGATTCAACTCAGCAGTGCAGAGGGCTTTCCAAAGGACTGATTTCTGTTTAACCCCTAGGAAAGGAGTCAAATGGTGGTAGGCAAAGGAGGGGACATACGTTAGAGGAGTGTCCAACCTCCCATCCTGTCACGGCCAGCAATTCAGATTTTGAAGTTTCTCTGGGCTTCCTTTGGCCAAGGTCGGGTGTGGAGGGCATCTTTACAGCCAGGCTGGGTTACAGGACTTTACTTTTACTTCGTAAAATCGCATACTTTCTTTAGCGATGTTGGAAAAAAGAAGAAATGAGCCAAGAGCAAATGTAGAAATGAGAATTAGTTCCAGAGGCTGAAAAAACATAAGTATATGATGAATAATGAAACAATGAAAGAGAGAATGAAAAATGAGCACGCCCTAAATGTCATTCGGTTGCCAGAATTCACATTAGGCATTTTCACAAGTATAGTCTTGATTACTCACTCAGAAAGGGTATGGATTAAGAATTATTATCTCTGTTTTGTAGATAAGATCACTCAAACTCAAAGATGACTCAGCTAAAAATCACCTTCCTAATCAGATAGTCACAGATGTGTGTCTGAAAGTCAAGTCTTCCAATTAGTGCCATTTTATGCCCTTCATTCCTTTCCCCCTCTCTTTTCTTTTATTAAGCTCTGCTTAAAGGCAAATGCATCCTAGGGGGCAGGAGAGCTCTGAGATGAGGGAGGAAACATAACGAAGAATAATTTCACTTTTATCTTGATTTACCTGGTAGCAAAATCTCAATTAAAAATTGTATCAGAACTCTCCTTGAAATTATTTAGTCTCTTTATTTTTTAGAAGAAGCTTGCTGATTTGTTTCTCATTTGATTTGTTTCTCATTTGAAACAATTAACATTCAATTGTCAACTAATAAAATTGTTAACATCTGATGAATCATTTATTTATCACTTCCTTTCATTTAATTTTTGTGACTACAACTGTCTAGGATAGTCAATACATATGCTTTAAACAGAAAAATTATAACATTGAAATATAAATTATTGGCTC
>NW_003852590.1:820195-821178 GCF_000181295.1 Otolemur garnettii
AAATACATATTTTAGAGATACTCATAAAATACACAATATTAATGATTTAACTCAGAATGACACAGAAATTGATAAATATTAGCATTAAAATATTACAAAGAAAAATCTTTAGTATTTTAAAACAAAACATTAAGATCATAAAACATTCTCTGAAGTGAAAAAAATAATATCTTTTGTAGTAAAGAATTCTACATGAAGATAAAAACTGAAAATTCAAGTTAGACCATAATAACAAGGGAAAATAACATATAAAACATGTTCTAAGGAAAATGAATATATATATTTATTATAAAGTACTATAGTATATGTGTATGTATACTATATAGTGTACTATATATAACATATACTAAATATATATAGTATGATATATAAAGTATATAAATATACTATATAGTGAATATATATGCTTTTATATATATACTAGTATATATACATATATACTGTAGCACTTTATATCTTGTTAGTAAAGCTCTCTCCATTTACTCTGATTTTTTTATTTATAGATTAGTTAACAAAAATCATGTATTCAAAGCATAGATGTTTGGGGTTCTGTACATAGAGATAGCTTAGTTTTCTAAGTTATAGTGCTAAGAATTTTCACATAGATTTCCATGAGTTTTCAATATTTGTTTATTTATGAATCAAAAACACCCAATAAATCTTACCTGTTTCTTACTTTTCTGTTATATAAATGCTGTAATTTCAATAAAATGGCAATAGAGATAGTTAACAGTACCTATTAGAAATAGTTAAATT
Source organism: Otolemur garnettii (assembly GCF_000181295.1). Taxonomy (NCBI): domain Eukaryota; kingdom Metazoa; phylum Chordata; class Mammalia; order Primates; family Galagidae; genus Otolemur; species Otolemur garnettii. The sequence goes on from NW_003852590.1 coordinate 820,952, forward strand.
AAAAAAATAACAGTACATTTATAATTTCCTTTTTGCCCCCTGATTTAGTAATTTAAATTCTTTTTTAATCTTTTATTGGAAATTTAAATTTTTAGGTGATATTTTTAATGTGGTTTAGTTTTTTTTTTTGAGACAGAGTCTCACTATGTTACTCTCGGTAGAGCGCTGTGGCGTCACAGCTCACAGCAACCTCAAACTCCTGGGTTTAGGCAATTCTCTTACCTCAG
>NW_003852590.1:821328-828456 GCF_000181295.1 Otolemur garnettii
AAAAAAGAAAGTAAGAGCAGAGGAGTAAACAGACATTACATATGTTTAATAAAAAATAACATTGGCATGCTTCCTTCTGTCCTATAAGCCAGAAGAATATTTTTCTGTCTCTTTTCCAGTGATATTTATCTGAGCTGCCTATAGCACAGAGGACATAGCTCGATTCTTTTATGTAGTAGTAAAACAAATATAGCCAAACAAGAAATTCTCTTGGCCAGCACTCTTCTCTTGTCAAGCCCACATTATTCTGGCCCCTGGTGTCAGTCAAATGTGATGACATCAGTGTGAGTATCCTCTCAGTCAGTGTTTCAACATGGATTATTTAGGATTGTACTTCTAGCTACAGCAGATTTTTAAACTTGCAAAGATTCACTTCCACATTTCTTAAAATATCCTTCTCTTTGATACCTACAGGCTTGTTTCTGGAGGCCAGCTGTGTATTTGTCAGGTATCAGATAGCCCTCTCATGCTGCAAATGCCATCATTTTAACCATCTCACGGTACTTTGGATATTTTTGTAAGGTAAGCTCTTTCTCAGAATATCATTTTAAAGTACAGAGTTAATTTGAATTCATTAAGTCAAAGTTGGATTCTAAATAAGTTGCAATTTTAGTAATGAAAGTAGAAAGTTATGTTGAACCTTATGCCTTTTCCTGGTAACAACTTTCTGCATTCTGAAGCACTCTTATTTCTAAAAATGAATCATATACTCCGTGTGAATTTTTGTCACAACCTACACATAACCTTATAAAACTCAGATGTAATCAGTTCATCCTTTTCTAGATACATTATGACATTGTGAAGGATTATCAAACTTTTTGAGGGAACAGTACATAGATTACTGTTTTATTCTAATTATTTAGTCCATTTTCTTTCTCTATGTGTTTTAAATTAAGAAATATTTTTCTCTTGTTCCACATTTTGACATTACGTTTTTATGGAAGGCCATCATTTTAATATCTTTCATAAATAGCCACCTTGTGTGCACATGCCTAAAGAGGCACTCTCTGTCTATATCCACAAAGTAAAAATTACCATTATGGGATTCTTCATGTTTTGAAGATACTAAAAGTGACAGAAAACCTTCATTCTGAAAACCTCAATATGGCAAGCAAGCAAATCATACCCCCTTTTAATCCATGTGTTATAGAAGGTAACCAGGCCATTTGCTGGTCAGATCTTTTCATTTTCTTTGGTAAGAAGATTACTGACTGAATGGAATTTGCCAAATTTTATATTTGCATTTGTCTACAGAATATGCAGATATAGGAGCAAAGTCGACTTTGTATTTGGACAAAGTTTGAACAAATTTTTATTTTATATTTCCTAAGATTTCATTAAAATATTCAGAGAAATTAAGAGCACCATTTGAAACTTCATTTCACAAATCAACGTGCCTCAGAGATAAAAACAAACGTTTGCTCTTACAGGGATCCCATGTTCGCCTATAGACTTGCTGTAGAAAGCATGAGCCTTGCTAAGATCTGACTGAATCACATCTCCACAGTAAGGGCAACACATCTGCTGTTGAAATCCCCAATTCATTCTCTCATCGAATATTTTAGTTGCATCTTCCGAATCAGTTAATGTAACATTATGCAATTTCATACAGCCATCATGGGAATTATATGGTAAGGTTCTTTATTCTTGTTATAGATAATTCCTAAGATAATTCCATGATCACTATTTTCAACTGATCATTGGTAGTTTGGGCGAGACAACTTTTGATTGCCTTGGAAGTATTTATCCTGTCTTGTGCCAGTCTGTGTTTTCCCATCTCCTTCTCCACCTTTCCCAATCCCAAATTGTTTTTTACATACTCTAAAAAATGGTGTTTGGGTTATTTATTTTCTTAATGCAGTTGTATATGTTCTTGCATCTGCCATTAAAAAATAACAAAAATGGTAAGCCTTCTTTTTTGAAGATAACAGATAATACTGGTGTTGGTTTTGTAATTGTTCTTAATTTTGTTATCCAAATTCTTGGAAATTATGCTCTAAATATTCACAATGTCAAAATTAAACTACTATGAAAGACTGAGTGATACAAACAGATAAGGACCAGACCGTACAAATATGATAGAACTCTAACTCAAAAGCTACGTAGCAATCAGCTGAGAATGGTCAAGACTTTGTCAATAACTGCTAACTTTCCCAATTTTACCCTTTCTTCCACCTTATGACCAATCAGGGAAAGCCAAATACACGGTATGTAGTTCCCCAAACCAATTGCATAGTACGCTCCCAATGCTAGTTGACCCACTTCCAGCTTCCTTGTGCCAACAATCACTCCAGTCAAGTTGTACCTAAAGTCCTCTCTTATGTCTACTATAAAGCTTCCTCCTCCTCTTCCTGCCTTAGAGTTTCTGCCAAATGCAAGTGGTATTGACTGACTCTCTTGCTATCATAAGCTCTGAATCTGTTTGCTCTCATATGGGCTGTCTTCGTATTTTCCACAAGCCTTGTCTTCTTACAAAGCACAACAGTTAATCCATAAGCAAAGTAAACAGCAGATTGGTAATGCTCAGGATGACAATGCACTAGGGTTTCACACTTAAATTGTGTCACTTGGAGTGATCCCATAAAACATGATCTGTGAAGTGCCGACAATGATAGCTGTTGACATCAGTGGTCAGAGGTAAAAACAGCAGCAGCAATAGATACTCCGTGCTGTATTCATTCAACACCAGAAAGTTTCCTTTCAGCCTCTATTTTCTGAGCTGCCATTTCCATCTGACACCCATCCCCAAGCTTCCTCATTCCAAAACAGATGTTTGCATCCTGGGTTGGTGGTTCCCTAGAATGTAAGGCTTTAATTCTAAAAATAGGACAATCAAGCCCTGAAAACTGGTCAGCTGCGTTTTGTAGATCATATCATCATCCAACCTGGAATACACGCTAGAGAAATCTACCACCCTTCCTAGGTTCCTGTTTCTATCATCCCTCCAACCACTCCTGAGAGAGGGTTCTACTTCTCAGAGGTGTCCTCACTATAAGTTAATATAGTATAAATGTTGAAGTATCTTACAAGCTCTGAGAAGGTCCAACCAACGTGCTCACATGTCCATATGTTCTGCTACCTTTTCAGAAGTAAGAAACACCGTCAGTTGAGATGACCATCTCTGCAGTGATTGTGCCTCCATCAGATTTCCCTTCGTGTTGGACTGTATTAGGACGACCACAGGCATGTTTGGAATCCAGCTAAAGGGCAATTGAATTTGGAAGTACTCCAGTTTGGGGTTTTGGAATATTTTGATGTGATTTTCGGCCAATTCAATCAATGGTTACACAATTTGTAGCATTCCTACTCTAGGAATGGCTTCCAGAAATACTTCTACCACTCACTGTGCTGGCTCACTCAGCACCACAGCAGGAAGATGAATGGCCAGAAACGTATTGCTATGGGAAGGTTTCCTCCTCCATCTGCCACTGGAACTATAAGAACGAAGGAGAAATAGGGGATTTGCAGACTTCCAGCAGCTAATGTGTGAAAAATTCTTTTAATTATTAAACATACATAATTTTTAAAAGAATGCTTGGTTTTCATAAGTGTCTAACCAAAATAAAAATTAATTCTGGTTATAAGTATGATTTATAATGCAGCATGTATTATTATAAACATGCCATGATCTTTTTCTTTGATGAAAAATGCTTGAAATGAAGTTCATCAGAATTCCTATGTTTGCAAGGCACAACCAGAAACAGTTCTATAAGCAGCAAGCACAACTGTTTGTAAAGCCATGCTTGTTCATCCAAACTATCCATAAAATTTTTTGATCCATTATAGTAGTCAAAGTCTTACTTTCTTTCTAATCTTTCTGTGAAATAATTGAACATGCATCTATTATTATTTAGTCATTTCTAGACTCTATCTCCTCACTTTCCTCTTCTGCTTGCTGGTTCAGAAGTTCATTCACTGGCTCACAACTCTTCTAACCCTAATTCATACTCCCTGCTGCCACCAGGGTTAATGTTTTAAAAAACAAATTCATATCTCACGTGGGATACAGAGCAATGAACTTTGCAAGGGGGCAGTAGAGTTCCATAGTCACTAGGAAGACTATCTGGCTACCACTTGCCATCTCAGGCCCTTGACCCGCAGCCTCACAGGGAACTATCTATATTGTCTCACATGTCATTTTTGAGCATGATGCTTCCCCTCTCTGTGAGGTAAGATCTGAAGCTCACTGAAGATGAGCTCAGCTTAGCCACCATTTATAAGCTTTCAAAACAGCTTGCATATTTTCACGTTTTCCCTTTTCACTGTACATGGCATTTTCTTATTAATAAGTATGTACATTCTACTAATAACAAGTTTCTTGAAAGCAGGGTCTTTAATTTATTGCTATATCATGAGTAGAGTCTGATAATTACCTGATTTAACACTCATTCATTCATTTCAGATGTCCATTTATTGAATCTATTATATGCATCAGACACTATCTAAGGTACTAGAGATGAAGGTTAGGGTAGAGTACAGTCGATATTAGTGAAATGAATGAATAAATGACCTTCTGACTTTGCCATAAAGATAATCACACTACACTTTTATTCCAAGTTCTGTCATAAAATGGACAGGGACTATTTCTTCTACATTCAAAGCAGCAACTGTGTTATGAACTTAAAACTAAACTCTGATCAGCAGACATGGATTTGCGTTTCTGGATTATACTTAAGGCTGAGGATTTTCAGAAAGTCTTGCCAACATAACTTGTAATAATTTTATTTTCTTTAAAATGAAGAAAATGTTTCAGTCCTCACTGAAATACACTAAGAATTAACTGATGTCGTGTGAGTGGAAGTGGTTCATTAGCACTGGTTTTACACAAATGTGAAGGTGCTGTTGCTTTCAGATGAAAGGTGCGATTGCTCTTCTGTATCTGGCAACATTTTCCATTTACACTTTCAACAGTAAATCCCTGTATTTGTTATTTACTGTCCACCTAGAATGAAAATCATCAAATACCACTTGCTCAATCAAACTGCGATAACACTCAATTTTCGTAGATAATGAGATTGAACTGAACCGAAATAAGAATACGTTTTGCTAAATTATAGCCATAGCCTAAAAGTGAAGGTCAAAATAGAACTACAGGTCTGGGTAGAGGTAAATGTAGGATATTCTAAAAGGCAGGTTAAAATTCAATATTTGTTGGAAAACAGGCAGCATTTTATCTCAAAATGTAAGTCGTGTAAAATGTGCTTTATCTTTTTCTCCTCAGGAGCTATACCTACGCTTATCTCCACTACAGAACCACACCTGAGAAGGACGTACTCGGGCTGCGTGATACTTGTATTCATATTAGACAAGATTATATATGTTTCCATTCTCATTTCCTTTTTTCCATTGTCATCTTCAAAAATAGATTTCCTCTTTGTAATTGACAACCCTAGAATCTGCTTTAATAGAGAAAAAGATGTCCCTGTGAAATCGGAAATAATTTGTGAAATGTTTAACTGATATTATTAATTGAGAGGTAATTCAAAATTTCAGAAAATATACCAATCACGAAAAAGGTACTGTGTAACATTTGTAAGCATAGGAAAAGAAAATGAATTGAACCTCATGTAGTAGATTAATGGGCATCATTTTCTCTTTAATCCTATTAGTGTTTTCCTCTGATTCAGCTGAGAAATCCTCTGAGATTTTTTCTTCTTTTTTTTTTTTTTTTTTTTTTTTTTTTTAGAAAGATGATTATATGACTCACATTTCACAGTGGAATTTAGCACACAACTCATATTTTCTGAAATAGGCATGTGACTCAGATAGTATTTTAAAGAGTCTTTCTCTAGAATATTTCAAACAGGAAGTTAAAAGAACAGTATAACTTCCTCGGTATCTGTGAAGCTGAAAAGATGTGAGCCTGGGGCCCCTGGTGGCCATGATCGTAGCTTAATCAAGAAAGTCACACAGAGAGATTAAAGGAAATAAACACAGAGCTAGAAACAGAGACTAGATACTACAATAGCTGAGAGATGATGAGATACTAGGGGGTCAAATTCTTCTGAACAGAGAGGAAGCAAGTTTCAAAGGGAGCCAAAATCAGACACTAAAAATAAGTTAGGACTAAAGAATAAATCAACAAAAATAAGAGAGTAAAGAGATTAAGCTGTTGGTGGACTAAAGACAGCCCCAGGGAAATAAAGCACATTCCAGTAGATGTGGAGATTTTGTGTATTCTTGTGATGCAAGTTATGCTGAATATTCAAGACAGTAAAGATCAACACTACTGTTCTGAAGCTGAATCCTCCCTGAATCAACGACCTGACAGTATAAAGTTCCCATCTTCTGTGGCATACTTTGTATTTTGTTCTATTCAAAAGCAGGCACTTACTTTTATTCCACAGTGGCGTGAATGCTAGCACTCTCATAGTCCGTGATTTCCTTACCCCAGGTGTGGCCACATGTCCCAGTTACGGCTAATAAGGTATAAGTGGATCTCCCTGGGGTAGTTTTGGGACAGCTTTGCAATAGCAGCAGCCTTGATTTGCACATACCTTCAGTTGCTTTCCCTTCATCAGTTCATCCTTCGCTCTTTTTCTTCCTGAACAAAGGATACAGTGATTAAAGCCACTACAGCCACTTTCAGACTATGTAGATGGGAGTGACACGCTCAGTATCTTAGAGCAGGAAGACAGAAGGTGCTGGCATCTTTGTTGCTATCTTTGTACAATCATGCCAGCCCTAGACAATTTATCTTGAGACATTTTGTTATCAAATGAATAATCTCCTAGGTATTTAAACTCCTGTTAATTTTGTCATTTACTGCTTAGAGTTGAATACAGTCCCGTGGTATCAACAGAGTTTATTTCCCTAACAAATACATTCAGCTAGATGAGCCCTATCTCAATCTGTGAACGTTTCTATAACAAAATACCTGGATTGCATCATGTATAAGAACATGATAAGAACAGATAGGTTCTGCACCTGTGGCTCAAGTGGCGAAGGTGCCAGCCACATACACCTAAGGTGGTGGGTTCAAATCCAGCCCAGGCTGCCAAACAACAATGATGGCTGCAACCAAAAAAATAGCCGGGTGTTGTGGCAGGGGCCTGTGGTCCCAGCTACTTGGGAGGCTGAGGCAGGAGACTCACTTGAGCCCAGGAGTTGGAGGTTTCTGTGAGCTGT
>NW_003852590.1:828484-842780 GCF_000181295.1 Otolemur garnettii
AAAAAAAAAAAAAAAAAAAATCTAACAACAATTGCAACCAAAAAATAGCCAGATATTGTGTTGGGTGCCTGTAGTCTCAGCTACTCTGGAGGCTGAGTCAAGAGAATTGCTTAAGCCCAAGAGTTTGAGATTGCTGTGAGCTGTGACATCACAGCACTCTACCAAGGGCGACATAATGAGACTCTGTCTCAAAAAAAAAAAATTATGGGCCGGGCATGGTGGCTCACGCCTGTTGTCCCAGTGCTGTGGGAGGCTGAGGCGGGTGGATCACCTGTACTCAGAGGATTAAGACCAGCATGAGCCAGAGTGAGAGCCAGCGTGAGACCTCGTCTCTACCAAAAATTGCTGGGAATTCTGGCCGGCGCCTGTAATCCCAGCTACTTGGGAGGCTGAGGCTAGAGAATCACTTAAACCCAGGGACTCAGGGGTTGGCAGAGGTTGCTGTGAGCTATGATTCCACAGTACTCTACTGAAGGACACGAAATGAGACTCTGTCTCCATAAAAACAAACAAACAAACAAACAAAAGAACAGATAGTTATTTTTTCACAGTTTTGCTAAGATCAAATCACTGGCAGGAGCAGTGTCTAGTGAAGGCCTGCTCCATGGATGGCACCTTCTCAAAACCCCCTCATGTAAAAGGCAAAGAACCAAAAAGTTCTCTCTAGCCCTTTTATAAGGCACTAGTTTATTGATGGGGGCAGAACTCATCTTAATTACTTCCCCAATAGACCCTACCTTCTAATACCACCACAGTGGGGATTAAATTTCAACATGAATGTTGGAAGGGCATATACACACATACTCAAACCATAGCAAGTCCTCCTTTATTCCCCCATTGCCACCATAATCAATATTAGCAAATATTCCTACAAAACTCCAAGAAAAGTCCTCACCTCTTTAGGAATCACAAACATTTTTAGGGGGCAGGAGAAGTAAGACCACTGTGTCTGACTGTGACAAATTTATTTCTCTTGTTTGAAGCAATGCATTTGGCCTTTTTATAACTGTGAATGTTCTTAATATTTCAGCAGTTAATGAAATCTTAAGGATCCATACAGGATTCTAATGGACTTACTGATCACTATTCCATAATTAAGAGAATGTATATCTTTCATCACACCATTGAGAAATTTTAATTTTTCACATTGTTAATCTTAATATCTTGGTTTATTCAAAATCAAATAGTTCAACTATTTCAAAATTGATTTTATACATAATTCAATACAGTATGAAAATATTTCTTAAAAGTTCATGTCATCTTTTCTTCAATATACTTTATCTAATATCAGCTAAATGTCTAAATGGAACTACATTTTCAGAAATAAATTATATTTTTTAAGGAAAAAGTTTCTAAGTCACTTAGGAATTTAAAAAATATTTTGCTTTTAATTTTTTAATAACTGTATTCCATAAAGCATACCTGTGATTAGATGGCACCTGTGGCTTAAAGGAGTAGGGCGCCAGCCCTATATACCAGAGGTGGTGGGTTCAAACCCACCCCCAGCCAAAAGCTGCAAAAAAAAAAGAATACCTGTGATCATTTTCCTCTAACAAGTCAGGTTTTCTAAAAAATGGCCATGTACATCAGAGTCTTCCTAATGGTAATTCATTTTCTTTCTGTTACGACCATGAGTTTAACTTCTGTTTCCCTTTCCTTTTCAATTTTTCATATACACTACTGAATATGGCATTTTGTGGATATTACATCAATATTTAATTTTAATGGCTCCATATTTCCCTTTCATATAACATCAAAATATTTGTAATGTGCTCATTATGATCCTCAAATTAGGACTATTTCATCATCCCCATAATAAGAACACCATACACCCTTTCCCAAATATATGTCATGGCTTGAGTTCATACCCCTTTTTTCCTATTACTGATCTTGTAACCAGAGTTATCGCAATGCATTTCCCCTCATTTTTTGGACTCTCTTTTCCTTTTCCTCTTCCTATACATTGAATTACTTAGCCAATGGTCACATCTCTGTGCAGGCTTTATTGGTTATGTGAATTTGTAGACTTATTCTATAAATATTTGTATTTTTACTCTTCATCTCCAAAATAGTCTATAAATTCTTACTTAACTCTGAAAAATATAGCTCAATTACCATAGCATTATTATGCCTCCTCCTGATGTACATATAAAAAGATAAGTATTCATCGTTGCAGTAATCTTTTAAAACCTTTCATAATGGGCTTCTGGGTTTGAATGTCAGTTCCCCAGCTAGGCTATCACACTTCACCCCCAGCTTAGAACTGTGGATGCTACATAGAATCTTTCCAGTAAGTCTATTTTGACTGAACTTTATTGTAATAGACTTGAGGGTTGTAAATAAGCCTTCTACTTCCTTTACAACTGTCCAGGAAAGCTAATAAAGCACTCAAAACATAATTGGAAAATGATGGAAAACAGAAATGGAGCCTAGGACTAAAAATCTAGCCTTAAAATTAACTGAACATAGGTTCTTTTTGGTGGGGGGGGGGAGTTGTACATTTTCCCTTATTCCTTTAAAAAAAATCTGAGAATAAATAAATAAACACCAGAGGGCTCTGAAAGTAGAGGAAAGAAGGCAAACAACCTAGAGATTTTATGACTTGAAGAATGAGGAAGAGGTGAATTCGCTGTGTTCTATTTTTTCTTTCTAGAGAAGCCCCCAGAACATAAACGTTAATTGGAGCTGATAAAACAACAACAAAACACCCAAAAAAACATAGTTTCACTATAAAATGCCTGAGAAAAGATGGCTCGTTGATACACAACTCTTTCAGCTATGCCCCCCCTTTTCAGGTGAACACCATGAAAGTTCTGCCTCTCTGCTTCTCCACAGCAGCTGCACCCCAGAGGCTGAACACCAAACCTTGTCTTCCATCCCTGCTCTGCCCTACAGCATCCTTACCTGGCCTTCTCATGCCCTGTGGAGCCCTGTCTACCCCACACTGAGCCAACATGAGCACAGGTGCACAGCGTTCTGTCCACAAAGAGCATTGTGCCTGTGGAGAATGTGCAGGGAGAAAGCTGTGTGGATCACTAACCCTTAAACACAGAACGCCAGCTAAGGAGGAGCACGCTGCCTTCTTTCTACCACGAGCTATGGAGCCTGTAAAGTGGAACCCTGTTACTGTCGGAATATTATGGGAATTTCTTCTTCAGTAGGTCCTTGATCTCAGATTGGAAGAATGAATGCACAGACCATAGATTAGTGGTAAGACAGGATTTATTTCACAGAAAAGAATACAGAGAAAAAGCACCAGTGCTCCTGGCAGAAGGAAAAACTCAAGTGGGAAAAAAATCTCTCCCTGGGTCCTTTGTCTAAGGGTACATATATATAGATAGCCGAACAAACGAATGGATACAATCCCTAGCATCCCAGGCCTAGGAAACTTACTTGAAATCCGCCAGGTCAGGGAAATGGGGGTTCCCTATTCAGCTGCAAAGGCAAGGGGAGGGAGACAGAGGCCAGGGCGGAGAAACTCAGTGCTCCCTGACCGGCAACCTAGAGGTGTCCCCCTGGCAGGTATCCGGCCCCTCCAGGCCCTGGAGCCTCCTGCAGCCTCTCTGCCTATATTTCAACTGGCTCCTGTCCCCGCGGCAGTGGCATCAACAGCCCCAGGGAGGAGACGGCAGGTCTTCCCCTCAGCTCAGGCAGCTCTGGCTGGGGCTCCATCCGCCCTGCATCACTAATCTTGTGCTAACTGAATAACAGCAAAGTTGAAGCGCCTAATTTCTACTCAGTTAGAAAGCGGGGGATTTGCGTAGGGAAAGAAAGGAACTGTAAACAGGGATTCTGCATATGCACTTCTGAGGAGGGAATGACCATGAAGGAACAAATGAAAAAGTTTCCTAGAGGTTACAGAACAGTTTTTTATTTTGATTGTGGTAGGAGGCATATGAATCCACATCTATGAAAAAATTGCATAGAACTATACTTAAAAAGACATGTAAAATGTGAAAAACACATAAAGCCCCTGCAACCTACTCATTAATACTATGCCAATATTAATTTTCTGGCTTTTATAATGTACTATGGTTATGAAAGACGTCATTTTTGGGAAAGCTGTATGAAGGGTGTATGCAAATTTTCTGTATAAGTTTTGCAACATTTTGTGAATCTTAAGTTATTTCAAAATAATTTTTTTGAAACAGTCTCAATGGTTGCATAACTTATAATTTATATTGCTCATTAAATGAAAAAAAAAATAGTGTTAGAGAACAGATCAGTGGTTTGCAGGGGTCAGGGTTGAGAAGATGAAATGACAAATGACTACATGTGGGTAGCATTGATACCGGACAAGGTGGCACTGAGACCAGCCACCTTGGCCCTGGACCTATTGCTGTTTCTGCAAATGGAGGAATTTGGCTGGATCCAAAAGGGAAGACACTGGTGCAGTGCTGTCTCCTCAGGTGGACTTCTGGCAATTCCTCCAGTGCATCCCTGATTGGTCTATTTTCAAAACCTGCTCCTGATTGGTCTGTTTTCAGGACCCAAAAGCTCATTGGACAATTGCCCCTATATAAGCCCCTAAGCAGAGAGCCCAAACAGACCTCAGAGAGAGAGAGAAGAGAGTACAGGAGAGCAAGAGCTGTAACACTTGTATTACTGCTGACCCTGTTCTTCAAGGAGGTTTGGCTCTTTGTGAGAACTGTAACATTTGTTGAATAAAACCTAACCCACTGCTGATCTTGTGGTCCGTCGCTTCATTCTGCAAACCGCAGAGACCAAGAGCCTGGAAATCCAGTATTAAATCCGGTATAAGCGTGAGGGAGTTTCTTTAGGCCTGAAAGGTTTTCTACCCTGATAGATATATAAATCTATACATGTGATAAAATTTCATAGTATTTGCAACAAAAATAAAAGCAAAAGAAAAGGCAGCACATAGAAAAACTGGTGAAATCTGTACAAAGTTAGTTTATACTTTAATATTGCACCAATGTCAATATCCTGGTTTTGTTAGCTACACTATAGTTTTGTAAAATGTTACCATTAGGGGAACCTGGGTAAATTGTACACAGGAACTTTCTATACTATTCTTGCAACATTTATTTAAATCTCAACTTATTCCAAAATGATAGTCAAAAAAAAATGGCTCAATATTTAAAAGAGAGTGGCATTTGGTGTGAATTCTTAAATCTAAAGTCTTTTTTTCTGTATCTACCCTATGTCATCTGTCAACTAACAACCTCATTTCTCATTGAGAGGCATTACAAATGGAAAAGTGCCACTGAATTACTTCCCACTGACTGTAAAGCAATCACATTAATACTTGGCAACCAGCCCAGGGTTATGGATAAGCAGTTACTGAGAAAAAGCTCGAGTGTAGTTTTTATTGGAAATTTCCCTTGAAATAGAAGAATGTTCATCAATACGCGGTGGGAGCCAGCATAGTTTGACAGATCATAAGACTATATGTAATTCTCCTGAACTATTCTAGGGGATTTCTTGTCAAGCTTCCAAGAAAAGTAGTAAAACAATAATACTCTGAAGCACTTGATTCCTATTTAACTGACGTCATATAAACAGGTCAAATTTAAACAAGTACTATACAATCATTCCCTAGGCTAGAAACTCTCTGTCAACCACGAAACTGATTATATTTGGTGGAACTGTGGTCTAATGATGATTTCTAAGCCTGAATTTCAGCTTTGTCAGTAAAGGAAAGACACAAAATTTCAAATGTACTGAAACAATGTTTCTTTCTGCCATAAATGTAAAGCAAAAGAATTATTCTTCCTGCAAATACCAGATAAAATTAGATAGACTTCCCATCAAAATAATCCCTTCAAACTTTTCTTTATACTCAAAACATTTCCAAACTTTAAATTATGACTCAAGTTTTTAAATAAGCAGTATCTTGAAAGAAGTGGTGAAAATGTACTGATTTGACAACTTTACATTTATTTGTGTCTTGGATTTGGAACTCGTATGTAAAATATTTACAGTGTTTAACTTTATCTAATCCCTATGTTCCTGATAAAAACTGATGATTATGAACTCCATCTCTTAACTTTCGTTTTCTAAAATCTCTTCATTCTTTTGTGTCCCAGGAAACATTTTGTCATAAAAATAAAACTACATAGCCCCCAAAGAGGTGGGTAGAACTCCCTTCCCTGCCCACTCTTTTCACTGACTCTCGTAAGACTTGAACTATTGACTCTCTTGAGACTGTGACTCCCGTTAAATATCCAGTGACAAGAGCAAAGACAGACCTATTCTTTGTCTCAAGAATGATTAGCCAAGATTAGAACTGCTTGTCCTCCTATAGCTGGCTAGACAGGGATAAACATTTCCTGTTCAACTAACTGCCTGAGACTTCCCCTGATTATAAAATAATCACAACTCTAAGTCACTGCACCTGTAAATTGTCTCCCCCTCCTTATAAAAATCTAAGTTAAAATCACCATGTTAGGAAACTCTAATTTTCACATCTGAAATGCTCTCCCTAGGCCGATAGACTGAATAAAATCTCTCTTTATATTCTAGTGCATTTTATCTTTGACAAAATAAAGTGCAGTCGGTGTTTTTATTTAGCTTGATGATACACTATTTTGTGTGGCAAATGATTTGCATGTGAGATATAAATTTTAATAAAATTCTAAACTAATGGTATAGTTTCTTCTCAATATACTTTAGAAAGATTCTAAGGTAGAACCTGATACCAGAGAGGTGGCACCCCAGCCAGCTCAGTCGAGCAGGGCTGGAGGACCTGCCACCTCCATCTTAGCAGTGTTGGTGGTGGCAGCCAGCAGAGGAACCAGCAGGCTGGAGCATAGGCAAGTGGGGGGAGCTTCCCTCCCCCAACGGAGGCTCCAGTAGCCAAGGAACCGGACACAAGCCAGGGAAGACACTGGCGATTCCTCCAGTGCATCCCTGATTGGTCTGTTTTCAAAACCTACTCTTGATTGGTCTTTTTTCAGGACCCAAAAGCTCATTGGACAACTGCCCCATATAAGCCCCTGAGCGGAGAGCCCAAACAGAGACCTCCTCAGACCTCCGAAAGAGAGCAGGAGAACAAGGAGGTTTGGTTCCTGGTGAAAGCTGTAACACTACCTTACTGCTGGTCCTGCTCTGCAAGGAGGTTTGGTTCCTTGTGAGAGCTGTAACACTTGTATTAGAAGACCTATCTTACTGCTGATCCTGCTCTGCAAGGAAGCTTGGTTCTTTGTGACAGCTGTAACACTTGTATTGTTAAACAAAACCTATCCTGTGGTCTGTCGCTTCATTGAGACCAAGAGCTTGGAAATCCAGAATCAAAATCCAATATTGGAACCGAAGCTGTACAAGAGTATGTACTACATTTTAAAATACTTTTAAACTGGGGGGATTTTTATAAGATCTATATCATTTATTCAAAAGTTTTACAAGAGGTTGTAAACAGACGGTGGCAACAGATAGTGCTAATATTCATAATACCTTTATATTTAGAAAGCATTTTTATAGAAAAAGGTGTTTTTTTTTTAAAGAAAACAAAGGTGGTGTTTACATATTTGTGGAGTGCAATGTGATATTTTCATATATATACATTTACATTATTTAATGATTTGAAAGAACTAGTGAAATCAACTCTAAAACCTATTTAGATCTCTAGAAGTCTTTCTAAAGAAATGAGAATATATCATCAGAGTAGCTTTACTATTCAGCCAAACAGGAAGGGGATTTCCTGCCAATGAAGACAATATTTAATGAATGGGAGATAGCTTCCTAATATTGAATTTGTAACTCTACAATAACAATTCCACATATATTTCAGTTAATTTAAATCTGTTATATGAAGAAAATGGAATTAAGAAGAGACAAAAACCTATTTAAGCTTCTCTCTTCTACATTCAGTGAAAATGTGAGAGGTTCTAATATTAAAATCTGTTATTTGGTTTCCGGAAAAACAACAACAAATAAACACAAGGGGGAAGGAACGAGGGATACAGAAAAGAATCAAGTGTCATTCCATTCAGGAAAAATAGTAAAAGATCTCATTTATTTTTGGAAGGGAAGGTCAAAATGCTAAATATTACTTGGTGGAAAAAGCTAGGAGTTAAAAAGGGAAACTCTATTAAAAGTTGGAGAAAAGAAATGTTAATTGAATAGAGTAACATTTTTTTATCCACCAAAGATGAAAAGGTCACATTTTAATAAAAAAGCTAGTGTTAATTTTGTGAATGCTTTATCAATCGTCATATCAGTTACCAAATCTGTAGATTCCATGCCTCAGTTAACAACTTCTAGAATTTAATGAAAGGTATTAATCTCCATCAAGAAAACTCAAGTATCAAGACACTAGGAGACTCTCCATTTCCATTGTAACTGCCATAGTCCAACCTACACTTGTCTTACTTGGGCACTTCCACAGCTCCAAATTCATGGCAGCCTCCACTCCCAAACAATTTCCTTTTTCCCAGTTTAGGCTTGAAGTTTTTTTTATTTTTTAATTTCAAATGTGATTTTTTGTTTTCATAATGAATACATATTTCATATTGTTCTTAGATTTCAAGTTTAATTTTTTTTTTTTTTTTTGAGACAGAGGCTCACTTTGTCACCCTTGGTAGAGTGCTGTGGTGTCACAGTTCACAGCAACCTCCAACTCTTGGGCTTAAGCGATTCTCCTGCCACAGCCTCCTGAGTAGTGGGGACTACAGGCACCTGCCACAACCTCCAGCTTTTATTTGTTGCTGTCTTAGCTGGCTGGGTCTGGGTTCGAACCCGCCACCCTCAGTATATGGGGCCAGCACCCTACCCACTGAGCCACAGGTGTGGCCCCAAGTTTAACTTTCTTAACAGGTTCTATCTGATGTTGAATTTCTTCCTCCCTTTTCAAGATCACTTCTAACAACTCCTATCACCAAGTACAAATGTAGTTATTCTGTGCTTTCGGTTTATGTAACTGTCCTTCCCTGTTCCTCCTCAAGAACTTTGTACACATTTTTCCCTGTTCCTAGCATGTTTCTTTTCTCTCTTTATCCTCCACCCCTTGGTTTACTCTTATGTGACCTCATTTCTAATGTTTAATTCACTTTTCATTTCACTCCAAAGAAGTTTTTCCTGACCATTTCTCATTTTCAAAATTAGATTTAGTTAACTCTCCTATAACCATCTTTACCTTCATAGCACAAATCTAATTATAAATAAATAACTAGATTTTTGTTAGAGTATGGTATTAAAGCAGACTGACAGGAGTCTTGTTTGCATGAAATTTTTTAGATTCTCCTATTAAATGGTAAGCAAGACTTAAGTATCAGGATGCTAATATTATAACAAGGTTGTGAAAAGACAAATGCTTCATGAAAGGATCTTAAGACAGAAGAAAGTTTTCAAATGACTGTTTAATAGTGCTTTGACCCCTCCAGGGGAAATTGTTCTATATTATTCAGTGGAGAAAGGAGGGTTATAGAAAATCTAAGAGGACAAGTTACACTTTAGTGAGCAAAATGAAATAGTTGTAAACATTGTCTCAATGAGACACTCTCCTTGGCAGCATTTGAGACAAGATCAGCATTTCAGAAAAAATTAGCTGTTCAGAGAGGCAATAAATTTTAGGGAAAAAAAAAAAGAAATGGCTATCAGAATAATTTTCAACCATTCTTGGGAGCTATTATTGACCATTCCTGCATGTTTTGGGAGGTTTAAAAACTGTTTTGTGAGTAATTAAATTCTCCCTTCTGTCTTACTTTTTAATTGAATTAGCTTTGGCTTTAGCTGTGTTGGAATCCTGTAAAGTATAATATCAATCATTAAAAATGTTACTCAATGAAAGAATTACTTAGATAATTAAAGAAAATTGATTTTTATTTTCATTGCTGTATGTATTCTTAGGGCTGTATCAATGTGGAAAAGTAGATAAAACTTGGATCAAACATGAATTTTATTGTAATACGGAGCTGGGGAGATGTAAAGGAAACTTTGAAGGAGCAAAAAAAAAAAAAAGTTGAAACATGAACTTGGAATACTAAGCATGGAAGAAATACAGGTAAAATTCCACTATCGTGATTGCCTAAGGAAGGAGGAGGGAGATGAATCAAAGACCACTGGGTATTAAGCCAGGGAATCAAGACGGGACATAAGTTTGTACCTCAGATTTAGAACAGTCCTTGGATCAAAAGAAGCAAAAGCAAATCTTCTCTGTATAAAAGCACCTTCATTTTAGGCTTCAGTTTTTATATAAGTTAAGATCAACCAAATATGAACATTTTAAAAAGATAGTCGAATTTATAAGAAAATAATCTTTTTGAAGCAGAGTCAAAAAAATTGTCACTTATCGTATAAGTATAAAATGTTTAAAACTGTAAAAGATGCATTCATAGACATGTATATATGAAATATTTAAAGGCATAAGAAATTCATTGACAAAAGAATGAAAAAAGATTACCCAAAATGACCAGATTTGAAAACAAACCTAATAGATTATTTTGAAATAAAAATAAACACACACACATATATAACTGTTGAAATAAATAACTCAGTGAAGATAAACTCATTAGAATGACCTCGAGTGAACTGAAACACACATCCAAATATAACTAAAATAGTGAACTAGAAATTATACATGCAATATTATCCAAGACACAAAACAAGGAGGCAACGATTTATGAAAACACAAAAGGAAGTTCAAGAGATAGGGAAGAACAAAATTTTCCAGTATATGCCTGCAAGAAGACCCAGAGGTAAAACTAGGGATAATAATACAGACTCCAGTTTGAATAAATAATAGCTGAGAATTGTTCAAATATAAGGAAGACATAAATCCACCATATAGGAGGATTATATGAACAAAACAGGATGGATGAGAATAAATCTATATGCAGACACGTTGTAGTGACATTTCAAAACTTAATAGAAAAAGAGCAGATGGTAAAAAATAGAGGAAAATTTCCAATCAAGCTGAAGAGTTTTGAATAGCAACACTGAGATCCAGATAAAGGGTATATTTTTGAAGTATAGGTAAAACATCCCTAATCCAAAATGCTCTAAAATCAAATTTTCTGAGCACTGGCATGATGTCACAGCTTAACATTTCACACCTGACCTCGCATGACAGGTCACAGTCAAAACACACAGGAGCACAATGCACATTGATTCAGCATCCCCAAAGACAAAAAGACTCTCCCAGCCCCCTTCAGCTGATGTATTTTTTTCTGCAAGTAAGATAGGTACATCCCTATTTTTAACTGTTAATTGCTTATGTATGAATAAGTGTAAGAAAATGGTGGATTATTAGGAAAATAATTGCAAATAAATTTAGAGTCAGCAATGGTGGTGGTGCCAAATAACCACAGATTATCCACACGGGTGGTCAGGAGAGTGACACTTTTGCTCTCTGATGCTTCAGTGTACACAAGCTTTGTTCCATACACACCTTCAGGCTATATGTACCAGGTATAATGAAAGCTAAATGAATTTTGAGTTTAGACTTGGGAGCCATGCTCCCAATATATATCTTATTATGTATATGAAAATATTCCAAAATCAAAAAATTTATAAACAAAACACTTTTGGTCCCAAGCATCTCAGATAAGGAATACCTAACTTATATAGAGAAGAAATAACTGACAACCTAAAACTGAAGAATTTGGGTGATTAGAGTTTCTCCAAATTCTTCAGTACATCATAGATAACTCTTTGCAGTGAGCAGAATTCTACTTTTTGCTGTGTTTGCTTGAATGCTTTAAACAAGATTTAGAGTTCCTCTGGGGGGAAAATGACATTAAGCTCTTTGTTTTTCAAATTTCATCTAAGAGCACTGACCTCTAAGTATAGAAATTAAGCATTCACTGGGAAATTTCAGCAGGTGAGTTACCTCTACAGCTAGTAGTACAAAAAACTATCAAAATGGATTAATATATGGCTGAATTAAATCGTGAAAGGTCTTTGGAATCTTTGAAATCTGGAATGCAACACTCTAACATAAGCACAAATTCCTATTTCATATTAATATCATGAAAGGAGATGTGTACTTGCTGAATTTCAATGGTGTCCAATGTTCTGCTGAAAGGAAGGAAAAGGATTATTTCCAGCGACATGACTTGCAAATGAAGTAATTTTCCAAAGGTCAGCAACAGGACACATTGACATTAATCTCTTCAAGCTGAAAAACAGTGTAAGTAATTTTTTTACCCCAACCAGACATTTTTCTTTAGGAATGCTGAGAACAATTCTTTTCTCCTTTCATCTTGCTCCAGAAACTAAGCAAAACTTGAGTTAATTGAAGGTGTCCAACAGGAACAGCATTTCCAGCATTCCTCAGGGTCAAATGACTTCACTGATAACTGATTAACTTAGTTCGCTCCACACAAAACCAAATGATTCTACTGGACAATTTCCTAAGAGTGGAAGTAAAGAAAGTGAGGCTGCTCAGGTATTACTGATTCAGGAATCACTACGAAGGTAAACATCTCCTCTTCCCTAAAATATGGTTGAAGTGTCCAGCAAGTGAGTGAAAGGAAGGAAAAACAAACGTATCTTCAGAGCAATCTTGATAAATGTTATTCAAGAAACGATTTTTACTCAAAACTTCAGTTACCCAGGTAAGTTAGATTAATTTAGTTTGGCTGCCTAAAACATCCTACATTCAATATTTTAGGAGATTTATTGTTTGATAATGAAAATTTGCTTAACTAGGTGGAAAACTGTGGAAGTTTACAAAAATATAAAGGTCAGGTAAGATCATTAGGGTTTGTAGCAAAAATTACTTTTACAGATCACTGTCATATGACAGAAAGAGCAGGACATTGTTCACCAAATATGTAATGATTGTCTGTAATATTTGAAAGGGTGGTATGGAAGAAGAAAAGATGAACAGGATAGATCCTCTAACTTCAGTAAGAAAGAAGACAGACTAATAATATTCAAATAATAACAATGATAATAATATAACAAGTGCCATTTGTAAAGATGAGTCTGTATGGGTGGGAGAGGGGTTGTGTTAGGAAAGGCTTTTATCAAGCAATTATTTCTTTAATGTAAAACTGGTGATAGCACATGACAAGAAACAAGAACAAAGTCAAAGGGGGTGGAAGAAAGAAACTGTATGAAGGTAGGAAAGCATGTATTGTGGTCTACAATCATGCAATAGTCTAACTTAGGAGAAATCCATGTGATGAGAAGTTGTAAATAATTAAATTAGAAATACAGTTTAGAGTCAAATAATTCAATAATAGAGCAAATAAAGACAACAAAGAAACAAGAAAAAATGAACAAATATATATTATAAAGTTAGATAGTATTAAGTGTTACAAATTACAAGTAAGAGAGGGTCAGAGGATGAACAGAGAAGAGGAATACCATTTTAGGTTGAGTAAAACAGGGCAGCTCCTCAAGAAGAGATATTTGAACAGAGACCTAAAATGCTGTGAAGAAATGAGCTATTTATTCAGATATTGGTGTAGGAGACGTTAGGCAGGAAGAAGAAGAAGGGAAGGGGCAAGAGCAGGCCAGGTGCACTGGAGAAAGAGCAAGGAGCCCAGGAGGGGGGGAGGTACAAGGAGCAAAGGCCCCGGAGTCCAACACAAAAGCCAGAGAGAGGCAGAGGTCAGATCCCATAGGCCATGGGAGAGAGTCTGGGTGAAGTGCAAAGGAAAACTACTTTAAAATTTATAGCAGATCTTACTGATATTTTAAAAAGATCTCTGGCTACCGTGCAACAATAAATTAGAGGGTGTTAGTGATCACGAAGGTTGGAAGTAGGGGGACTAGGAGAAGACTCCTAGGAGCTAAGTGCTCAGCATACCTAACTGATTTCAGTATCCATTTATACAAGAATAAAAGAGCCATTCAGAAATTGTCTCCTTTTCCTGTTCACTTCCTTTGACCTGCAAAGGTTTTGCACTGCTTCCACATAGTTATATTTTCCTAACAGACACTAACAAACACTTTAGGCAAAGCTGGAAAGAGCCCCTTTGCAACTGCTTTCAATACTCTTTTACTCTAACCCAAACCATAAAGTCTGGGAGCTTCTCACAGTCACACACCCATGCACCTTTATAAGAAATCATGGGTATAGGCGCCGGCCACATATGCCAGAGGTGGTGGCTTCAAACCCAGCCCCGGCCAAAAATTGAAAAAAAAGAAGAAGAAGAAGAAGAAGAAATCGTGGGTATCTAACAAGAGCTAGGCACCAGCCTGATTTTTCAGAACACACTAGCTGGGATAAATCTGGTGAAATATGTAGCTTGAGAAAATAGAGTACAGAACAATTGAGACTTGAAGGTTCTAGAAGTTTGAGTCATCCCAACTGGTTCTACACAGAAACCAAGGCATAAATCACTCATCATCAAGTCACTTAGAAAGTACATTAAACTAGAAC
>NW_003852590.1:843781-872559 GCF_000181295.1 Otolemur garnettii
TTAATAGAGTATTTTATATGATTCAATGTTATCTTCTTTCTTGGTGTATCAATTATAATCTTTTTTAAAAATAATTGTTGTAGTTGGCCTAGGGTTTAAAATGCATGCTACAATAACTTGAGTCCAACTTCAAATGACACTACACCATTTCTTGTGTAGTGCCATATTTTCATTACAATATTTTAAGTCCTCTCTCATTGCTGCCCTTCATTTTACTTATCCATACAGTATAATTACCAGCATATTACTTAAACAAACAACCACCTCTTAGAACAATAAATAAAAAGCAAAATAATTCTGTGCCTATTTTTGCTTTGACGGTCTCCCTTTTTGCAGATCCGAATTTTGGCCTCTATGTATTTTTCCCTTTTGCCTGAAGAATTTTCAGCATTTCTTTTGGTGATGTATTCCCTAATACATTTTTGACTGTATGAGAAAGTATTTCTTCTGCAATTTGAAAGATACTTTCACTGGATATAGGTTAGCAAAGTTTTTTTTTTTTCTTTGAATGTTTTAGAAAGATTTCACTCCACTCTTCTCCTGACTGCATGATTTCTGCTCAGAAGTCTGCTGTAATTCTCCTCTTTGTTTCTTTGTTCCTCTATGAATAAAGTTTTCTTTCCCCCAAGATTTTCTCTTCACCTTTATCTTTTGCAGTGTGAATATGGCATTCCTTAGGGGTTTGTTTTGTTTTGTTTAGGGTATATATTCTGCTTGGGGTTTTCTAAGTATTTAGATCTGGTTCAGTATCTGACTTCCATTTTTAAAATTTCTTAACCTTTTTTATTTCAAATACAGCATGTTCCCCCATCATCCACAGGGCACTTGTTTTGCCCCAAGTGGCTGCATAAAGCTGTGAATAGAACTTAATACTATCTACGTCATGTCGTTTCCTATATGTACATACCTATAATAAAGTCTAACTTATAAATTAGGCACAGTAGGAGAGTAATGGTAATAATAAAATAGACAATTATAATAAAATTTCAGCGATGTGAATATGGTGCCTCTCTCCTTTTAAAAATAGTGTTCTTGTGGTTCGCTCACCTATTTTCCTCCTGTAATTGGTTATAGGTAATCACAGAGAGTGAAACCCCAAATGGGAATGGGTTGCTGTGCTATATTTTCTGCTCTGTTCTTTCTTCTTCTAGTCTTCCAATGACACATATGTCAGAATTCTGAAATTTCCCCCTACTTCCTGGCTGTAGTGTTTTGTTTGAATTCCTTTCTTCTTTGTGTTTTAGCTTGAAAAGTTTCTACTAATTTATTTTCAAATTTATTAACTCTTTCCTTGACTGTATTAAATCCACTGATGAGTCTATTTAAGCCTCTTTATTTCCATTACTATGTATTTGTTTTCTATAATGTTCTTTTAATCTCTCTTCATGGTTCCCATCTCAAGTCTTGATCTATAATAGAAACACTTGTCAATTATCCTACAACCCTACAGATTGACTCTAATTGCCGAAGTCCTCTCTGTGCATATGATCATGTCTGGAATCCCTGACCTGAAGTATAACTATAGTGTGTATGTTGTGGCAACTGCTAACATCACCTACACTCAGTGTCTATCTGGAGTTTTTCTCAGATTTTTTTCTTTTTTTTTTTTTTTGAAACAGAATCTTAGTTGTCCTGGCCAGAGTGCTGTGACATCATTGCTCACAGCAACTTCAAACTCCTGGGCTTAAAGTTACCTTCTTGTCTCAGCTTTCCAAGTAGCTGGACTACAAATCCCCACCATGATGCCTGGCTAGTTTTTCTATTTTTTAGTAGAGACAGGTTCTCACTCTTGCTCCAGCTGGTCTCAAACTCCTGAGATGAGGCAATCCACCCACCTTGGCCTCCCAGAGTGCTAGGATTACAGGTGTGAGTCACCACATCTGGTTTGGCACTCCTTTTATTGCCCTAGTTGTATTTATAAAAGAGTAATCAGAAGAAAATTCTTAGAGGTGATGATTAATGTAGATTTTAAAGTGGTGATAGGCTTTCTATAAAGTTTTTTTACACCATTTGGAACCATATGGCATTTTATAGGTAAAAAATAAAATAAGTACAGTCAGTCCCTGAGTTACAAACATCCAACTTACATACAACTCTCACTAATGAACGGAGGCTATTACAGTAAGCCCCAAGTTATAAACTTCTGACTGACAGAGAACTCACATGAATGGAGGTTTTTACAGGTAGTAGGTAAATGCACCTGTTCCAACTTATATACAAATTCAACTCAAGAACAAACCTACAGAGTCTACCTCATTAGTAGCACAGGGGCTGCCTGTAATCCAAATTTCCCCTAGCTCTACCTTATTATGTAGAATGACAGAAAACTCCTAACGAGAGCAAAGACAAAGAAAAATAAATACATAAATGAGAAAACATTTGTATTTCAGAAAAAAGAGAAATATACTATATTGTCCATTGTCATAGAAGTGTTTTTGATTCAGTGAAAAAAAATTGTCAGAATTATTCCAAAAGGAATCACAGGGCATCTAAGCAACTGAAATGGGGAAATTTACTATAACTTCTGAAATAATTCTATACCATCACAGTTAAATTCAAGAACTTGAACTTGGGTGTAAGTGACTAATCCTTGACTATTGAGAGAATAAAATTCCATAGTAAGTTCAGTTAATATATAAATATGGATTGCCCATATAGGTATTTCTTGAGCACTATATGCATACCTTATTTTTATTGACATTTAATACATAACATAACATTGTATAGATAATTGCTTCTCAATTGTCAGTTAGGAATATCCTAGGTATGTGGGAACAGGTATCTAACATGATAGATGTATAGGTTGATAGGAAGATAGATAGAGAGGTGCAGTATTTGCACACGTGCAAGTATAAAATAGAGCAAGTCTGAGTTATCACCATTTGGATATATGCAAACACCTTATTCTGGTTGGCTCTAAATATCTATTCTTCCCTGCCAAGAAGCAAACTAATTTAGTTCTATCAGGTAGTCACAGTTTAGTCCAAAAATATTTTAGTCTAGAAAAAAAATGAGAATATCAGTGATGATTCTGTTTTAGACTTCTGCTCAAGGCTTTCTACTTCTCGTGTTTCCATCCCTTAATTTTCTTCCTGATACTAAGTTTAATTTAACAGAATACACTTGTACTATTTTGAAAATAATGCTGAAAGGAAAGGGAGTCCATTACCATGGGTTAGGATCTGTCTCTGAAAATGGGTAGTTGTGTGGCTGGCTCAGGGAAACCCTCTGCCCGCTGACAATGCTGGTGTCTTGACTTGTCCAGGTGTTGCCTCCATAATGCAGCAGATCAAGATTCTTCAGATGGGCTGGTGAGTCTCCTTTCTCAATCTCAGAAGTTAGAAACTCTCATATGGTCATTTGGACAGGCTTCGTAGGCTATTGTAGTGGAATGGGAAGTTTCTATCAAACATGACTCCAGTCCAGCTATCTCTCTCAATGTCTTCTCAAAATTACAGGAAACCTACCAGTAGTCTGTCACTTACTACTTGTTCAGTCGTGGCTGGTGACTTGTCCCCTCTATTTCCCTGTTGTTTTCAACTATACCCACTTCCAAGAGTAACCAAATAATGTCCTGCTAACTCTCAGTAGAGGCTGCATGAGAAAAAATGTGTATTATGAGCCCTTAATATACCTTTGTTAAAAATAGAGAACATTAGATACAGCATTGCCGAGTCAGCTCAGCGTAGGATCGGGATTTTTAGTATTTCTGAGAAAGAAGAAGTATGCCAACCTTATCTATGCAGGGGTAAGGTTAAAGTCACCATTCTAGTCTGTACAACCCGAAGAACATGGGCTGTGAGCTGGATCACTTGGAATTGAATCTTGTTCCACTACTTATTGTATATCCTATCAAATAAGTTAAATTCTCCATTATTCTAGCAACCTGTCTATATAGTGGGGTTATTAAAGGTAACTTAGTCATAGGCTTTTGAAGTGAATTTATAAGTTAATTTATGTAAAATGCTTAGAAAATGCCTAACCCAGAGAAAATGTTAAATAATAGCTTTTCAACATTATGTAAAACTAAGGATGCTAAATATCTTCACTAATTACACAGAACATCCCAACAATGATCTGGCGGATAAATTAAATATAGTTTATTTGAATTATGGAACAACTTCAGAGTGGGCAGTAACAGCTATATAACATTGAGTTTCATTCTCCTCCCCAAAAGGTCTTATATATTAAGCCTAAATATCTACTTTTTCCAGTTAAGGATTGAAAGGGATAGTTAATGTTGTATGCTAAAACACATTATGACTTACAGGGAAAAAACACATTACTAATTACACATTAGTACATAATATGATTAATTGGTATATAGTATTGATATTAGTAATATGTAACCGATTCTAAGTAGTGGTTCCTTGGGTTGCCTATCAAATATAACATGTGGAAATCAAGACCTAAATATACGTTTGAGCTTTAGAGGAATTTAACTTATATATTGTAAGACAAAAGGTTTAGTTTCCAATGAAGGAAGATTTGGTTTCGTCAGAGTAGTATATAAAATACTGCCTTACGTTAGCCATGAGAAACTTGATTGTCTATGAATATTGAAAAGAAAGGGAAAGAAGAAAGGAGAAATAAGGGAAAGGAATAGTAGCCAGTAGGACATTCTTAAACTTTATTTTTTAATCTCTAAGACACAAGTAAAATTTATTGGTTTCAAGATATGATTATATTCAGTTGCATTATTTGTACCTATTAAGTATTCATTAATCATTCCTGTAGAATTAACATTTGGTTACCAATCCATTCGATTTAGCCCAGACTGAACTCTTCACTATCTTCCTTTATGCAGATTTAAAGAAATGACAGGCAGAACAATCCCATCAGAATTTCTCCACCAGACACAGTTGATCAAATGCAACTTATAGTTTTCATTTTCTATTTTTTCATCATAGAAGGGATGAATTGTATTAAAATTTCTTCCTGAGCTCCTGATGCTGAGAAGTAGGCAAGGAATAGCAGTTTCTTCTCTTTTGTTTTCTCATGCAAAGATTTGGGAATATAAAAAACTCCCAATTTCCATTTTAAGGATTTGAATTTTGAATTGTAAAAGTATATCTTCCTCATTTCATTATCTTACACAGTCGATTAATAGTGTGAACAGTACCAAATCTGTTAAATATTGTGCAAAATATGAAATTGTGTACATTCTGAAAATACTGACATCCTAACCAATTAAATTACTTCTAAAAATGGATATTAAAAATAACAAAAATTCCATTTTGATTATTAATGTTAATGAGCACAACATAAATAAAACACAGGTTTGATTACATTCGAAGAAAACGTAATTTTAAACTGCCTACAAAAATGACTTCAAGATATTTATCCCAGTGAAGGATATATTACTTTCAATAAATTTTACAAGTTCTAATACATCATAAAACAAAGACCTCAATCAATACCACACAGAATTAACCTTGCAATCCTGGCTAGGGCCAACTGACTCAATTACAGGAATGTAGTAAGTAACCCACTTTAAGGAAGAAGCCAGTTATTTGGGGGAAAAGGCAATTTCTGTCTTTGAGCTAGGCAGCAGCTTCTCAGTTCCAAATAATTATTGGGTAGGACTGTTGGAATGTTGGAATGTGGAACATAGAATAAATCTTCACTTTTTCATAAGAAACTGGAAACCAATGATATCCCTGCTTTTTAATGTTGGCAATAATTCTAAAGAATTTTAATTATGATTCAGGATAAACAAAACATCTCCACAGGCCAAATTAAGCCAGCTGGTGACCAGTTGGTGAGTCCATACCAACACTCATCATATTTTTCTGCTTCTGTTGATTTGCTCGTAACCTTCCCTCAGCTGAGCATACACTTTCCACTCAGTTGGCCATCTACTGTCTGCATGAGCTCTTTTTCACTTGTTAAAAATGAAAATAATGCCTGCTTCTTGGCGTCTGTCCAATACTACCCCATGCTTGCTACTATTTATGCCCTTTGTATTAAAAATATGAAAACAACAGCTGAATAACTATACACCCATACAAGAGAAAAGCACAATTAAATTAAAGTGGGGGAGGGGGAAGGGGGGAAGGAGGGTAGGAGTAAAGGAGGCGAGAGGAGGATTGGAGTGCTCTCACCTAACTGGCACAGTGTAAGGGTAAGGGAACACCTCCTGTGTGAAGGGCTCAACTACAACTTGGATTCTACCTAACAAGTGTAAACCATGTAACCTAATCGTTTGTACCTTGTATTAATCTGAAATAGAAAAGAAAAAGAAAAAAGATAAGAAAAGGGAAAAAAAGTAATTGCATGTCTTCTATCTACATTGATTCTAAAACCTGAAAGGCAGTATTGATATCTCATAAAATTTGATATCTACATTTATTTAGGACAGTATCTTATATATAACAGAAGTTAGATATGTAATTAATGAATGAAAGAATAAAGAAAACAAGGTGCAGGAGGAGGTACTAAAATCGCTGGTGAAGAGATACAGTGTGGCTATCAATAATAATTACAAATTTATTAAGTAAGACTAACCACAACACAATAAATTTGGAAACCCACATGAGGGTCATTTATGAAAGTGAATGTCTCCAAGAACCCAGAGGTAATAAGACCTTGACAAGCCCTAAATATTAATGCAGCGAGCTCTTAAGAAATCTGTTTCAAGCCAATCTTTAGATAATGACAACATTCTAATGTTTTTTTATTTTACATAGCATTATCTACTTTATAAAGCATTTTCATGTATTATCCTGTTTGATAAATACAACTGGCTCAGAAGAAAAGACAAAACCTAATGTCTGTTTAATAATGGGAGATCAATTATTAGAAAAATGAGCTGACATGATGAATTTTTACTATTCACAAGCAATGGAGATTGGACTTAACTCTAGTTCTCTATCGACCTCTCTAAGTTTCTTTTCACTACACCCTGTAACTTGTCACAGGTTTACAGTACATTAATATACCTCTGTGGCCACAGTAGGGATTTATCTAGTCCTTTAATTTAAAATGTAAGCACAATTGTACAAAAACTATTAATGAAGAATTAAAATTTATTTCTTCATAGTAGGACCTGGATGGAGCATTTGTTAGTCTTTTCTTGGCATCTCCTTTAAATTTTCTTCAACGGTGCTAGATTTCTCTTGGAGGAGGGTATACTTCTGGGGAACATAAATCTTATTTCATTTTTGGAGCACATTACCTGGATTAAGACAATAAGCACTTCTTTGGCTGTTTCTAGTGATTTATTTAGCTGAGGGCATGTGATATAAGCTGATTTACTCAGAGTGAAAGCAAGGACATTTCTACTAAAAATGGAAAAATTCACTTTTTCTTCTATCCTGAGTAGAGCTAAAGAAAAATGCAGGCTGGTGAGTATTGGTCTCGACCCTGAGAGCAGGGGAATCAGGTTTAAAATGAAGCCCAAATCATTTAGGACAAATCACAGAGCTAGAACCTGGGCCTTTGGTAGTATCATTGAGATGGATCAAGCCTTGCATGACCTGATTCAGTTATAGAGCCTGTAAATTATTTCATTAAGTTCAGGTCAGCATTTTAGTTATTGACAATTGAACACATTGTAATTGTTGACACATTTACCAGTTCTTAACTGAAAGTAGTTTCAGTCTTCCTCAGTAATCTGTTCTTATAGCTGAAAGAATGTGACCCAAATTCACAGACAGGATCCAAATCCCCCAACTTACTATCAGTGAGCACATTATGCTTACAGAACTTTTTTTTTCATTTAAGGTTTGATTTCTTGTTAAATCCCCAGTGGAGTCCCATAACTGGCTACATCTCTGTAGAAGGAATAGTTGTTTACTTTTTCATGAATACTCCAATCTCAAATTCCTCAATTAAATAGCTTCAATCCCTTGTCTTTTTTTCATAGATCTTCTCTTTAAGACTTTATGTACTTTCCTTATGGGTCAATTTGGATTTATCTTTAATGTAGCCACATCATTATTCAGTGATCCCTAGAAATGGACAAAATACAAACTTTGTAATCTACAAAAAATTGAGAGACAAATAAA
The DNA here is from genome assembly GCF_000181295.1 of Otolemur garnettii. Classification (NCBI taxonomy): domain Eukaryota; kingdom Metazoa; phylum Chordata; class Mammalia; order Primates; family Galagidae; genus Otolemur; species Otolemur garnettii. The sequence continues at coordinate 851,791 of NW_003852590.1, forward strand.
TTGGGATTGGGAAAATCTCTACATCTTTAAGACTATACCTTTATTATCATGTAACTTATTCTAATATCTCATTTTCTGAAATAAATCTTTTCTGTATTGATTTCATAACACACTTATCACTAATAGTTTTTATCTAAAATAATAATGATTGGTTTTTAAATTAAAATAAATAATTTCTTTGAGCATTGCTTCTTATTTATTTTTTAAAATCTTTCTCCTATATTTTGGATAATACATTACTTGGTGGATAATCAGTAAGCATTTTTAAAAAATGAATCATAAATGTTCTCAGTGGTTGCCAATTTTATTGTTGTAGAATAAGCAAATCAACATTTTTGATAAATAATATGTAGTATGTGATCAGAAATTATTTTATAATATTAATTCATGATTTGTCTATGTGTACCCATCATTTTCCCTAAAGTATGGAACTATTAAATGGCAATAATAAACATAAATGATAGCCACCACTTCCTGAAAACTTGTGATGAGCCAGACACTATTCTGAGTGCTTTGTCTGATTAACAATTAATTTAATACCTACAGTTCACCTATAAGGCACACATTATCATCTCCCTCATTTCACAGAGAAGGAAAGAAAGGGTCTTAAGTTTCTATATAGAAATATTTAATAGTCTTGGCATAGACTTTAATAGTCTTGGCATAGTTACATAACTAGTGCCGAGATCCAAACCCCAGCAGTCTAGCAAAATGAGATATCCTATAAAATCTGGGGGTACACATCATTTTCAGGGGTCCTCAAACTTTTTAAACAGGGGGCCAGTTCACTGTCCCTCAGACCGTTAGAGAGCTGGACTGCGGGCACTGGGATGAGTCAGCTGCTAAGCAGGACAGGCAGTGGTGGCAAAAACACCCAGCGGGCCAGATAAAGGTCCTAGGTGGGACGCCTGTGCCCTGCGGGCCATAGTTTGAGGACGCCTGATTTACATCCTATAGAGATCTCCAAAAGAAAGTATAGAGGTCTAGAGGTCTCCAAAAGAAAGAGGGGAGGATGTGAAATTCAAGGTTACCTAGTACCTGCAAAATTCATTCTATACTATAATCTCCAGGTCTTCAACAATTTCCTACCAATATTTGCTTTCTTTCTACCACTCTCTGAAACATGTTACTATCTTCTATGATTTTATATGCTTCCAGCTTATAGATTACCTTGTTATCTTCCCAATTGTGTGCTTTTTCCTTTCTGGGTCAGCACAAATGTGTGGACTCTCTAGCAGTCTGAATTACTTGAAAACCCTGGAGTTCTAACATTCCCATCTCCCTGCCTCATAACTCTGGCTCTTTGACAGCAAGTGTTATAAAAATTAACGTCATTAGTCACCTGAGTGGCCTCCTGAGTTCAGACTATAGGACTTGAGGTGAGCTTCATTTTTCAGGGCTTTAGATTTATAATGTCTGAAATTTACCATGTGGGTAATAACTGTCCAGTAATTGAAGATGGCCCTTCCTCCTCTCTCCAGGACTAAACTGAAACAAGAAAATCTGTCCCTGGAGTAAGGAAAAGTGGTGTTGGATGTGGACTCAGTAATTACTGAGTGATTATTTTATAGGAACTAGGTAGTTTCCTCTTTGAAGGGCAGAATATTTTGACCATCTTAGGGTAACCTGGATCAGAGGTAGGTATGGGGCAGAGTCCTTTCTTTGCTCAGACTTTCACAGCTCTTCCCAGAGCTACTTCAAATTTTAAATGAGGCCTTGGAATACAGGGAGTTTATAACCAGAGCATATCTCAAGTCCAGGCTTCCCCAACCAACAGATCGTCCTAATTACAAACCAGAACATTGCATTTCCCCTTCTATTCGTTATCACAGTAATTTTAAAGAGACTAGAAGCCTTTAAGTTTATTCTACCTGAATTCTAATATAATTATACTTGTTACAATTGACCACAAGTGTATTTTTACTTAATTGTCTATGAAATGTTACTGCTGCCTGCAATTCCATGGCTATGTTGCAGTGTTATTCAGCTACTTGGCTTCTAATTCTGGAATGACTGAACAGAGAAACAAATGACCTAACTGGGTACTGAATTTATTTAGCTCTTGATAAGGGCTCTATGTTTTTACGGTTGTTGGAATTTCCTTGTCAATATGTTTTTCTGATAGCTTTGCTTTTAACATCTAGGAAGTATATGATTACAGGTATGTCTTTAAAAGAACCGACTCTATTAAGATTACCATTAACGGGATTATCCACTTTTAAAATGATTGATGCTTAGTTGACACCTCAATGCTTCATCTCAGAACTTCTAAAAATGTAAAATGACTAGATCCTTAATATTAGACTACAGTCTCATTACTATTGCCATGCAAAATATTAATCAAGGTCAGTCAAATAGTGATCCATTATTGTACTAACAATACCATGGATGCTAAAATATATCTATGTAGCCAACTGGCAAGCTGAAACAAAAAAATAACAATTTAACCAAGACAAACTTTGGGTTTAAAAACATTGGAGAAGAAATTCTATTTGCTCACATGTTTCCCTGGCATTTATAATTGCTATTCTTAACACAATTATTTTTCCTTTAAAGCAAAGAAATTTTTTTCTTCCTACATAATTTCACCCACACTTCTTTGATTATATGCTCTGAGATAATAACCACAGTTGCCAGTACAGGTTTAGGGATTTTATAAACATCAATCAATGTCACAGCTACAAGTAGATAAATCAAAGTCTACATCAGTAATTCCTGATGAGCCCTCATGATGACACCAGTCAGTTATTACATGAAGGAACATTTTAGATTAAAAGTAAAATGCACTGCATCTTTATCCAGGCTGAAAGGATTATACAGGTACTAACTACCTGGAGTAAAGAAAGAAAAGAAAAAAGACAGAGTATTCTTTAAATATCTCACATAGAGAGAGATTTTAGACATGATCCTAATTCCTGTTTCTTTATCTTTAGACAAAAATAGCACGGCTCATTGGCTCTAGAAGTCCTGGGGAACTGAGAGAGACAGCACAGGCAGAGTTAGTTTTATGCCTACAGATTGGAAGCAGGTGGAGCAATTTGCTCTGTAATTGGCTACTCTTAGACCCCACCTTAATCCTTTCCATGTGTTCTAATGAAATGGGTGAGGTGAGGGACAGGGGAGTGGGAGGGGCTTCCCCACTTGATGAAGGAATGTCTGGTGCAGGAGCCACAGGACATATACATCCAGAGCAGCTGTGACAGAGGCCATCTAAAAAGAGCACACTGTGAGGACAACAGTGCTTTAGGTTACTTGTCCCTCTCACTCCAAGTCAAAAACCCTATAAACCTGACTCTGTTGTATGCTTGACTTGACATCAGAATTGAGTAAGTGGCCAGGCGTAGTGGTGCATGCCTGTAATCCTAGCACTCTGGGAGGCTGAGGCAGGTGGATTGCCTGAGCTCATGGGTTCAAGACCAGCCTAAGCCAGAGTGAGACCTCATCTCAAAAAATAGCCAGGTGTTGTGGTGGGTGCCTGTAGCCCAAGCTATTTGGGAGACTGAGTCAAGAGGATCCCTTGTGCCCAAGAGTTTTAGGTTGCTGTGAGCTGTGACGTCATGGTATTCTACTGAAGAGGACAAAGTAAGACTCTGTCTCAAAAAAAAAAAAAAAAGAAAGAAAGAAAGAAAGAAAAATAAGTAAGTGGAAGGGCTCTACTCTTGAGCTTTCCAAAGTAATTAAAATGAGTTATTAAAATTTTCTACATCTTCAGCTAAGGCATCAATTATAGATGGTGATAAGTGTTTCTGGTTAAAAGTAACACACTGTAGCTTCTCTCAACAAAATAATACTTCCTTTGAAGTCTCTAGATTACATTAAGTGCCTCGCAGTCAGCTCCTGTGCATCTTGGAATCCATCAGGGTTATTCTTACCATTGCCTGAAGAAGGGAAGGCTCATGGAGAGAAATTATACATCAAGTCTGTCTCTAAGAATTCTTTCTTAAAAATGTTTTAGTTTTAAACTTTTGGAAGTTGATTCAAGAAGCAAACCATTCCCACACTACAGGGCATTATAGCCATAACTTGTTTTATGTGTGTGTGTGTGTGTGTGTGTTTACTTCAGTTATTGCATTTTTTTGAAGGTTTCTGGTAACCCTGTGCCGTGTATGACAGCATTTGCCCACTTTGTGTCTCTAAGCATTCAGATTAACAGTTGCACATCTCTCACTTTAAATCAAAAGATAGAAATTATTAAGCTTAGCAAGAAAGATATGTCAAGAGCTGAAATAGGACAAAAGCTAGGTCTCCTGAGCCAAGCAATTAGCCATGTTGTCAAGGAAATGACAAAATTCTTCAAAGAAATTAAAAGCTCTCCTCCAGTGATAACAAAATGATAATAAAGAGAAACAGCCCTATGGCCAGTGTGGGGAAAGTATTAGTGGTCTGGGTAGAAGATCAAACCAGCCCCCAGCATTCCTTTAAGCCAAAGCCTAATCCACAGCATGGCCCCATATCTCTTCAATTCTATAAAGGCTGAGAGAGGGAAGCAAGCTTCAGAAGAAAAGTTGGAAGCTATTAATGGTTGATTCTCGAGGTTTAAGGAAAAAAGCCTTCTCCATAACGGAAAAGTATAAGGCACAGCAGCAAGTGCTGATATAGAAGGTACAGCAAGTTACCTAGATCTAGCTAAGATAACTGACGAAAGTGGCTTCATTAAACAATAGATAATTAATAGAGACAAAACAGCTTCATATTAGAAGACAATGCCAAATAGGACTTGCAAGGCTAGAGAGGAGAAGGCAATGGCTGACTTCAAAGATCCAGAGCTTCAAAGAACAAGCCGATTCTCTTGTTAGGGGATAATGTGGCAAATGACTTTAAATTGAAGTGAGTGCTCATTTACTATTCTGAAAATCCTAGGACCCTCAAGAATTGTTCTAAATCTACTCTGTGTTCTCTAAATGGAACAGCAATGTCTGGATAACACACATCTGTTTATAGCCTGGTTCACTGAATATTTTAAGCTCAAGGCTGAGATCTACTGCTCAGAAAAAAAAAAAATTCTTTTCACAAAATTACTGCTCCTTGACAATGCAAGCGTTCAGACGGAAATAGACAAGGAGATTAGTGTTATTTTTATGCTGCTAACGGCGTCCATTCTGAAGACCACAAGTCAAGGAGTAATTTTGACTTTTAAATCTTATTACTTAAGAAACATTTTGTTAGGATATAGCTGATGTAGTAATTTCTCTAATGAATCTAGACAAAGTGATTTGAAAACTTTCTGGAAAGGAATGACCATTCCAATTGTCAATAAGGACATTTGTGTTTCATGGAGGGAGGAAAACATCCACATTACAAACTCTTAGGGGAGTGTTCCAGGCCTCATCGATGGCTTTGAGGGGTTCAAGACTTCAGTGGAAGAAGTAACTGCAGATGTGGTGGAACTAGCAAGAGAGCTAAAATTCGAAGGGAAATCTAAGCTCAAACTGAATTGCTGCAACCCTATGATCAAACTTGAAGCATGAGAAGTTGCTTTTGATGGATGAGCAAGGAAAGGGGTTTCTTGAAATCTGCTACTGGGGAAGATAATTGTGAATACAGTTGAAATGGCATGAAAAGAAGAACATTAGATAACTTAGTTGCTAAAGCAGTTACAGGGTTTCAAGAAGATTGACTCTAATTTTGAAACAAGTTCTACTGTGGGTAGACGGCTGTCAAACATCCTCACATGCTACAGAGAAATCTTTTATGAAAGGAAAAGTCAATTGATGCAGCCAATTTCCCCTGATCAGTTAGCAGCCATCAACCTCGAGGCAAGACCCTCCACCAACAAAAAGATTATGACTCCCTGAAAGCTCAGGTAATCGTTAGCATTTTTTAGCAATAAAATATTTTGATTTATCACATATATACTTTTTACACATAATGCTATTGCACAGTTAATAAAGTACTGAAGTAATATAAACATAGACTTTACATGCCTGGAGGAACATAAAAAATTGTGTTACTTGCTTTATTTCAATATTTGCTTTATTGGGTGATCTGAAACTGACCTACAATAACTTTGAGGTTATGTCTGTATGAACAAAGGTCACCCAGATTGCAGTCTACCAACTCTCAGTTCAAGATGAGCTTTCAGACTATACATGACATTATGTACATTATTTTCAATAACATCTTTGTGTAAAACAGAGGTTACTATGGAAACTCCACCATTTTTTGCTGGCAGTGGTTGAAACACAGGTATGCTGAGTCCCTTGATAAAACTAACAAATTCATCTCGCATATTCTCTCTCCCCCAAAAGTTAAAATAACACATCATGAATCTTCCAAGAGTACTTAAATTAGAGAAAGATCTGGAATAAAAAATATTTCTGTTACCTGGATGCTAATTTCTTTTACTATGGAAAGTCAACTTCCTTTGATTAATGAATTGAAGATCTCAAATTTACCTAGGATTGTGCTGAATTGGATACTTCCATATGTCACAAAGGATTCCCAAATGTGTCCATGTTTCCATAAATTTCATCCTTCTTAAATTTCCATAAAGTTTATGTAACAGAAAAAAAAGAAAAATATATAAAATGGAATGGGTGATTTTAAGGTACTTGCTAAAATCTTTATAAACAATTCAAAATAATTCAGACAAATTTCATAATAGATTTCTAAGGTAGTCTTTGGAATCAGTCTCCAGAGCCAATATTCCATTTGAAAATCCTAACAATGAAAACTGTTATATTGGTGATTACGTGAAGTATTTCATTCAAATTGATGGTTTTTGGAAGATGTCTCTGAAATTTTTACATTTTTAGTTCCAATAATTTCTTCTCTTATAAAATACCAATCTCCTTAAACTGAAAAAATCAAATCAGAGAACTCTTGCCTTTACAATTTTTTTCTTTTTTGCAGTTTTTGGCCGGGGCTAGGTTTGAACCCACCACCACCTCTGGCATATGGGGCTGGCGCCCTACTCCTTTGAGCCACAGGTGCCGCTCACCTTTATAATTTTTAAAAATCTTTCTCTGAAAGATGAATTCCAGTCATCCTTAAACTATTTTAGCAACTTTTAAGGTAGTCTCAAAATATAATCTATTTTCATAAACATAAATTCTTATCTCTTGATTATAAACACTTTTATATGTTGAATATTACCTTAATATTTAAGTTTCTTTCTTAACAGATAGGAATAAATCACTCAATTTAATATCTTCTGTGAAAAGGAAGCAGATTTTAGACACAATTATGATACCACTGCATCTAACCTCTTTCTCATCTTATCAGGAAAATGGCTAAGAATAGAATAAGCTCTAAGATGTGCTCATTGATCTTGCCTTGATTCTACAAATAGATTTTGATGGTGTACCAGCATGTTCAATCTTGATATAGATCATATGCTATTATGGTATCAACAATGTCTATATCATAATATTCCCTGAGGACATAGACTCGGGAGAAGTTCCCAGCAGATAAAATTTCCTTATTATATGATATAATGACTAAGTTAGGCTCACCCTACTTTTTAAATATGTAAATAATTTATAAACTCTTTTAGATTAACATCCCACAAGTAGACAAAAAAAATGTTGCACGTTGGAGGTTTGGTTTATTATCAAAAACCAAGACTCAGTACAAAAATCAAATGAAAAACTGTTGCTAATTATTGCCAGAAAGAACAATTTAACATCAATAGTTGCAAATTAAATTAATATTTTTGACAGAATTTAACTAAGTTTAAATTAATATGTACCACTTTTCAACATGTTAATCAACTCTGTCATTTCTAAATATTTTTCTGTAGTTCATCTTAAAATGTATATAAGGTAGACCCCCCCCAAAGGGGTACAAGATAGACATTTGTGGATATTAATTAACAACAAAGTAACCAAATAATAATGGCATATCTTAAAAAGAAACATTACATCAAAATCAGCTCTTCAATACAATATATCCAAAACTTGCCTAAGGAACTTAGCTGTGAAAAAGCTCTCTTTTGAAAATAAAAATGGCCTTGACCAAAGGTTCTGCTATAGACAATTCTCTTTAGAAATAAGATGGCCCTTTACCACTTGGTTATAAGTATCTATAGTTTATTTGGCCTGTGCCATATCATCAATATAGTTATTATTTTTGAGAATATTTATTTTGTTTACTTCAAATCTTAGTAACAGTTCAGGCCTTGTGGCTATGAATAAAACTTCATTTTATTTATTTATTTATTTTAGCTTTTTACATTTCTTTTATTAAATCATAACTGTGTACATCAATGCAATCTTCATTTTAGTTTTTAGCTATTTGTGTATGTATACATGTGAGCTTGTGCTTATTTATTTTTCTCAGGATATTTACTGACGTGACTATAACTTGCTCCAGAACATGTTATGGAGACATAAGGGCTTACTTACAAAGGTTTCCCCAAATTCCTGAGCTGTGACACACAGGACCTCCCTACACTGAGCTCCCCGTCAGTGCCACACCAGGCCAGAACACCTAGGGATCTCCTATAGTTTAGGTTCCTCAGACCAATGTGCTTTTTTCTCATTCTAGGGCAGTTTCAGATTCAATCTGAGGAATAAGGCCACGACTGATTTGCAAATGTGTGATATTCTCAGCTTCTGGTCACGTTAAATCTGTTTCAAAACCAGTCATGGTCTAATTGTGTTTTCTTACACATGATAAAAATTACACTAAAAGTCTTTTTCTGATCCCTTAACATTGTACCGCCCTTGGGTTCCTGAGGGTAATGTGAGCCACTATTTCTTCTCGCAAGCCTAGATGAGAGCAGCCTCTCTTCCTCACATAAATTGAGTATTGACTAAAGAAACTATGTTCCCTTTAGGATATCTGTTGTTTTCGCTCAGAGTGAAATTCATAGTTAAAAATTAGATAATCTATAAATCAGAGGACCGTAAGAGACAAAATTAAATTATAGCTGAAATAAAATAAATTTATCTCGGAGCTAGTATGTGAGAGGGAAATAAAGATTTATTACATGCAAATCACAGCAATCATTAGAATTGATGTTATTTAGGTGGTTTCCCAGGTATGGTCATAATGTGAAAATGCCTGAATTATAACTACTAATTATAACTAGTAGTATTTTGAAATTTTAAAATTGCATTGCATACCTAACATGATTTAAATGATCATTTCTGTTGAATTATGTTCTTCTAAGTTGTCCATTGGATTCATATATAAAAACAACAGCTGTTCAGTCCAGACTGCACTCATTCCTAATGATGTCATTTAGAAGGTGGAATTACATTACTTCTCCTTTGTCTATAACTTTTCAGACATGATCTACAGATTATTGATAAAATCTTCCAAAACCAGTATGTGTTCTGATAACTCTCTAGCACCTTTTTAAAAATTACTTATATTTATGTTAATCATCTTAAATTCAATCTAAAATAATTTGTTAAACTTGTTTCAAACGTGGAAACCTATTTCCAAGAACATCTCCAATATACTGTTTCTGAGAAAACAACAAAAAACCCCACTTTTCCTGTGAAATGTCTTAATAGTGTATCCTGTAATTCCTGTACTTGTGTTTCCTTTTACCTACTGCCATGCTTTTGCTGGTTACTTATCCACTCTGCATATAGAGGAATTTTAGAAGTCAATCATGCCGTTGTTTACATTCACTGAACTCCAACAATATGCTGGGTATATATGCCAACAACAAAGATACTGACATGCTTAGGAAGAAGAAAGTATATTAGAAACATATAGACAGTATCATGAAAGTATTAATTATATTATAAAAATACTTATTATATTTAATATATCATATTATTAATTATATATTATGAAGCAGTATAAAATACTTTACATATGCACGGTAACGAGTTATCTGATAATATCTCTGTAAATATAATTTAACGTCTTCATTTATTTAGCTTACATTTTTATTTGTTTTTTGCTTATAGTTTATTAATTTTTTCTATTTTTTACATATGTAACTTTACATATTTACATAATTTTACATATTATGGGGTACATGTGAGTGTTTGCTACATGCATGGAACGTGTAATAATCAAGTCGGGGTATTTAGGATTCATCATTTTGTTTATTTTTTTGTTTGTTGGCATCATTTTAAGTCTTTCGGTTACTTTGAAATATACCTATTGTTAATTATAGACATTCTAGTCTGCAGTCAAACGTTAGAACTAATTTCTTCTGTTCCACTGTATCCTTGTGACCATAACCAACCTGCTCCTTCTCCTCCCTCCCCTCCCCTTCCCAGTCTGCAGTATCTATCATCCTATTCTCTATGTCCAAGTTTTTTAGCTCCCACACATGAACGAAAACATGCAGTGTTTACATGACCTCCAGTTCCATCCATATCACTGCAAATGACATGATGGCATTTGTTTTTATGGCCAAATAGTGTTCCATTATGTCTATATGCCCCCACTTTCTTTATCCTTTGACCCATGATGGATACCTAAATTGATTTCATTATCTTTTCTATTGTGAATAGTGCTGTACTAATATACGAGTGCAAATATCCCTTTGATATAGTGATTTCTTTTCCTTTGGGTAGATATGCAGTTGTGGGATTGCTGGATCCTGTGGTAGTTCTACTTCTGTTTTCTAAGAAATCTCCATTCTGTTTTCCCTGGTGGCCCTAATTTACTTTCCCGTTAGCAGCCTATGCGTTCCCTTTGCTGTCCATCCTTATCAGTGCTTGCTATTTTTGTCTTTTTTAATAAAAGCCATTCTAACTAGGCTCAGTTAACTGGGTTATTAAAAAGTAAAGCATTACTGAAAAAATTGAAGTTCTCTGCACACACCCTCCTGGATTCTTCCCCCAGTTCTTTTCCCCCAGAAGTAGCCACCTCGTGAATTTGATTTACTGTTGTCATTCATGATTTTGTACTTTTAATACATACGCGTGGGTCCTAAAGCAGTATATAGCGTTGATTTTCATACTTTTGTAAGTGACACCCTACTTTATGCTTCTTTACTAGATTCTTTACCCATGTTAATGTCAAGCATTTGAGATTTATGCACTCCAATTAAATCCAATCGTTTCCTAATAAAAGCATTAATTTTGTGAGAAATCTTTTATATATTTCCCTGTTATCATGAGCAAGCATTTCTCTAGGATGTATTCCTAGAAATAAAGTTGCTTAGCAGAGTATAAGGTAAATCTACTCTGCTCGCTCTTCAGGGGATTAGTGTGCCTGTACCAATTTACTCTTCCACTGACATTCAACACGGTATGGTTCCTGTTCCTTTGTAGCCTTGTCAACTTTTGCATTTTGAGGCCTTATATTTTTTTACCAAACTGATGGAAATGAAGCAGTAACTTACTTTTATTAGTAGAAAAAAGAAATCTGTTTTTATAGGTTTGTTACCTTCATGGTTTTCCTCTTATATTGCATATTTCCTGTTCATATGCATAAGACTAGCTTGCGATAGGGCTGTCAGTTTTCATTTTTAAAGAGATTCTCTTAATATTTAAATGATAAAGGTCTGAACACAAGGGTACCTGTTGATATCAAGTAGGCACCATAGAGTAATTTAGAATATGGCTCTTAAAGTCCTTATGGTTGTCGTGAGAATTAAATCAGCTAAAGCATGGGAAGTCTTTATGAAGCCTGGTGCACAATATTCACTTACTAACACTAGCCACTGTCATCATCATCATTATCATTGTCATCTCATCCCTATCTTTATTATTATTATAGATCAGATGACCATAGATGTGTGCATCTTTCTCCAGATTCTATATTTAATAACAAGGTAACAGTTTCTTGTGCTTTTCTTTGCTGTTGTTCCTGTTATTTGGTAACTGGCATACATTTAACATTTCTTTAATTTTGTTTCCTTTATTATCTGGTTTTGCATCTGTGTATTATAAACAGCATATTACGAGTTATGTTTATTTTTCATCTGATTGCATAGGTAAGTGAAATACATTTATGCTCATGTATTACTAATGCATGTGGACTCAGTTCCTTCCCCCTTCACCTGATTTTACGATGGGTTTGATTATTTATCCTCCTTTCTCTTTGATTGTGTTTTCTTTTTTTCTTCCTACTTTCTTTTCTGCTGTCAAACTGATAAAGGTTTCCTGTATTCTCCTTCTTCCTCTGTAATGTGTGGAACCTTTCTTTCAGTAGTTACTTTTATATTTTTGACATGCGTTCTTAACTATATTTTTTCCTATTGCTGTTTAAACTTAATCATTATATTCATTGCCCTCCTGAACACTGCAAGAAACTCAGCGTGCTTTACTTATTCACTGTGTGGCCCCATAAATCTTGACATTTCCCTCTGTAGATTTCTTTATATTTCAATTAACATAGGAATACAATTCTACTTTTCAGTCAAAAGTTAACTAAATTTACTAAGAAATATTTTAAATTCCTGCGCCTGCCATTGTTTCATTAGTCTACACTTTTCCTGGATTCCATTTCTTCTTTTCCTTTTTTAGAGCTTCTTTAAATAAGTTTTCTTAATGAAAGCTTTTGGGTGGTAAACCCTTTTAATCTTCTTATTTCTGAAAACATTTTTTATGTTTTTTGCTCTTCTACTTGAATGGCTGCTCCATTAACGATACCATTCTAGAGTAGCAGGTACTTTTGCTCAGCAATTTGAAAACCTTATTCTACTCTCTCCTGGTCCCAGACACTGTGTAGGAAGTCTTCCCAGTTTGTTTGCCTTTGTAGATCATCTATATTTTCTCTTCCATTGCTTTTCCCCTTTTATTTTCCTTTACCTTAAAGTTCTGTAGCTTTACTGTGTGTCTAGGAAAGAATATTATTTAACATTTTTAAGCACTCAAACTGCACTTGTTAACTAAATATTATATCTTTTTTTGGTTTGGGAAAATTTGCAGCAATGATCCTTTCAAATATTGTTTCTTTATCTTTATAACTATTTGCTTTCTTTAGAACTCATGTTAGACATACCTAGGAGTTATTTAATCTAACCTCCATGTTCCTTAATTGCTTGTTATTTGCTGAACAGCATCTGGGTGAATCTACCCATATTATGCCCCAGTTCACTAATTTTTCCTTCACAAATATTCTGGAGTTTTTGGTATCTGGTCTTTTGGTTTTTGTTTTTCAACTTCGTGACAGTATTTTTTTTTTATTTTTTAGATTTCTACCCAAAATTTTCATTTTATTTCTGATAGATTTTGTTTTATAACATTTTGTCCATTATATACTGTTATTCCTTTCTACACTTAGACTCAAAGCATTCTAAATATACTTATATTAAAATTTTTGCCATATTATATGTAAGATCTATTTCCTCTGGAATTTGATGGCTTCTTTCCTTATTTTTCTGACTATCATCATTCATATTAGTTTCCTCCTTGTGTTCCAAATTTTAGACTCATCAGATCATTTTCAGTGGGAGATCTGGGATTTGTATTTTGTTTTCTTTTCCATCACCACCCTACATTGTCTTTTGCACAGTGGACAGTTTCCCAGTTGTCTCTAATCATCCCTGGTATCCTTAAATTCACAATCAAAGCTGAAGATTATGTTTCATGGGTCCCAGCCCCATGGTGATATCAGAGATATTAAAAGTCATCTTCAGGATAGCACTCGATTCAATTTAGAAACTCAAAGCTGAATCCTGAATTCATCCTTCTGCTGCTCATCATGTCACCTCTTCCCCTCTAGATAGCAGCTTCCCAGGCAGAAGCAACTAGCACATTTTGCACCCTTATGTTTTATGCATAATACTGAAAGTCACATTATACCTAAGCTGCAGGCGATGAGCCTGGCTCTCGTTACTATCAATATGTCTCGTAGAATTTTAATATGTATTATCTTAAAGGGGCAAAGACCATAAATGCTTCTGCCAACTTTTGAACTATATGTAGTTGAGTGTATTTTATAAGACATAGCAATGGTTAAATGAAAAGGAAGAAAATAATTTATGCAGTTGTACCTACTTAAAATAGAATGGCTGTTATCAAAAAGATGAAAGATTAGTGTTGCTGAGAACATGGAGAAGATGGAACCCTTGCAATCCATTGAATGATTTTTTAGCCATTATGGAAAACAGTATGGAGATTTCTCAAAAAACTAAAAATAAAGTTACCATATGACCCAGCAATCCCAATAGTGGGTATATATCCAAAGAAAATGAAATCAGTGTGTTGAAGAGACATCTGCACTCCATGTTCACTCTGAGTGTGCACAGCGGACAGGAATCTACCTAGGTGTTCACAGTTGAATGTATAAAAAAGTGTGGTATGTATACATATCAGATAATATTTAACCACAAAAATGGAATATTGTCATAAGCAATAACATTGAAGAGTGGAGGACATTATATTAGCAAAATAAGCTTGCACAGAAGGACAACCATCACATGATCTCAGTTATACGTGGAATCTAAGCAAATTCAATTCCTAGAAGTAGAGAGTGGAATGGCAGTGGCCAGGAGAATTGGCTTGTGAAATGTCAATGAAAGGATACAAAATGTCAGTAGATAAGAAGAATAAACAAGAGATCTCTTATATAGCATGGTAAAATAAAATAAAAAATCTGATGTAATATAATCACAGTTTTGACCATGTAACATTTTATTTTAGAAAAGCCACCAATTTATATTTATTTTCTCTTTTTTCTAAAATCAGATATAAAATTTTCTTTCTAAAAGTTTCCCTTCCATCCCATTGCAGTGGCTCATGTCTATAATCCTAGCACTCTGGAATTAGGTGGACTAAGGCAAGTGGATTAGTTGAACTGAGGTGTTTAAGACCAGCCTGAGCAAGAGCAGGATAAAATAGAAAAAAACTAGCCCGGCATCATGCTAGGGCCTATAGTCCCAGCTACTCTAGAGGCTGAGGTAAGAGGATCACTTGAGCCCACGAGTTTGAGGTTCCCAGGAACTATGATGACACCATAGTCCTCATAACCAGGGTGACAGAGTGAGAATTTAAATAAATAAATAAAAATAAACTATACCCTTCCAATGATTATCAATTTCAATATATCCAATTTCATTTTAAACAGAGACTTACATTTATCATTTTTTGAGGCAGCAAGTTCACAAATTTTTAATAATGGCTTTTTCATTTTTAAAATATTTTTAAAAAACTGTATTTTTGTTAACCATGTTCCTTTCCCCACTATTACACTGTACACGTGAGAGAAATTTTCTTGATTGATTTAAATATAGATAGGAACTATTAGTAGATTCACAAGTTATTAAAATAATCCTTTCCATGTTTCACCCTCTGCTCAGAACACGTGAGCATCTTCTCTGAATTCTCAAAATCAAAATACGACAGCGGCAACGTCTGAGCATGCCCGTCCCCAAAGGGCACCTTACCAAATCAAGTAAGGTACCCACAGGTATTTATCTGTCTACTCACCCATAGCAAGGACGAAAAATGACACTCAAACACGGGTTAAAAAATGTTTTCTTTCTGAAGTAATAAAATAGTAAAGCAAAAATGGATACACCTTTGAAATCTATGATGGATGTGTGTATACCTATGAGATATTATGTGGTACATATTTTTTCAAAGTGACACTTGAAAGAAACAAACACAGAAAGCTAAACCGACTAGTTCCTCCCACGCCACACAATAGTGTAAGAATGGCAAACGGCAGGCATTTGAAAACTTACCAGGTAAAAATATTTTTAGTGTGTCATTTACAATATTACTAATTATCTTATACTGCCTTATGAAATACAGGCTTTAATAATTAATCTTTCATATATTTTGAGGTAGCCTAAGATAAATGACTTAAGTATGTGTGAATAATTTTGACGTTTTCACAACCTCTGTTTCCTTTATGAGCTCATAATCGATCGTAAAGGTCACATATTTGTTTCTCATCTTTATTGTGTCCATTTGCATTATCTTGGAAATTAAATGAGAAAGCATGGGGTAATAAAGTGTAACAAGTGCAATGTGCCTAAGAACACTGAACACAGCCTCTGCTGTTACTATTAAAATAATTACTAGAACAACATGCTACTTGGGGAGGTATACAGGGAAATTTTCTAATAGGCTTACCATAAAATCACCCATGTTTCACTGACCTCTAGTAAGCTATTAAAAACCTCAATTTAAATATAAAGATTTTCAAGTCTATGTCATGATCAGGAATATTACAAAGAACTATCAAAAATGAATATGGTTTCTTAGAAAAATTAAATCCTGCAGTGAGAAAAATATGTAGTTCAGCTACACAGGATTTGTCTTTTTAAGTGCTGACCCTGCTTACTTGATAATGAAGGCTCAGACCACGTTTCCTCTAAGACCTTAGGCATAAATAGATTTAATGTCAGCATCTGAATCCACAAAAACAACTGCACAGTTATCATCATTGCACCATCCCCAGTGCAATGGAAACAATTTAAAGAATTAAGCATTATCAATATCAGAAATTTCAATAACTGAAAATGGCCCTTCAAAAAAATATAAGTAGCATGTTTCATTCCAACTTCAAGAGCCTTGTCGAACATCCTGCTCTTTTCCTTTTAACTCTAGGAATAAGAAAGAAAAGATGATTAATCACATTGGTGTCATGAATATGTGTGTATAAACAACAAATGTTTGTGCAAGGGAATTCTGGTTGGATGTGCAGGGAAAGTTTAGATGACAAATATGGAGGAAACACTAAAGTAATATTAAACATTTGGGACCTTTACAAATTCAATGAATGGCCTTTGAAAAGAAACTACCCCCATAGCCTTTAGAGGATATAAATCAATCATTAAAATTTAGTCATATTAGTACTTACGTAACAAAATGATAAGTATTAGACAGTTTATCAAAAACATAGGTGGGAAATTCATGCCATCTATTAACGAACGTTATGCTGCCTTAGATTTCTGACATTTGCATTCTCTTCTAAATTTTTATTTCAGATAATTATGCTCCTGAAGTTAACATATATTTTTTTTTCAATTTTAAAATATCTGGTTCTCATGAATTGAATTTCTCATGCCTTTTTGTCACCTTTCATAGTCCGAAGAAACCTCCATGTCCCTTTGTCAGCTGTACTCAGGCAAGCTGTAAAGGAAAGAGAAGCATCTGGTCATCAGCCAGCTCCAGAGATTTGCCTGGCCCGCTCTCTTACTGAAGTCTAACACAGTGAGACCTTTATTTTTTATTTTTATTTATTTATTCATTTATTTATTTTTTGAGACAGAGTTTCACTTTGTCACCCTAGGTAGAGTGCTGTGGTGTCATAGCTCCTCAGGCTCCTGGGCTCAAGCAATTCTCTTGCCTCAGCCTCCCAAGTAGCTTGGATCACAGGTACCCACCACAACCCCAGCTATTTTTAGAGGTGTGGTCTTGCTGTAGCTCAGACTGGTCTCAGGAAATCTGCCTGCCTTGGCCTCCCAGAGTGCTGGGATTATAGACATGAGCCACTATGCCCAGCCAGTGAGATCTTTCTTAATAAAATTTATTTGTTTGATATTTATATTAGCCATTTGAATATGATTTAGTTTGAGAAGCCTACTTTATTTGGGAAACGTAGGCTAACATCTCTACAGTAAAATGTATTCTAGCACTCGCATCAGTATTTCTTACAAAAGATGAACACATAAAATGAATGAACTTCATTACCAACAACTTCCAAAAAGTAGATTTTCTATTTTACTCAAAATGGTTAACTATTGCTTATACTTTAAAGTAAAATTACCTTTTGTCCTTTTTGGAGAGAAGCTAAAATACACACAGTGGTGTGTGAATGTACGTATGTGTACGTAATTCAGCTGCAGGCGAGAAAGCTTCAGGCTGGGCTTAGGCCTTTACCACCATCAAATGACCCAGCACATCTGCACAGATGACTCAGGGCATGCAGTTGAAAGGTGATGACTTCATTCTCTTTGATGTTTAGTTCTAAAATTTGGAGACATGAGCTGGAACAAGACTTCCTTTTTGACTGGGTCAAAATGCGTCTTCCAACTCTGTAAATGAGTAACAATGGAAGTGTAAGGATAAGAAATGCTGAGGCCACCACACTAGCAATGGGAACCCCGTGACAACAGCAGCTGTGATAGCAGGAGCAAAGACAGGAAACGGCAGAGGAGCCTCCAAGAAGGCTCTAGGTCTGGAGGGAAGAGATGCAGCAGAGACCACAGCCTGCAGTGGAGAAATGGCGACTCCCGTGGGGGAGCTGAACTGCTATCTTGGCTAGCAACTAACAGAACTTTTAAGTAATCAAAATCCCTTGCTGAGAATCTAAGAAGTGAGGAAATTGGATGAGCACCCAGACTGAAGAAGGGAGTAGTTTTATTCAAATTAAAGTCCAAGGCTTTATCTCTAGAGTCAGCTTCACTGGGTCATAGGAGAGTAGAAGGCAACTGTACAGGGACCTGTAGGCCAGAGTAATTTAGATTTTACTTAGAGAGCAAGGAAAAGGTATTTTAAGAACTTGAAGCAAGAAAGCAACATAATCCAATTTATATTTAGAAAGTGACACTATTTTGTGGAACTATCAATAATGGCTACTGCTGAAGTCCAAGGGGGAAATGATTATGACCCAGCTCGGCGTGGCAGCAGCAAGATGAAAATGAGTCCATGAATTTCAAATATATTTGAATAAGAGACGTAGTACTCCCTGATAGATTGAACTGTGAAGATTAGGGCAGAAAACAATCAGGAATAACTCCTAGGTTTAAAGAATTAAGTTACATTCTATGTAAGTTATGATTGAAGCAGTCAAGCTTTGGTGTCATAGTTTCACTGGTAATTTTTGAAAACTGTTTCAAATTTCAAGAACTAAATTTAATTTCAGCTCTAAGAATCAGCCACTTAGGGAGTATAAATTTAGGGGATACTCACTGGTGTATGTAGCACTATGAAAAATGTCCATCTCAGAGAACATGATGTTTATTCACTTCAGATTTATTGAGCACTAAATATACAGAGTCATGTACCATATAACCCCTTTCTGTCAACGGTGAACCACACACAGGGTGGTGGTCCGTAAGATTGCAATGGAGCTGAAAAAGTCCTATCGCCTAGTGACTTCATGGTGCCTTTCACATGGTAGCACCAGTGGGTCACCTTTTCTATTTTTAGATATGTTTGCCTATATAAATACTTACCACTGTGTTACAGTTGCCTAAAGTATTCAGGTGTGCATTAGGCGATACCCTCTATCCTGTTTACCCAAAGACAAAATCAATCAAACCATCCTGCTGTTTGTGATAAATATATATAATTTTTTATTTGTCACTTAAAAAGCTTTAAAAGATTCTCGTCCTGACATTCCCAGAAACCAGCACACTAGTAAATGTAGGTTGACAGAGACATTACAGGAATAAATGAGCAAAAGAGTGAATGAAGAAATTGGCATATGAAAGAAGTCACACATGCCTTCCTAATCATTTTCTAATCCATTGTAGTGACTTTACCCTTTTACCATAACTATAGCCACCAGCTTCTATAGTAAGTATCTTGTTCTTAGTCTTTCCCATTCTAATCTGTACCTCTGCGGCCATTCTTATTGTATTGTTACATCTACCCGATCATTTCATCCTACTGTTTGAAAACTCTCAGTTAAGTCCCATTGATAAAATTGATGTTAAGATTTAAACCTAAACAGGCATACCCTCAACTTCTCTCTTGTATTAGAAGGATTCATCTAACCTGGAAAGGGATGAGCTGTTCTCTCTAGCTCTTTTTCGTGGTATTTGAGTTCCCCACTGACCTACTATGTGAAACAGAGAATGAACATAGACTAATACCTGGCCTTAAATAAATTATAAAAGTGTTAAAATGTTAATTATCATTATCCAACTCAAAGACCAAGTCAAGTATGGACCACACCACCAGCCACTATTTCCTAAGCAATTAAAACACAGTTATTATTTCTTCTCTTTGGGCATTGTCTTTTTGTCTTGTACTGCAAGATGCAGGCTTACTCCTCCCACCTAGAGATAACACATTTCAAATATGTGCTTAATTAACTCATTTAGGGGGCATTCCCCACTTTGAATCTTGAAATTTTAGCAAATAGCATATTTTCTTTCACTCTTCTTAAAGATATGTTGCATACCAATGAATATGGCTAGATTTTGCAATCCGTTTTTCCCCTGTGACATGAAGGTATAAAGTCATCATTTCATTATTCAGCTCTCTCTAACAGCATAAATCCACTCATTTTTTCTTTAGACAGTCTCACTCCTTTGCCCCTGACTAGAGTACCATGGTATCATAGCTCAACTCAAAGCAACCTCAAACTCCTGGACAAGTGATCTGCTTGCCTCAGCCTCTTGAATAGCTGGGATTGCAGGCATGCACCATCACACCCAGCTAAGTTTTCTACGTTTAGTAAAGGTGGTGTCTTACTCTTTCTCTAACTGTTCTCAAACTCCTGAGCTCAGACGATCCTCTCACCTTGACCTTCAAACCCTTACTTATCAGACAAAAATAGGTGTAACGTCTACAATTAATACTGATAACTTCTGATATTCCAGTTCATCAAGTTCTTGTGAATAATCATTTCATTAAAGACTTGCAGCTGTTTCAAACTAGACAAATAATTGGACCAAAATGCCCAATTTACTAGTTGAAAGGACTGATTACTTGAACACAATGGAAAGTGCTAACTCTAACATACTTAATGATTTGTAAATACTTGTATGTAATAATATTCAACTCTTTTGTCTTAGAAAAAATTTATTTATAAAAAATGTTTAGTTTTCAATGCCATTGATCTTCAGAAAGGTGGCAACAAAATAGTGAAGACACATCATATATTTTTAAATGCAGAGTGTACTAAATAATAGAAAGGCACTTTATAACAATATAACAATTCCTTTTATGCCTGGTAGTGGTCAACATGTGGATTGTAACCACTCCTCTTTTAGAGTATGCT
>NW_003852590.1:872579-883650 GCF_000181295.1 Otolemur garnettii
CCACAAAAAAAAAAAAAATGGCAAGCATGTTAGGTAATAAACATGTTAATTAGCTCAATTGAACTATTCCACAAGGAATAAATGCTTGAAACCATCCTGCTGCTTGTGATAAATACATATCATTTTTATTTGTCACTTAAAAATATTTAAAAGGTAGTTGAAATATTGTTCCAGGTCATCTATCTCCCTCATTTCAACAAATACTCACATAGATGCAGAGAAGTCGTTCTTGAATTCTTCCCCTTATTTATCTCTTCATCTTTCTTATTATAAACACCATTCTGACAGTTAACAAATTCTCAATTTTTGACATTTCCTTCTCCATCATTTACCCTTCATTTCAATGTCATCTCTTTTAAAAAGTATGTTTTTCCTTCTGTGAACAATCTGTCCCTGTTTATAACAGTCTACGTATGTTCACTAGACGGTGCACTCACTGTGGGTACAGGGTAAATGCTCGTCCTGACATTCCCAGAAACCAGCACACTAGTAAATGTAGGTTGACAGAGACATTACAGGAATAAATGAGCAAAAGAGTGAATGAAGAAATTGGCATATGAAAGAAGTCACACATGCCTTCCTAATCATTTTCTAATCCATTGTAGTGACTTTACCCTTTTACCATAACTATAGCCACCAGCTTCTATAGTAAGTATCTTGTTCTTAGTCTTTCCCATTCTAATCTGTACCTCTGCGGCCATTCTTATTGTATTGTTACATCTACCCGATCATTTCATCCTACTGTTTGAAAACTCTCAGTTAAGTCCCATTGATAAAATTGATGTTAAGATTTAAACCTAAACAGGCATACCCTCAACTTCTCTCTTGTATTAGAAGGATTCATCTAACCTGGAAAGGGATGAGCTGTTCTCTCTAGCTCTTTTTCGTGGTATTTGAGTTCCCCACTGACCTACTATGTGAAACAGAGAATGAACATAGACTAATACCTGGCCTTAAATAAATTATAAAAGTGTTAAAATGTTAATTATCATTATCCAACTCAAAGACCAAGTCAAGTATGGACCACACCACCAGCCACTATTTCCTAAGCAATTAAAACACAGTTATTATTTCTTCTCTTTGGGCATTGTCTTTTTGTCTTGTACTGCAAGATGCAGGCTTACTCCTCCCACCTAGAGATAACACATTTCAAATATGTGCTTAATTAACTCATTTAGGGGGCATTCCCCACTTTGAATCTTGAAATTTTAGCAAATAGCATATTTTCTTTCACTCTTCTTAAAGATATGTTGCATACCAATGAATATGGCTAGATTTTGCAATCCGTTTTTCCCCTGTGACATGAAGGTATAAAGTCATCATTTCATTATTCAGCTCTCTCTAACAGCATAAATCCACTCATTTTTTCTTTAGACAGTCTCACTCCTTTGCCCCTGACTAGAGTACCATGGTATCATAGCTCAACTCAAAGCAACCTCAAACTCCTGGACAAGTGATCTGCTTGCCTCAGCCTCTTGAATAGCTGGGATTGCAGGCATGCACCATCACACCCAGCTAAGTTTTCTACGTTTAGTAAAGGTGGTGTCTTACTCTTTCTCTAACTGTTCTCAAACTCCTGAGCTCAGACGATCCTCTCACCTTGACCTTCAAACCCTTACTTATCAGACAAAAATAGGTGTAACGTCTACAATTAATACTGATAACTTCTGATATTCCAGTTCATCAAGTTCTTGTGAATAATCATTTCATTAAAGACTTGCAGCTGTTTCAAACTAGACAAATAATTGGACCAAAATGCCCAATTTACTAGTTGAAAGGACTGATTACTTGAACACAATGGAAAGTGCTAACTCTAACATACTTAATGATTTGTAAATACTTGTATGTAATAATATTCAACTCTTTTGTCTTAGAAAAAATTTATTTATAAAAAATGTTTAGTTTTCAATGCCATTGATCTTCAGAAAGGTGGCAACAAAATAGTGAAGACACATCATATATTTTTAAATGCAGAGTGTACTAAATAATAGAAAGGCACTTTATAACAATATAACAATTCCTTTTATGCCTGGTAGTGGTCAACATGTGGATTGTAACCACTCCTCTTTTAGAGTATGCTATATATTTTTGGTACAGTTTGAAAAGAAAAATACCCTCTTCTGTGGATAACCGTATGCTGCAAAGATGCTCATAATCCAGAGACACTCTATGCTTTTCATCCCCCACAGATATAGAATCCCAATTCATCTTCATATCCAGTACACAGCCTCAATGGCTAGTCAATGAATTCTTATATAATAGTAATAAGAATTAATAGGAATCTTGAAAGGCAGAATAGTAGTGACTTAAATAACAGAAAATGCTCGTCTGGCACAGAATGTGAAAGTGCATTATCAAGTCAGTGCTTTTTGATGTACAAACAAAGAATAAAAACTATGGTTCACCTAAACATAAAAGTGAGAATTCCACAGAAAAACTGAGCAATCAACAGCAAGGCTGGAACACTAAGCTGTGGTAGAAGCCAAGACACAGATTGCAGAGCACCTGGCCAAGGTCCAGGTGGTGCTCACGGCTGCCACCGCTGGCACTGAGAACGTTTGAACTTTGCCAGCACAGCTGGACACTCACTGCCTGGTCACCAGACTCTCTATACTTCCCCTGACATAGTATAAGATCCCTGCTGGCCCCATTCCAAATTATCCTCAACCAGAATATCTTCACCATAGGTTGTGTTTCACCTATTGAAAATTAAATACAATTTTATTAAGAATACACAAAATGAACTACAGATCATTCCTACAGACTATCATGAACTTTTATCTATTACAGTTACAAATACAAATCATTGTGCATGTGTGTGCGTGTTTGCTTGTTTACTTGTTTAGGTTTTTTTTTTTTTTTTGGTTTTTTGAGACAAGTATCATTCTATTGCCCAGGTTGAAGTATCATGACATCAGCCTCGCTCACAGCAACCTTAAACTCCTGAGTTCAAGACATCTTCCTGCCTCAGCATTCCAAGTGCTTGTGACTACAGACACTCACCACTAAGCCAGCTAATTCTTCTATTTTTAGTAAATTTGGGGTCGTCTTTCTCAGACTGGTCTCGAAATCCTGAGCTCAAGGAATCCTCTGGCCACAGCCTCCCAGAGTATAAGGATTACAGGGGTCAGCCACACTGATCAGCCAATTTACATTTTGTTTTTAAGAATTCCTCAATCCCATAATATACAGCTAGCTAGAGAACCTGAAGATGATCCAGTAGGAAAAGCAATATTTAACTGGAGTTCATGTTCCAGTAAGGAATGCAGTTGCTCTAGCTCAGTTGAGAGACAGTCAATAATTACACAAATTAAAACTTGTAAAACTCTTAGTAATAATCAGTGGAACTGGGGAAGAGATGACTCTTTAAATATGTGAATTATCTTTATATATTTATACACAATATACATATAAAATATATATTACGCATATATTCTATAATATGCATTTATACATTATACAAGGTGTCCATAAATTTCGTGTCCATTTTATCGCACATGAACTTTATGGACACCCTTTATATGCACTTTATATGATATGCGTTTAGATACAATGTTTATGTATGTATAATACACACACATATAACTTGTAAATATGTAATTAGATCAGGTATAAGGAGTAGTTGCAGTTAATATACACAAAAGTTTAAAAAATAAATAAGTTTAATTTTAGAGCAATGATTTTGGAGTAATAAGTAATTTATATCAATAAAACATACATACTGTGGAGTTATTTTCATTAAGAATTAAGAATTTGGGTTAATTCACAATAAATAAGAAAATGTGGTGAAGGCTATGTTAACCAGTTGTTCTAAGTATTTCAAATTGTGTATAAAACCAGCACATTGTACCCCCATAAATGCATTATTATACACAGCTATGATTTCATAATAAGAATAAGAAAAAAAAGAATTTGGGTTAATAATTCTTTTTATGACCCAGAAGAGACATGTTAGCCAATACCCACACCTGAAAATTTATCCTATAACAGCAAAGCTGGCCAGCAAAGCTGTGGAGCTAGAGATCTTTCTCCCCCATTGCGGTGCCCAGGCCAGCTGAACTCAACTGTCAAATATGGGCAGTGGTGTGCTTCTAAATGTGTAACGAGCAGCTCTCTGCGTGCACTTCCAAGAGGAATATTGGCTAATATTTTCAGCTGGGTTAATAGTTAGAATGTGAGACAATAAAAATGTACAACTCTTGGTCAGTAATGTGATGCCCACTTTGCTTAATTGAGCAATGGTTTTTGAACACTAGAAGAAAATTTCCTCCTATGTTTATTCTATTCACTTTGGAAAATCTACAGAATCCAGAGGATTTTAAATGTGGACTTCAGTATTAACATTTTAACCCACATATGATTTGAAAAGTTACTCAAATTGGGAGGTTCATAAATATTCTATGTATCTCCTTACACATGTATTAAGATGCAACATAATTTTTACTTCATCTTTCACCTAATAAATTTTAGAAGACAAATGAACATGATGTTATAGAAATAATACTTTATACATTTATGTACAAATACAAGATATATTTTGCAATAAAGAAGTGACTTGCTACTTTGTTAAGATTTATTGAATAGTAAAAAGCTAATACAATATAAGTGATGAAAAGTTTTTATTCTGGATCTATTTCTAGTCAGTGTACCTGACAGTCGAACACACATGCACACACATAGACATGTATATTTGTAATGTTTTTTAAATTAAATATTTGGGGGTTCAATTATCCTAGAATTTAAAAAATGCACATACATACATACACATACAAATTTCTAGTCAATATAAACAATTCACTTAATTTGCTTAAAGACAAAGACATGCTAAGTTCCTTTTCCAGATCCCAAATAGATTAATACTTTAAATAAATAAAAATAAAAGTCCAGACTGAGTGTAGGGGCTCAGGCCTGCAAGCCTAGCATCCTGGGAGGCGGAGGTGGGGGGATCACTTGAGCTCAGGAGTTTGAGATCAGCCTGAAGAAGATCTAGACACTGTTTCTACTAAATATAAAAACATTAGGCAGGTGTTATGGTAGATACTTGTAGTCTCCACTACTCAAGAGACTGAGGCAGGAATATCACTTGAACCCAGGAGTTTGTGATTGCCTTGATTTGGGCTGATGCCACAGCACTCTAGGATGGGCAATAGAGTAAGACTCTGTCTCAAAAAAAAGATAAGAAAAGAAAAAGAAGCAGCACAATACAAATGACTAATACCATTTAAAACTTCCCATCTTTTTCCAACAAATTAAACCAAAGTAATCAGTTCAATGAGTTTTAATGAAGGAACCCTGTTTAATTATTTGCTTCCTTTCTTTTTAAAAGTGTGGCTTGGTACACAAGATGTGGCTCATTAAAAGTTGTGATATACCCTGTCAATAAAATCTAGCAGAGTGCACATTAGAAACAGGTAATTAAGTTAACATAGAGGCCACATTACCTTACAAGTTCTATTTTGAGCTTCTGATCAATGAAACACCAAAGTTAAGACAATCATTTGGAGCTAAATGATATTTTCAGGATGCGCACATGTTGTTTAAAATATTTTAAGACTCACTTTATTATTTTAGCACACATATCACCATTAAATGCTCCCTTACAATGGAAAATTTTCTTTTATGTATTTTTTCATTTAATTTTCATTTCTTTCATATTTTGAAAGAGAGTCTTTATGCTGGGTAGGGATCATATTAATCACATTGTTCAAAAAATAATGGCTAAAAACTAACATGGTAGCATGCAAGAATAATACATGTATGTTTTCCATTTCTTAAGCTACCAGCTCATCTTTTTCTTTTTTTCTTTTAGAGCATAATCACAAACAGTGGCAAAAGTTATAAAGCTATAGAAATGTAAAAATATCAAGATTAACCAATATTTGAGTATCCTTCCAATTCATTAGGACTCCATCATTTGAATGTTCAGAAGAAGTAATAGAAAACCACAGAATTCAATATAAGCTCTCTTTTCCCTGATACAATGAAGTTATACTCCTGACCTATGCTCAGATAATTGGTTGCTCATGCTAGAATCTTGGTGACAATGTGAAGAAATAGGCAGAATTTAAAAGTCATTCACAATAGAGTCAGTAAGAGTTCAAGAGTTGGATCCTCTTGTGTCTGTACAATATCTGACCAAACTCTGACTTGGGTCGTGAACATAGCTCTCCTACCCCTATGGGTATGTGCTAATATCCCAAGCCTGATTTTCCAGATGTTTGTTGGTTCTGACAATTATTCCATACCCACCAAAAATTTCATTTTAGATTAATTTAAAGATATTTTTTGTTTGTTTTGTTTGTTGCTTAAAACCAAATATACTCTTACTAATATGTGAAGATAGAATGAAGAACATAGGAAATATGTGACCACTATATGAAAGATAATAACAAAATTACACCATATCAAAATAACACATTTCAAGGATAAAAATAAAGTAAACCTTAAAAGGGAAGAAATAGCCCTACAATATATTCCTGCACATAAGAAATTAAGCAAGATTATTATCTCAGTTACAATTGATCCAGAGAGATTTTCTGAAATAGGGAAATTACATTAGATATTATTTCAGCAAAGAGGTGAAAGCTATGTTAATTAGTAGGATGTAAGCACTCTAATTTGCACAAATAATCAACACATTGAATTCCACAAAGGCATAAATGTATTCATGATCTATGTATATATGACTTAATATAAATAAATAAACAAGAAAGAAATTTTGATAGCCTTCACAGGAAAATACCCCCAGGCATGTGGCATTGTCTTGGAAGGGCAAAAATTCAAAGATCAGAAAAGAGCAAAACTGACATTAGGTTTTCTGGGAACAGGTTTAGAAAGCTCTTTGGAAATCTCAAGCCAAGGAGAAAGAATACGTATCTCTTAGTAGGAGGATTTTAGTCTGTAAACCTAGCACTGGATCCTTAGTGGAATTACTAGAGACAAACCTCCAGGGGTTAGAGGTGGGTGTGATATGTTCAAAATAACCCATATCAGAATACTTTTTTATTTTGGATTAATTTGAGGGTACAAATAATTAGATTACATTGTTTGTAAATCCCAAGTTGTAACTGAGCCATTCACCCAGGGAGAGAGCCATGTACCTGTCCATCTTACCTGTTAGACAGGAGATTACCAAATCCCTTCCCCTCCTCCCCTTTGTGCTTTTCTCTTTTGTGGACCTATACTTGCTAATCTACTAGTTTCAACTTAGTATTGCGAACATGGGATGTTTGCTTTTCCGTTCTTGAGATACTTTACTTAGGAGAATGCTCTCCAAAGCCTTCCAGGTAAATACAAAAGATACAAAGTCCCAAATTATTCATGACTGAATAGTATTTTACGGTACACGGACACCACCACAGTTTATTAGTTCATTCATGGGTTGATGGACACTTGCATTGTTTCCACATCTTTGCAATTATGAATTGAACTGCTGTAAACATTTGAGTACAAATGTCCTTCTGATAAAATGATTTTTTTTCTTCTGAGTAGATGCCTCGTGATGGGATAGCAGCATCATACTTTTAATTCTTTGAAGCATCTACATACTTTCCAAAAAGGCTGTGTTTATTTTGCAATCTCACAAACAGTGTGTAAGTGTTCCCTTCTCTCTGCACCCACACCAGCATCTGACCTCATAAAGGGCGCTATTCTCTCTGGACTTAGATGATATCTCAAAGTGGTTTTGATTTGTATTTCTCAGTAGAAATAAAGATAGACAGAGGAAGAGACTCAGTGGATGAATATAAGAATATTGGAAAAGTGTTTGGTAAAGTACAGTTCCAGAAATAATTCTAGAAGAAATTTAAGACAGTGCTGAGGGACACAGGAGAGGGGGTTCCAAAGGGGACTTGATGAAAAAACCACAGGAGGCTATCACCAAATGTGGATGCTAACCAAAAAATGTGATGTGTTGAGAATCATTTTATGTCCTTGCTTCAGGTTTTTTTATTTGTTTGTTTTGTTTGAGACAGAGTCCCACCATGTCACCCTCGGTAGAGTGCCATGGCGTCACAGCTCACAGCAACTTCAAACTCTTGGGCTCAAGTGATTCTCTTGCCTGGGACTAGAGGAGCCCTCCACAACATTTTAGAGACGGGATATCACTCTTGCTCAGGCAATCCACCCGTCTTGGCCTCCCAAAGTGCTAGGATTACAGGCATGAGCCACCATGCCTGGTGTCTTGCTTGAGTTTTCACCAAAATGATATCTTTTTATTCAGTTAGTAAGATGTTATACAAGTTGGTGAAAGTCAAGAAAAAATAAAAGAAGAATCTATCTTCAAGGGTAGCTGAAGTTGATAACAGATCACTCCATCACATTTGAAGTACAGATGCTAAAGAAAACTGGAGACAAATGTGAGTGTGAGATGGGAGGGGTGAGAGGAAGTTTAGGTCTTGAGCTTTATGGACATAGTTTCATCACTCAGATTAAAATATACATCCATATGCTTGCTGCTGCATTAGAAATAGTCTTCCTTCTTGCAAGAAAGTAAAAGAAACAACAATCCCAAATTCGAAACAGAAGACTAAAATTCATCATGTATTGCTAAAACCTATTGGCTTAGTCTGAAAGCTGAACAAAGAAAGTAATTACTTCCTTTTATTTTCAGTGATCTAATTCTGTTAACTGCCAATATCTTGTTTTCAAAGCATTCAGCTTCCTAGATAAAACCCCTGACAAAATTTTGCTGTGCCTCCTGATTGGATATTTTATCTTGACTTCTGGTAAATAAAGCTGGCCTTAGATACTACTCTCAGAAACATCTGCTGCCTTTGTTGGTCAAAATGTCAACAAAGATTTAAGAAAATAGGGAAACACTTGCATGTTGTAATACTAAGAAGCCCTCACTCTCATTTAAAATAACAAAATAATAAGGCTGGGCATCATTTTCAAGGTTTAAAGTGAATCTGTAAAAAAAGTATGTAATCTTTATTTGCACTTCTATGTGTAATAAAACAGAAAAATGTGCATATGTGAGTATACAGAAGAAAATATCTAGAAAAATGTCAGGATCACTAGAAAGGACATAAAAGATAAATATTTTAGATGGGTGTGTTAGGTAAATCATTTTCCAAGATCTTGCAATATGCTGTGACCTAAAAAATGATTAAGATCTTGCTAAATAGTGGACAAGGGAACATCCTAGATAAATAGATACATGTGTATATAGAAGCTTAAAGAAAAAAAAAGCTAGAGTCTACCTAAGAAACTAGATGGTGTTATGCAATGAGCAAAGAGGAAAATCTTAAGGCTTTGAATTACATACTAAATACAATGAGAAAGCACTGAAAAGTATAAGGCAAAGGTTGTAGGTGAAGATGGTAGAGCCGAGTGAAAATGGAAGCAGGAAACCCGAGAAGCCTGTTGCCACGATCCAGGACAGAGAGACATCACTTGGCCTGGATGGTGGAAGTGAAGATAGGAGAAGTAGATGGATTAAAGTAAGGGGATTTATTGGAGATTTCCTGTGCAAACTCAAAGAAAGACACAAATGGAGGAGAGCAATAACAAGACGTCCGGCCTGAGAAGCTTAGTAGGGCACAGGTGTGGTGATCAGGAATTCAATATTGAACATGAAAAATCTGAGAAGATTATAATGCATATTAGTGATAATATAACTAAACAGCTGGATAAATGGGCCTGGAAGTGAAGAAATATTAATACATACGGTAGAGAGATAAATTTGGGAGCAAGCATGTGAAAGACTTTGGGAGCTTGCAAGAAATAAAACACAAAGATATGGATGCTTAGGATCGAAGCCTCGCCTCCTAGGAGAGTAAGTGAGAGAGGTCAATAGCCATTGGCAGGGCACAGCAGTGGCTGCACCCATAGCTCCAGCTAACTCAGAAGGCTGAGGGGGGGAGATCACATGACCCAGTGGTTGAAAGTTGCAGTGACCATGGCACTCTAGCCTGGTTGGCAGAGAAAGAGCCACTCTCTAAAATACCTCACAAAGAAAAAAGAATGGTCAGACAGGTAAGAGAAAACAAGAGAATGTGTTAAAAGACCTCTGTTTATAAACAAATGTAATGTTTCTAAAATCTTACCATACTTTCAACAATTGTTTTCCTAGGTATTTACCCAACTTATTTAAAAATTTGTGTCCACACATAAATAGCAGCTTTATTCTTCATGGACAAAAAGAAGAACATACCCTAGATGTCTTTCATTAAATGTGTAGATAAATTGCAGTACTCATAAAACAGAATGCTAGTCAGTTGCACACAGAAAGATATAGAGCAGTCTCAAATGCAGAATGCTAAAGTAGCCAATCTGTAGCAAATTGGTAAGCTACCTTGATTCCAAATATCTGATGTACTGGAAGAGGGAAACCTACAGACAGTAAAGTGATCAGTGATGGCCAGAGATCAAGCAGCAAGAGGAGATTCAGTGAGTAGGTGAAGCACGGGGAATTTTGGAGGGCATACTATTCTGTGTGGTATTTTAATGGCGGAGACCTTACACTATCCATGGTAGTGAGCATGCCACTGTCAATTTTTCAAAATTCATGGCACCTCATAGCATATAGTGTATCTTAATGTCTGAAAACTTTTGAAAAATATTTAGGAGGTCAAGGTGTCATAGAAGAGAATGTAGACTGTGACAAAACAATCTCTACTGCAAACATGAAAGGAGTGGGGGAAAGAGCAGCCAACTAAGAAACTTGGAATTGTAATCTGACTACAGGCAAAAAAACTGTACATAAGGATGGTGCTCTGGTAGTCTAGTTGATAGAGATAATCTCCATAGAGGTTAGACCAAATAATGGTGCCACTATTAATTCAGCAATTAAGTGGGTGGCATATGTTGGCAGCCAGGTTTTAACTATTAGATCACCCCTATGGAACATATTGCAAGTACAAGCTGGATCTCTCAGATGTAGAGCATAAATGTCTTAATCCTGTAATTGGGCAAAAGTGGTGAAGGCTGTGTTGTTTAGCAGGATGTAAGCATTCCAATATGTACACATAATCAACACATTGAATCCTATAATGGCATAAATGTACTTATTATCTATGTACGAATGACTTAATAAAAAAAATAGAGTGAGACATTGTAGATAAACAGG
>NW_003852590.1:883670-885450 GCF_000181295.1 Otolemur garnettii
AGCTGGGACCACAGGCACCCACCACAATGCCTGGCTGGTGCCTTAGCTGGTTGAGCTATAGGAGCCGAGCCAGATAGTTATAATATTATGCCAGGTCATCTATCTTCTCCATCTCAACAAATTTTCACATAGATTGTCAGAAGTCGTTCTTGAACTACTCTCCTGTTGTCTTTATTTTACTTATTATAAAAACCATCTTTGTAGTTAACAAATTCAGAATCTATCCGTTGTGTTTACCAATACATAATCACCCAGTGGCACGTTTACCAGAATGTTTCCTTGATACGCAACACATGACTTGATTGGAGAAAAGCGTATTAAGAAAAGCACACTTATAAACAGTACATTTCATGTTAGAAGACAGAGAAAACTTTGATCTCTTCCTTTACTGCAGTATTATTTCCAAAAGTGTTTTCTGTACTATGTTATTAGGTTACATATCAATAATGTTAATAAGTTTTGACAACTAAGTTAGTAACTTGTTTTACTATAGGACTTTTAGGTTTTTCTCTATGTTAATACTCATGGGGACCTTGAAGAGGTTTGTAACATTTTCCACAGTCATTTAGAAATTTTTGCTTTTGAGATTCACATCATTCTTTGATGTCAGAAGGGATAGGCACTTTCGAGAGGTAAGAAGGGTGGAGGGAGGTGGGCAACGCTGCCTTCTTCATGCCTTCTTCAGAGGTAAGGTCTAGTTTCTGTCGGTCTCTTTGATTTCTGTCTATTTAAGGATAATCTTGCCTTTGTGAGCTCAGAGTAGCCCATCATACTTACTATTGTCCCCATTTCTATTTCCTTTGGGCTGTCTTCTCCCACATACAGGGTGAGATGAGATAGCTAGAGTTGTGGTCCTGCTTAGGATGCGCTCTACACTGAGAAGGGCTAGCGTGGGAAACTCTTGGTGTCGCAGGAATTTATCTGGCTTCTTGTTCTAGTCCTTGTGCTCATTTGGCTTCTCCCATCAGAGGGTCAGTGGATTTGAGGACCTGCTTGAACTCGGGCCTGCCTTTCGTGAGACCGGAAAGCACTTCATTGGATCCTGTCTGGCTAACGAGGCCTCACGGACCTGTTTTATTCTTCAACCTGACAATAATTTCCATTTGCTAGCTTATAAATTCCTGCATACGTTTACTGCAAGTGTCTCATAGGGCAATAGAAAGTAAGGTAAAGATGCAATGTATTAGATTTTGAAAATTGCTAAGACAATAGATTTTAAGTATGTTTTACCACAAAAAAAAAAAAAATGGCAAGCATGTTAGGTAATAAACATGTTAATTAGCTCAATTGAACTATTCCACAAGGAATAAATGCTTGAAACCATCCTGCTGCTTGTGATAAATACATATCATTTTTATTTGTCACTTAAAAATATTTAAAAGGTAGTTGAAATATTGTTCCAGGTCATCTATCTCCCTCATTTCAACAAATACTCACATAGATGCAGAGAAGTCGTTCTTGAATTCTTCCCCTTATTTATCTCTTCATCTTTCTTATTATAAACACCATTCTGACAGTTAACAAATTCTCAATTTTTGACATTTCCTTCTCCATCATTTACCCTTCATTTCAATGTCATCTCTTTTAAAAAGTATGTTTTTCCTTCTGTGAACAATCTGTCCCTGTTTATAACAGTCTACGTATGTTCACTAGACGGTGCACTCACTGTGGGTACAGGGTAAATGCTCGTCCTGACATTCCCAGAAACCAGCACACTAGTAAATGTAGGTTGACAGAGACATTACAGGAATAAATGAGCAAAAGAGTGAATGAAGAAATT
>NW_003852590.1:894514-902437 GCF_000181295.1 Otolemur garnettii
TATGCACCTGTTTTCCTTTGTTCTGTCAGCTGAGAGGACCTGGAACCAATGACACCTTAGTAGAAATGAGCACACCTAATACCTAGATCTTGGCGTCTAATACTATTCTACAGTAAAATAAACCATAGCTATTTTTCGAGAAATAGCTATGTACAGCTGGGATGGAAACACAAAAATAAGCTTGGACTGCTTGAGCTCAGGAGTCTTGGACCAGCCTAAGCAAGAGCGAGATCCCACCTCTACTAAAAATAGGAAAACTAGCCAGGTATGGTGGTGCCTGCCTGTAGTCCCGGCTACTTGGGGGGCTGAGGCAAGAGGTTCACTTAAGCTCATGAGCCTGAGGTGGCTGTGAGCTATGATGATGCTATTGCACCCTACCCGGGGCAAGGAGTAAAACTCTGTCTTTAAAACATTTTTCTGAATAATAAATATAATAAGCCTGGAGCATCTTGTAGTGTCAGAAATTAAAGAAGCATTCAAAAATTAAAAAAAAAAAAATTGGGGCTTGGCGCCTGTGGCTCAGGTGGCTAAGACGCCAGCCACATACACCTAAGGTGGCAGGTTCGAATCCAGCCTGGGCCCGCCAAACAACAATCATGGCTGCAACCAAAAAATGGCCGGGCGTTGTGGCGGGCGCCTATAGTCCCAGCTACTTGGGAGGCAGAGGCAGGAGACTCACTTGAGCCCAGGAGTTGGAGGTTGCTGTGAGCAGTGAAGCCACAGCACTTGACCCAGGGGGATAGCTTGAGGCTCTGTCTCAAAAAAAAAAAAAAAAATTTGAAACACAATGATGAAGTTATGTCAAAGGAACATAAAGAGCTACCAAAGGCCAAAATTGAAGTAATCTGAGTGATAAAAATTAATGAAGTAGTTTGGATTATAACTCAAAGTATTAAAAAAAATCAATGAGTCCCAACAAATTTGAATAAATGATCAACTACATCCTTTAAATGGAAGTGAATAGAAATCTCCCATGCATGCAGTAGAACTGCAAATAATTTATTTAGGTTACTCTGCCCTCAAAGAAATGGAACATAACTTTCATTTTTTTATAAATGGGCAATGTATGGTGACTTTTTTCCAGCATGTATGGAATGGAAAAAGCGAAACACACAGTAGTTTGATAGTGGGTAAACGTGGCAAACCCTGCCTCAGCCAAGGGATCAAGATGAGTCACACCGACAGTGTGTATCTTTACTACAATACGATGAAGACAATTTTACATCTGTGGTCTTCCTTCCCAAAACCCACAGCCCTAATCATAAAAAAAATCAGACAAATTCCAATTTAGGGATACTGCAAAATAGTATTGACTAGTATTCTTCAAAACTGTCAAAACAATAAAAAACTAGAAAAGTACAAAAAATTGTCCCTGTCGGGTGGTGCCTGTGGCTCAATGAGTAGGGTGCCAGCCCCATATACCAGAGGTGGCAGGTTCAAACCCAGCCCCAGCCAAAAACTGAAAAAAGAAAAAAATAATAAATTAAAAAATTAAAAATAAAAATTTTCCCTGTCCAGCATCACCCAAGGAAACATGAAAATTAAATATAATGTAGAATCCTGGATATGATTCTGGGGGAAAAAGACATTAAGTTAAAACATAAGGAAATCTGAATAAAGTATGGAATTTGGTTAATAATAATGTATGAATACCATTTCATTAATTGTGACAAATTTAAAAACTAATAAAAGTTTTTAACAAGCGAAGAAATTGTGTGAGGTTTATGGGAATGCTGCACTAAAATCATAAATTTTCTTTAAATCAAAAACTGTTCTAAAATACAAAGTGTATTTGAAAAATACATAAAAGGGGAAATTATGCTCTGAAAGTAAAAAAAAAAATTGTACTCTCAAACACTTAGAAGAAAAATTATATATTTTGGAAAGGATTTTGCAATTGTATACACAGCCCTGGGACTAAAGTATAAAATTTAAATACAGCCTAAAGCTCACTCCTTTTGCTGCAAATTTCATTCATCTTTCAAATATATTAGATATACATTATCTTGAAGAGATGTGTCAGCAACTTCTGCTTCTTGAATAGATTATTCCGAACACAATAAATTTCTTTACCATTTTCCTCTGCTGCTGAGTCCCCTTGCCTTTTTTGTGAAGATCTTGTTTGTTATTGCTTTTATGTATGCCATTATTTTTCAAAACAATATGCTTTTCCATCATAGTTTCCAAATAATTAATCAGAGAAATATTCCCATTTCACTAAGAAAATGCCACCAAACAATGCATTTGCCTACTTTAATTTCTTACATATTTTTACTTGAATCCAAAACAGTGTATTGCTTGATCTTAAAAAACAATGCTTCAAGTCTTGCCTATTAATTTAGTGTCTGAACAGTTACATGTGAATGATAGATTCTCTTATTCACGAGCAGTAATGAAAACAAATTTGTTTTGAGCTCTTATGTGTAAAATGATGGCCATGATGAAGGCCAAAGGTATGGCAAAATGAAAAAGCTGTATTTAGAATTAATTATTGCTTTGTGTTTGGGATATAGGAAATATAAAAAATACATAGTTTTTGAAAATGAATACTTTGATGAAAGTAAGAATACTTTGATGAAAGTAAGAACTTGCTGATTATTTGAGTCGCACTGATTTTTTTTTCCTGCTCACCATGTGCAGTTTCCTAACAAAACAGTAAAACAAAATGAAATGGTGAGTAAGTGAAGCTCAGTGAAAACCCAGCCTCCGACATTTTGGTAAGAAAATGCTGATTAAAACATTTAGTAAAACTGAAGTGGCATGAACAGGTAATGTATGATTGTATTTTTATCCCTATGAAATATGGGCAAAGTGGGTAGAAAACCACCACAATGGTAAAGTAGTTAAGGAAATTGTTTGGTTAGCTTTTGTAACATCAGAAATGAAACGAAAGTCCTCAAACAAAGGAGCAGGACACCTTTCCATCTTACGGTTTCTACTTCTGAACTCAAAAGTCCAACGTCTTTTTCTTTCACAGAGTGCCCTAGAAAGGATCAGCAGGGCCATTGTAAATACCTCTGTCTTAAACTTCTTACTCTGCTGCCTGATTTCTAAAACACCCCCTCTATTTCTGAAACCCTTTTGTCACCATTGATAAGATATAATAAACTTAGAGTAGGTTATCATTTCTCTAATCTCCCATATGGAGGACATGATTGAAAAAAATGTTTCATAGTTAAGCATCACTTGTTCAATAAAGCATATATAGGCAGCTCCAATTGTTTTTAAAGACATATACAATTGCACAAAATGAAGAAGTAGGAGAGAAATAGTCCTGAAGTAAAATGACACTTAACATTATGCAGGAACTTTTGTTTTTAAACAAATTCTGAGTATTTTTATTTTATTTTCAATTTTCTTCTCTTCCAATCTTTTCCAAGAATAACAACATTAATAGAAATAACAAAAATAATAGCAATACCTTACATTTATATTATTTTATAATAATTGCTTAAAATCTACATACAATGTTGTGAAATTGGCTGTGTGCTTAGATATGTTCTTACTATGCAGAAGAGCTTTGCGTGTACACACTCACGGACATACGCCTACACACACGCATGTGCACACACGGTCTCCAGTACTCACCTATCGCCTCACACCATACCTGCCCTGCTGATACATCAGAACTATGTATGAATCAATGAACTGATGGAGGAAGCAATAAAACAAGTATGGTATGTTATTTAGCAAAAACGTAATTGTCCTTCTAAGATTTCATTTTTCACTTATATACGTCTACCCGAGTGTCTATTCTGAGGCAGCAATAGTGGTGAGCACTGACCAAACATCCATGAACATAGTATCCTGAAAGTTACATCAGGGTTTCTCAAGTTTATCATGACTGACAATTTGGGCTGGATGATTCTTTGAGATGAGGAGCCTCTGTCCTGTGCACTGGAAAACATTTAGCAGGATCCCTGAACTCCACCCACTAGATAATCAATAGAACTTCAATTTTGACCATCATATGTGTTTCTAGGCTTTGCCAATTGCCCTTCAGAATCAAAATCATCCTTGGATGAGAATTTTTTTGTTACACTGTATCATTGGATACAGACATTGAACTGGTATTTATAATAAAGGGTTGTGATAGAAGCTGTTTAATGTGATCAAGGTGTACAGAGGAAGGGTTACATAAACCATCCTATGTGCATAGGAAAAGAAACTTTTCAAAGTGGCAGAGAACAAATAAGACTTGTTTCTTACCCACAATAGGGACACAATCTATAAGCAGAGGAAGTGAGAAAAAAGACCATTGCAACAAAATGTAGTTAAAGCACCCATAAAATATGCTGAAACTGATACAAACACGAAGCACTCCTAAGAAATAGTTTATGTCTGTAGCCCTGAAAAGTTATATGAGAAAGGAAGATGAGTTGCAAAAGTGTAAGGATTATATTTATTAGAATTTATGGAGTTTTGGAATATTTCTGTGACTTTTGGAGTCCAAAAATGATGGAGAGGGCGTGACCAAAATAACATACAACATGGGTTCTGTTGTCAAGCAACAATTTTAAATTATGATAAAAAATTAAAAATTATATTATTTATTATTTCTTAGAAAATGATAAAGCTCCAATTCTCACAATATGGTATATTAAAATAGTAATTCAGAAAAAGGAAGTTGGGGTGGGTTGGGGATATGGTACTTGAGAAAGTAAAATGGAGGTGACAGGGCATAAAAGCCAACAAATCCTTTGTGATAATAACGGGCAGGACTGCTGAGCGGAGACTGTGATGGGAAGGCAACAGTAGCGGTATAAAGAATACAAGGACAGTTTTTAAAGCAGAGGTGATGTCACAGTTGACAAATAGAACCAATTCTGCTTCTTCATCAGTATAATGGCAGAGTTAAAGCAGTGGTTCTCAACCTTCCTAATGCCGTGGCCCTTTAATACAGTCCGTGTGGGTCACGAGCCACAGGTTGAGAACCACTGCTATAGAGGATCCTTTGTCTGGACCAGTGATTCTCAAACCTGACTGCATTTCGGAGAAGATTTCAAAAGATGATGATGCTCAAGGGCAAATATATAGGTGCTAATTTAATGGCTAAGCCCAGGCCCGCCATTGGGATGCTGGAAAACTTCCCCCAGACGATTCTAATGTCCATCCAGGGCAGAGAACTACAGGCCTAGACTCCCTGTGACTGTCCCACCTGGAGTCCCCTCACACTCAAGCTTTTGTCAGGAGCACAACTTGTCAGTAGGTACTCACAGATGCTGAGCCCTGGCCCCAATGACATTTGCTCTTTGGGATTATACCCTTAGTAATGATTTTTCAGCCTTCTTTTTCTACAGAAGATTAATATATCCTTAAACTTCATAATGACTTAATTTATCCGATTGTCCAAATCTTACGATTAAGTCTTTTTGCTACTGGTGATAATTTTCACAAATTTAGCTGATGTAAAATGCTTTAGAATAAAATTATGATTTTTCCTAGGGAAATACATGTGTCCTGTTCCTTGTGACTAAGGAAGAAGATGAATGTAAAGCCAGAGAAGCAGAGCTGTTATTTTTTTATCTTGCTCCAATGATACATTTTCAGCATCGAACAAGGGTTTCTTTAAAGAAAGGAAAGTTAATGATTGCACCATGAGGTACTCATGCTTGACCTTACGCCTGCCCCCTCCAAACAGTATAACATATTTTCCTGATGAGTAAAACTTTCAATAATGGCATCATATGACTGGTAAACAATCTGCAGACCAATTTTAACCAAGGCTCTGAAATGCACTATGGAAAATGTGCAAAACATCCTACTCAAACACGCGGCACAAACATAGCTGGTATTGTACTTAAATTAGACATTCTCTCTTAATACTTGGAATGTACTACTAATAATGCAAATGTACAAGGGCATGTTTATTCACATTTTTCTAGGATGTTAAAAATTGAAATTGATTTTGAACTTAATAATGATAGGAATGGTTGGTATTCGTTAACTAATACTTCTGTACCTTAAAGTCACTGGGCTGTGTTTGAATCAAATGTTTTCAAAACGCAAGTGTGATTAGGCCATTCCCCTACTTAAAACCGTGATGTGGCCTTGCACTGCTCTGGCTCTAAATTCCAATTATCTTAAACTAGCCTTCCTTCCTCTTTCATCTTATGCTACTTTCCCCTTTGCTTGCCAGATTTTAACCACGCTGCTATTCCTCCTCTTCCTCAGATGTCAGTGTCGCCTCCAGCCTCAGAACTGAGCTTCCCTCTTTCCCTTCTGAATCACACTGCACGTTCAGTGAACTTATCCTAATTACATCCTTTCTCTAGGGAAGAGATCAGTGACCTGACAGACCAGGGCAGGTACTGCTGTTATTTATTGCCTGAGATCTTTCCTTCACTGTCCGTGACAATGTGTACTAGTACATTTTGTGTCATCATTGATTTGAGACTCTCACACACATTCATGTTTTAAAATCTTGATAACAGGGATCTGATGTGCTTATTATATATCTCCGTTTTTTTCTACCTGGGTCTGGCACATGGCAAGCATGGAAGTATCTATTGAATGGATGAATGGTTTGAGGGATGAGCAGTATTGGAGCAGCTGGGCGGGAGGTCTTTTCTTAGGATAAGTTCACTGAGACTCCAAATTCAGAGCACAAAAAGGAACACTGGTTAATTTTGGCATTTATCATGTTTGAGTATAGTATGCTTGAGGTTTCTCCACCCCTACAGCATCACAAAAGTAATGGAGACACTCTAACTCTAGTTATTGCAAAAAGTCCAAGCAAGCACAAAATGATTAAAATATCAAATATTTTGTATTGTGACATAGACATCATATAAACACTCTTCAACTCAAGGGCTATAACTGGCTCTAATCTGTGTCTGATTAGTACTAAATGTGAAAAGAAATGCAGCTTAGAAGACAAAGTTCTTCTAGTTACCTAAGAAATGCAGTTTAGAAGACAACATTCTCTATGACAAGATTGATTGAGGAGAAAACCAACAGAACTGGTCTTTGAAGATATCATTGAGGTTCTAGCAACAAGACAGAGCGGTAAGGGCATCAGCTGTGAAATCTCAGCCATCGTTGTCCCAGCTATGTAAATTTGGACAAGTTTCTAAAACCAAATGAGTCATTTGTACATAGATCATGAATACATTCATGCCATTATGGGATTCAATGTATTGATTAATTAAAATAATCCTGGAAAAAGTAGTACTTCGTTTTATATGGAAACAGAAAAAACCTCAAATAGCCAAGACATTACTCAGAAATAAAAACAAATTGGGAGGAATCACGCTTCCAGACTTTATACTATAAATCGATAGGGTTACGACTTTAGACACAATAGCCAGGGAAGGTATCACTGAAGAAATGATATTTGAAAAATCAATTGAAGGAAGGATTTTAAAGCAAATTACTGGATATGTGACATAGCAGTGAGAGAGAAGCAAAATGTTGAGGGCGTACTCAAGGATGTCTGAGGCTTCTACTGGTCTCATGACAACTCCTATAAATTTAGCATTGTAAAAACAGAATAGGGTTAGTATCCTATAGGTATATAGTTCTTGGGTCCTGACTTGCCTAAAATGAGGTGTTAGCAAGCATCCTTTTATGGTGGCCCTCAGGGACAATCCATGGCTCTGCCTTTTCCCAGATTCCTAGAGGTGGCCCCAGTTTGTCAGCCCGTGGCCACCTCCTGCATCTCCCCGTCCAGCAGTGGACCTGCATATCTTCATGCCTTTCTTCTACAGTCACTCTCCCTCCCTGACCAGAGCCATGTTATCCCCTTGTAAAGATTCAGTGATTATGGCTTGGCGCCTGTGGCTCAAGTGGCTAAGGCACCAGCCACATACACCTAAGGTGGCGGGTTCGAATCTAGCCCGGGCCGCCAAACAACAATGACGGCTGCAATCAAAAAATAGCTGGGCATTGTGGTGGGTGCCTGTAGTCCCAGCTACTTGGGAG
>NW_003852590.1:902457-938974 GCF_000181295.1 Otolemur garnettii
AGCTACTTGGGAGGCTGAGACAGGAGACTCGCTTGAGCCCAGGAGTTGGAGGTTGCTGTGAGCTGCGATGCCATAGCACTCTACCCAGGGTGACATTGAGGCTTTGCCTCAAAAAAAAAAAAAAAAAAAGACTCAGTGATTATGTTGCATAATCTGGGATAATCTCTCCATTTTAAAGTCCTTACCTGATCCACATCCACAAAAGTCCTTACGCCCCATGGCTTTCTGTCAGGTGGGAGCATAGTTCTGATTCTGATAATTTTTCTGTTAATTTTGTTGGTTTTTCAAGTGGATTTATGGAGCTCCTCACTCCACCATTCAAGAAGTCTCATCCCTGCTGCTGTCTGGAGTAAAAGGAGTCATTGATGGAGTCCCTCCACTTAGGTGACTAATGTGGCTCCCCAGGGAAGATGCCTTGGGCTAGGCAATTTTGATGCTTTAAAAGTGAGAATTATAGGTATTTGTGATATGCTTCTTACTGACTGACTGTAATTCTTATAACATATATTTTATCTCATTCAATCAAAGATATTCCATTTTCCTGCTTTAACTTCACCTATATCACTAATTCAGGGGATAACAAGGCTTAGCCTCTATAACCTGACCCAAATGTTAGCAGGTGTGTTTAACTCTTAGTTTATAAACAATAGAAACTTGCTTACATGAGCAGCATGTCTTCATGTAAACTGACCCAGATTTTTATTTGGATTTCTCTTTACTTGGACATGGGCTTTCAGTTATTGTGCAATTTCTAGGCCCTTGTTATAGCCAAAGCTTCCTCTCCCCAGCATACACAACCATGAGATCTAACTGCTCAGTTGAGAGTCACAATTTAGACAAGTCTCAGCCTCTCTGTAATCCTTAAAACGTCCTGAACTGAGGATACCCTGCCTCATGTGATTGACTATATGTATTTTGTTCATGTCCCCTAAAAATGGAAAAGAAAACAAAAAAGGTTTTGGCCCAGTTTGAGTGAAAGCATTAGTGACAAAAACATTTGCAAAGATTTTTCTAACATGACATGTTGAGGGATTTTCCATCCGACAAATGTATTTTCTACAACTCAAAAATATAACTCAAACACTAACATGTTCTTTTTTATTCTGCCCCTTGCATTTAATTCATAGCTCACACTGACACATGGAGAAATAAGCACTACGTTTTCTCTGAAGAAATCAATGCCTATTCACACATTAGGTCATTTGTTCCGCTCTCTAACACTGATGACCTCGTTCAGTCTTAGAGGCTGACCCATCTAAATGGCAGAGTTAATATTGGAAACATGATATATATACTACTGTTCCCCTAGTTACGGATAAAAGAGGTGAATACAAGTTTTAGAGGAATTGTCCCTTTTCGAATGTATATGGCAGTCTGTCCTAAGTTACACTAAGTCAAATTTATAAATGTTTTATATTTAAAAATTTCTGTAATTAGGCCTAAGATATAATTTGAACAAAACCTAAGTAAATAATTAGTTTACTCTTGGGTGGCTCCTGTGGCTCAAAGGAGTAAGGTGCTGGCCCCATATGCTGGAGGTGGCAGGTTCAAACCCAGCCCTGGCCAAAAACTGCACAATAATAATAATTCGTCTACTCTGATCCAATTTAAAACTTAATCTTTGGTTATGACAGGATTTCCTCTCATTCTACAAAATGATTTTGACCTCACCTTTAAAGATTTTTTTTTCAGAAAATAGAGTCTTTAATAAGTTCTTTGTTGTAGTACAATTTTTTAAACACGACAGCTATGAGCTCGTAACCCACTACCAGTGTTTAGTAGAATACTCATTCCATTTTGTAATTTGGATAAATATTTATCCAAATGGAACAGTACACAGCTACTTTGGAATGTTGAGTGGGAACGCGGTAGAAATGCAAAAACAGAACACTTTACATATAGGGCCTAACGCTCAACTCGGAGTGTGGTGGGAGAAACCCTTGCCCAAGGAGCCACCCCAAAGACCCAAAACACAAAGAAGTTTTTTATTTTATACCTTCTGTTCCTCTATGCTCAGCCCTATCTTGGTGTTTTCCCCAATGCTTACACCTTTGATGAGACACAGAGTTCCCTAGCTGTTGTCTATTCAGGAAATTTACTGATGCTTCTGCCCAATAATTGTCTAATTCTACAGAAACCACAACTAAAATAATGTTCCTAATTCTCCCTATGTCTAAGTCATCCCTTGTAATGGTCCATTTCTTAACATAAAAGGTGATTTATTTGTAGAGCAGCAGTGATATAAGGGGTGCTTGTCATTCCCTTTTCTCCTCAGAACAAAGAAAAGACATTTCTTTTTTTTTTTTTTTTTTTGAGACAGAGCCTCAAGCTATCCCCCTGGGTAGAGTGCTGTGACATCACAGCTCGCAGCAACCTCCAACTCCTGGGCTCAAGCGAGTCTCCTGCCTCAGCCTCCCAAGTAGCTGGGACCACAGGCGCCTGCCACAACGCCCGGCTATTTTTTTTGGTTGCAGCCATCATTGTTGTTTGGCGGGCCTGGGCTGGATTGAACCCACCAACTCAGGTGTATGTGGCTGGTGCCTTAGCCACTTGAGCCACAGGTGCCAAGCCAAAGAAAAGACATTT
This sequence comes from Otolemur garnettii, assembly GCF_000181295.1. Classification (NCBI taxonomy): domain Eukaryota; kingdom Metazoa; phylum Chordata; class Mammalia; order Primates; family Galagidae; genus Otolemur; species Otolemur garnettii. The sequence continues at coordinate 905,044 of NW_003852590.1, forward strand.
CATAAAATGTTGCCAAATTCTGCAGATCTTTTCATAGAGAAATGGCAGGTTATCTTTTGTGGATCAACTTGTATGGCTAAACATTACCAGGCCTTGAAACGTCCTCTCAAGAAATAACTTGTTCAGGGTAGTGCCTGTGGCTCAGTGTGTAGAGCACTGGCCCCATACACCGAGGGTGGTTCAAACCCAGCCCTAGTCAAATTGTAACAACAACAACAACAACAACAACAACAACAAAGCAGTTGGGCGTTCTGGCAGGCACCTGTAGTCCCAGCTACTTGGGAGGCTGAGGCAAGAGAATCGCCTAAGCCCAAGAGCTAGAGGTTGCTATTAGTTGTGACACCACAGCACTCTACCAAGGATGATAGAGTGAGACTCTGTCTCTACCAGAAAAAAAAAAAAATGAAGTAACTTGTTCGAAATTGATGTCTCTTACATAAGCAGAAAAAAACTACCTGATCATTTGTCATTTACAGAGTATACAACTATTCAGTTGATCTCATTTCATGTCACTCATATGCTAATCATTTTGGCCGGTCCCTGATTCACTGTTAGAATATGATTATCTTTGGACAGCTTTTGAGGGTGTGTGTGTGGACTCCAAGCCCCCTTGCCCTTTCGGTTTATCTCAGTGGAGTTTTACTTCTTAGTTTCTCTAAGAGTCATAAACCAGTTAATGAGGACATTTTTAACTGGCTTCATTCTTTCATATTCTCCCTGCTCACTTGATTTTTCATAATCTTATATAGAATAAATATTTGGAAACTGTCTCCTGCCTTAGGACATTTCACATTATCATTGCTCTAAATGACCTCTAGAATAGCTCAAGAGGTAGCTATCTCAAGATAACCTAGAAGCAATCTAAGCTCTTTTATAGGCAAAAATACTGAAACATAAAGAATTGTGGAGACGTGTCCAAGCTCAGATAGGATGGCAGGGGCAGAAGCAGGAATTGACCTTTATATCCACTGTAAAACTATTCACAGTTCATCACATTGCATGTCACTCAAATACTGATTGCAATGCCCACCCTTCAATTGACTTATCGATGTAAACTGTATGTAAGCTCCTCATACATGCTACTGTAAAACTGATGTAAACTGTAATGTAAGCTCCTCATACATGCTACCATAAAACCGATGTAAACTGTAATGTAAGCTCCTCATACATGCTACCATAAAACTGAAGTAAACTGTAATGTAAGCTCCTCATACATGCTACCATAAAACTGGTGCAGATGCAGGGTTATAAAATGGACAGAACATTTGAAAAAGTAGAGGGAAAAAAAGCAGAAAGAAGAAAGCTGACGATTTGTCTCTTCTTAATCCTCTCAAAACTTTTAAACGCTCTCCTTTGGTTTCATTTTCCCTCATACACACCTGTTTATTAACATGCCTGCCACCGCGTGTGAGATAGTGAGCTCCTGAGAGATACGGATTCAGTATTAATCTTCCTATTTTCTTATAATCTGGGACAATGCCTGCCATATAATAGCCACTAAATAGATGTTTAATAATGAGAAAATAAGTGAATGAATTTAAGTTCCTGAGATTAAAAAAAAAAAAAAACAATTCACTCCTATTTATAGAGCTCATTATGCTTATAGGATCTCTGAGTAATCATTATCAATAACAAAGCCCATTATGTATTAAATGTAATCCTATTTAGATAACAAGCAAGTGCATTCTCTCTATCTGAACTAAAACATTATTTTATTAGCAAGCATTGAGGATTAAAATAGTATTCATAGTAATTTGTCAATTAATACACAAAGGAGGAAGATAATAATACAAAAATAAAATGGGATAATGGGAGAAGATGAAAGAAAGAGAAAATTCAGATTTTTTTAATTCTCCAGAGTAGTGATTCAAAATGTGGAAGTCATAAATTAAACATTTGCCTCATGTGTTCATCAGAAAAATCTGAAAATTTTAAGCAGCATACTTTATAATGCATCATTAAGGATTATCAACTGCCCTTACGTCCATTACTCTTGAATTAGATATACTCCGAGTCAGTGTTGGTCACTTACTGCATCTGCATAACGGGATAAAAGGAAGAGTTAACGTCTGGCATAATAACATTGCATTATGGTACCACTGAAATTGCAGACTATTGAAACACAGCAGGTGCTTTCCAAGTAATGTTTAAAATAAGGAAAACATCACTTCTCTCACATTTAAGTAAGCTGTCGAAATAATTAGGAGGACAGTAGTTTTGAACGTTATAAAGCTCCCATTTAGTCAAAGCATAGCTTTGTGACTCTAGAATCACTTCTTAATGGCTCTGTCGAATGGCTGGGTATCAACTATCTGTCATTCTCATAGCTTTTATCGTCTGACCTATTAGAGACATCCCAGTGTTGTCATGCTACCTATCAGGCTGCTTATTTCCTTTATGTCTTGAAATGACTATAATCACCAAACTGTTTGGAGTCCACATACCCAAGCTTTACATTCTATTGAAAGTAAAAATATTTTTAAAAAGTAAAAGTTCAGAAAAAATATTAGAGGAAGTGATTGTTGATCATTTCACTAGCACTGAAAACATTTTACTACTTTCATGACAAAATGTTTTCAGATGACAAAAATGGACATTTGAGGCTCTGAAAATGTAAGTCTCCGTCGTCACCTTAATGATGTGCTTTGTAAGAATTTAGATCCGGACTTCAGATCATTGTATTATTATATTCTGCTGCATCTATCCCAGGATAAACATTCTGTCCATCACATTAATATTTTTAAAGATGTAATCCAGTATTTTTATTTCTGTGACTTTTGGCTTTAGTAATACTGATGATAATAATGTAATGTGTCCAAAGCAGACATTCAGGAAAGCTCATGTTGACCTAAAACTGGTCTGACTTTTAAAGCAGTTTTCATCTGGCGTAACTCTGTGCGGTATCAGAGAGTGGGCAATCATTTATCCTACCTGTTTGGCTCAGCTTAAAAATCCAACCTCAAAGCCTCAGCTGGCTCGGCAGGAAAATGCAGTCTGGCATCTTTAGGTTCAGGCAACTCCAACATCAATGTGAACCCAAGGCTGCAGTGCTCTCTTCAGAGACACATCACCTATCAAACTTTAGAACTCACAGAACATCTTGAATTTAGCAAATTAATATAATCAGAAAGAAAATAATGTTAGCTTTAACTTCAAGGCAAACCAAAATGCTCTGTTAACATATTTCTGATGGCTTGTTCAGTTCCTCAGACACTGTATTTACATAAACTTTGTGCAGAACAATTATAAAGGGGTAGAAATGGCAGGCACAGAGAACAAAACAAAGTAAAGAATAAATCCTGACTTCAGGGTGCCTGTAGGGGTATGGTTTCCTGGATAGAAATGGCAATAAAATACCTCATACTCTTAGTACAATAGTAATGTTTTAATTATTGGAATGTGTTGTTTCTTAAAAGCAGAATATTCTAAACTGTAAGGAGATTCAAGAAAGCAATAAGTGATCATTACTGATAGTTTTGATGATGGAAAACTTTATGAATGAGGTAGAAGTTTAAGGAATAGTGGAAATCAAGTAATAACAAAAGGGATAATATAACAAAATAATGAGAGGCATAGAGCAGGACCATGCAAAATGTGTTCACCGGAAAAATCGGAAAATTTTAATCAGCATACTTTATAATGCATCATAATAATGTGTTAAGGGAATTTCAAGGTGTCCAGATTGGCTGGAGTGAAGCAACCATGAAGAATAATAAGAAATGAATCTGGAAAAGCAGGTGGAAGAGGCCAGATTACGGAACGCTTTGAATCCAGGCTGACAAGTTTGAATTGCAGGCACTGAGGAGTTTTGGGGTATTTCTGTTTTGTTTTTAGCAGGTGCGTGAAATTTCCAGCGTTCTATTTTAGAAAGAACAACCTCACAGTCTTGTGCAGGGTGGAATAAATGGGAGAGGAAGGAAAACAGGAGGCGATTACTCTATCCTCTTCTAGTTGACGTGAATAAAAACAGGAAAAAGAGAACTAATGAGGATACAATTATTTCCTTTTTCAGATCTTGAAAGAAAATCTTTCCACATTTACATGTGCAACTGTTACTTTGTCACATTTTAGCAATGTAAATGTGTCACTAACATTTTCTGCAATAATTTACCTTGCTATGTACTAAAAAAAAAATTGATTACAATGTGAAATTTCCTTTTTTTTTCTATGTAGTCTTTTTGTATGTGAAAATGCTCTGAAGGTTGGAAAAATACTGAAACTTCAGGAGATATTTGGATGCCAAACATAGCCATATGCAGGTTTTTAATTTGATGTCTTTCAAAGGCATTTTGGGTTCCAAACTAGTAGTAGAAATGATAAAATAACAAAAACACTATACATATGGGGTTGACAACCACCGGTAGTAAAGAAACTAAATAGCTGATGGTAAAGGTATTTCAATGATGGACCAATATGCTGGCAAAAGCTTGTTAGAAAAGTGAAGCATAAAGATAAGGGCTAGCAACTTGCAATCATAGAACACAATGAGGTAGAGGAAGATTCATTCATTCATGCATTCACTATTTGAGGATTTAGCCGTGGCCCGGGCAAGATATTTGGCAGAAAGAAAAATGATTTTAATGTATTTCTAATCAAAGTTATCAATTCTCTGGTATAAATATTTTGAAAGGTTTTAATATTAGAGTATTTATAAAGCATTAAGAAATCAAGATTTAAAACAAATTCAGTAATTATTTTTATTAAAAATTCTATGCCATGAATAAAATAGATGAGCAATGGTGTTTCTTAGAATAATTTCAAAGTAGCAAAAATTTGGACACCTAGTAAATTTCTAATAATTTTGGTTATGTATACACTGTTATTCCATATTAATTGCACATTTAAAGATCATTTTACAAAGGTCTACTTATATCTGAAAATGTTAATAGAGTAGAACTTCCACAGTTGACCAACTACTTCAATTGACTTAATTTTTCATAGAGTAGGCACGAACCACATGTGCGCCTCAGTGCAGCAGGCCTAGTTCCTTCCGTTGACCACCTCCACATGTTGACCAGTTTGTTGTAGTCCCTTGGATGGTCAACTTATAGCAGTTCTACAGTACAAATATTAATTATTATATTATCAGTATTATAGTATTAGCAATAATATATGATTAATTTTAAACATAGGCTAAAATTTTCATTGCATAATTTCTATATACTCAGTCTATTTATATATATATAATTGTATACACACTATATATAGGAAGAGTGTATATGTTTAAAAAAATGCATGTATACATGTATGTATATATACACATATGTATATATCATAAACCATATTAAGATAGTCTTTAGAATCTTAACAGTCTTTTTAACAATGAATGGCCTAGGAGTGATTTTTATTTACTGTATATATTGTCTAAATATAATATTATTACTGAAAGAAAAATACCTATTTTAACCTTGTAAACTTAAATAACTTTCCATTTTAATGGATATTGGAAGATGTAAAAATTTTCAAATAAAATAATGCAGCCATTCTTTGAGACTGATTTCAGTTTTGCTAAAGAATGAAAACACATAAATTAAATGAGCACATAAATGTACCACATATAACTGTCATGAAACCCATTGCTATCAAAGTACATCAGGGGACCTGTACAATCCTAAACTTTCATAGGGTAAAATATTAAATCTAGTATAATCATCAAATATTATAAACTGCCTATATAGATCACCCCCTCTAAAGAAAACGAATGGATATGTAAAATGCTAGATGTCGACAGATTTATTAGAGATACTAGAGTAAGACTCACAAAACTATAGTAATCTTTGAATGTAATCTAATTCTAAAAATGAATGAAGATAACTTATAGTTCATTCTAGAAACTGACGGAGTTTAACAGTGCATAACAGAATATTCCCTATTCAAAATATTTTTCTAATATGCTCTTTTCTTAGAGTATCCTTTAACTAAAATATTAAAATAAAAAAAAAATCCATACTGGACCTCATCTCTTTCAAAATACATTTCATTAGCCATGATTTATTACTTTTAAAAAAAAATTTTCTTTTCGGAGAATTATTTATTTAAACCTGTAAATAATAGGTGTACATGCAGTTGTAAGAAATAACCCAGAGGATCTCTTATGCTCACGATGCAACATTCCCTAATGGCCACATCTCGCGTAACTATGTTGCTTATCACAACCAGGAAATTCATACTGATAAAATCCATCAGTTTTATTGATAGTTCACTGGTTTTATATGCAATGATTTGTTTTGTGTGCACATATCTACTTAATTCTATGTAAGTCTTTATGTGTCTACATTGTATCCACCAAGATCACAGTCAAGACACAGAATCGTTCCATCACCAGGATCCCTCACGCTACGGTTGTACAGCCCAGGCCTCCTTCCTCCCTGAACCTGACCCTTGTTGGGCACTAATTTATTCTCCATTTCTATAATACTGACATTTCAAGAGTACTATACAATGGACTCGTACAGCATGTTGTTTTTTGAGATTGGCTCTTTTCACTCAACCTAACTTCCTTGAGGTGTCAGAGGTAATTTTTTTTTTTTTCTGAGTAATATTCAGTGGTTTCAGTCAGAACAATTCCTCTTACTGGACTGTCCTTTTTCAAAATTTGATTTTAGCTATTCCAGATCCTCTATATCCCATGAAATTTTAGAACAATTTGGTCTATGTCTATGTTTAAATAATATTTGCTAGTATTTCAATAAGAAATGTATTGACCTTCCAGATCGATTTTAAGAGAAATGATGCCTTACTACACTGTGTGTTCCAACCCATGAATGCAATCTTTTAAAGTTTCTGTCATTTTATTTTTTAATTTTTAATTGCATTTGTATCTAACTATTTTATTTTCATTGGAACAATGGTAAACATTCCATACATGTTTATTAGTACATAGAAATGGATTAAGTTTTTATGTTGATCTTTCATCCTACAACCTTGCTTCATTCACTTAATTTAGAGAAGTTGTTTTTTTAAAATCCCCAGCCCGGGCCCGCCAAACAACAATGATGGCTGCAACCAAAAAATGGCCAGGCGTTGTGGCAGGCGCCTGTAGTCCCAGCTACTTGGGAGGCTGAGGCAGGAGGCTCGCTTGAGCCCAGGAGTTGGAGGTTGCTGTGAGCGTGATGTCGTGGCACTCTACCCAGAGGGATAGCTTGAGGCTCCGTCTCAAAAAAAAAAAAAGTCCTGTTTGCATAGGTTTTTTAGGATTATTTGCATAGAAAATTATGTCCTCTACACAGAAAAGTGGTTGTATTTTTTCCTTTCCAATCCACATGCCCTTTAATTTTTCTTTATTTGCTGGGTTTTATTAATTTTTAAAGGGTAGTATTGTGGATAAGTAAGTGAAGATAAACTTCCTAACCATAGTATTTGCATAACTTTATTTTCATTTTAAATAGATAATTAACTTGAATAAAATGAGTCATAGAAATGAAAAAGTAGTGTGAATATTCGCTAAACTGTTTTATAATCACCCAAAGTCAATCTCAAAAATAACATTAGAAACACTGGTAGTACAGTTCAGTTAGCAGGCTTTGCTCAACTGTAACAAGTGTGTAAAACAAACAAACAAAAAAGCACACAATATTTTTCTCTCAGTAACAACTGATTTCTTAGAATCAAATCAGAATAAATGGTATAAGATATCTTCTGTTATTATTTCTTACAACAATAAATATCTAATACTTGAGACAATTGCAGTTTATAAGCTTAATAAAGAGGTTTTCATTTTAGTTATTTTCATTTTTTTTATTTTTTTGAGACATTGTCTCATTATGTTGCCCTCGGTAGAGTGCTATGGCATCACAGTTCACAGCAACCTCAAATTCTTGGGCTTAAGTTATTCTTTTGCCTCAGCCTCCCAAGTAGTTGGGACTACAGGCATGCCACAACACCTGGATTTTGTTTTGTTTTGTTTTGGTTTGGTTTTTTTTGTTTAGTAATCCCAGGCCAAATTCCAACCCACCAGCCCATAGTATGTGGCTGGCGCCCTAACAGTTGAGCATAGGCACTAAGTGAGAAATGAATAATCTTATACTACAAATTATTGATAATCAAGGCTTTAGAACTATTATCAAATTAAAGGTCTATAAATTCTTTTTTTTTTTCTTGAGACAGAGTCTCACTATGTCACCCTCTGTAGAGTGCTGTAGCATCACAGCTCACAGCAACCTCAAATTCTTTGGGCTTAAGCAGTTCTCTTGCCTCAGCCTCCCAAGTAGCTGGGACTAGAGGCACTGACCACAACACTGGCCATTTTTTGTTGCAGTTGTTATTGCTTAGCTGGCCCAGGCTGGGTTCAAACCCACCTGCCTTGGCGTATGTGGCTAGTGCCATAACCACTGTGCTATGGGCGCCAAGCCTAAAGGTCTATAAATTCTTATTTTGTAAATGAGTAAGTAAGAAAAATAAAGTATGTAAAAAATCTCATTCTCTTTTGTAATAATACCTTCAAAAATAAAATTTTTGTGGCGGGCGCCTGTGGTCCCAGCTACTTGGGAGGCGGAGGCAGGAGACTCGCTTGAGCCCAGGAGTTGGAGGTTGCTGTGAGCTGTAATGCCACGGCACTCTACCCAGGGGGACAGCTTGAGGCTCTGTCTCAAAAAAAAAATAAAATAAAATAAAAAAAAATAAAATTTTATATAAGCTTAGGTTTGCCTTTATACTGGGGAATGCTTATGTTGCCAAATATTTGGAATCAGGGCTTCATTATTTATAATAGATTTATTATTAACAAGGCTAGTTTGTCCCAAACTGTGATACATAAAATATCAGCCAAGGGAGACATTCTAGGGAAAGAATTTCATTGATTAGTTTAGTTCAAAATACATATAAATCCCCGTTATGAGACTAGTAGGCATTACATTATTAAATTATCTATGAAGTCCTGAAGTTTTTAAACATGTTTAGCTTTGTTTATCTAATTTATTTTTCTAATTCTTTTTCCAATTTATTTGACTATTACACCCTACTCTGGAATAATGAACACATTAGATTTCTGAGAATTTATGCTGGGAAAATCTAACTAGGAAATGCTCATTCATTACTCATTACTTTAATCATTTATTCATTAAAGTGCTTAGTTCTCAGGTATTTGAGAGGAATTGGTGAGGTGTGTTTGGGATCCTCTCCCTTTCCTCTCAGTTATGACTTCTCTGTTTATACTGTCACCATCTTGCATGACATCATGGTCTCTCTAAATCAAACTGGGGACTAGTGAACTAATCTGAAAGTCAGTTATGCTGGTGTATTGCCAAACAAATCTTGCTGTGTAAATATGCTTCACAGCTAATATAGCAAGCCAACAACTATTTAAATGCATAGAATAGTGTTTAAATTTTTTTTTTATTTACTCCCTTCCTCAACTATTCCATCTCCAATACTTATACCAACCAAATTATAATTGTCAGCACCCCAGACATTGTGACAAACTTGGAAAGCTCTTTTGGAGCCATATAATTTTCAACTTCTTGTACATTGCATCACTTGAGTAATTAGTCACTTTATAAGATATACAAATGTTCATCTATACAAGAATGTCTATTTAAACAAACAATATTAAATTATAGCTGGCTTATTCAATTTCAAATACTAGGATTCAGTCAATTTAAGATTCCTAGTATTACTTTGAAACTAACTAAAGCAGTCATGATTTAAAATAATAATTATATAATCTCATATTAATACATATATCAAGGTAGAGTAGAAATGTAGCATCTTCCAAAATATACCAAGCACTTACAGTCAATTATCGTCTTAATTTTATATTAAGAATTGTTTATTGTTTTTCTATAAACCTGCTTACCAGTGAATGAAGGGATTATTTTTGAACTTTTTTCAGTTGCCCCAATCACTATAATCATTATTCTTCTGTTTAGTTTTCAAACATTAAATTCCTCAAAACAGAATATATGCTGCACTTTACTTTCTTTTTTATATTAATGAAAAGTTAGTGAATGCATCTGTATTCCAGACAATGTCACACCCATCTTCACTTGAAACTGTGTTATTATCTTAGCAATAACAAGTTGAGTTCTCTTTCAATAAAAACATGTCAAAACGGTTGAATCAGGTTAAAGCAACAGCAGGTTTAGATCTCTTTTTTGGAATGGCTTTGTATTTACATAGTCATTCCTAGATTTCCGAACTTTGGATATCTTTTCTGAGTTTTTATGACCAACAAAATCAATGTCTGATATTTTAAAGTATAACAAATATTAAAAGCAAAATGAATTTTTCTTTTACACGTATGTGACCTTTGGATTTCTTTTCTAGAGTTTATAAAATTTCACTGTCTGCTTGCATTCCTCTCATAAAAGGTTAATAGTTTGAAGCATTGATGGGACTTCTTAATGAGCTAAAATAGGAAATATTACTAACATTACCATAGGTAAAAATGTACACTACTTAATCTCATGTTCTGCAAATATATAAAGGAAACTCCTTCAATCATTCTGGTAGGTTTCATATTTTATTTTCAGATCACGTAAGATCCCTTCCCTATTAGACAATGAAGTGTCTGTGTTTGCATGTCAGAAAACATTCAGGATTCTTAGTACCTGTAGACTTAGAGCAGATCATTCTATTAAATATTCAAGAGCAAGCCTAGGAGGATTTTCAAGAATACAGGTGTTAAGACCACTAATTAGAATAGGGATTTTTAAAGAATTTATTCAGGGAATTAAGAGTTATGAAATAAAGAATGATTAGAGCTATAAGAAAACTAGTTGATAATTCTCTCATTTGTCATTCCAAGAAAAAGGCTGTGATTTCTACCAGGTTATTGTAAATTCTTTACAATAAATAAAATTAACCCTAAGCAAACCTGGTTTGTAGCAAAATTATCGAGATATTTTAGCCTAATATTCAGTTACCTCACTTGGAACTAGACATTCAGATACTCATAATATGCTCTGGAACTCCAGGAATCTTCAAGTTGAAAATATGCAAACAATGGATTGGGCAGTTCAGACTATAGGTTAGAGAAGCTCTAGGTTTTTTAATTCCTTGAATCATCTGAAGAGGTATTTTTACCACTAATTTAAAAGCCTCAAATTTAAGGTCTAGAGTAATTCAACTCTTTTGTTTGAAAGAGACAAAAACATGTCAAGTTGCCTTAAATAATTTAGAATTATTGAGAATAAACATTGCGGTGTACACAAATCCAGTAAAATTTTCTTCCCAGATCCTTTTCTCTGAAAGCAACTGACAATACTGGAATCACTCCTATAGTCACTACGTTGTATGACTCTGATTCCTTAGGCTTTATCAATAAGATACTGAAAAAAAGCTGGGCTGATGAAATGCTTTTCCCCTACAAATTGATAATTTTAAACTAAATGATAGACTGAGTTCAGGGATCTTAGTATCATTAATGGCAGCATATTAAGGGAATGTTCACAAAATTTTTTCCATGTTTGGTGGCCCAACTCATCAATGGGTTGGAATCCATAATGGCCCAAGTATGAAACAATAAATTTATGTTTTAAAAATTACATTTGTAACCAGAGAATCTGTTTTTTGTTTTTTTGGGTTTTTTGGACAGGGCTGAGTTTGAATCTGCCATCTCTGGCATGTGGGGCTGGCGCCCTACTCCTTTGAGCCACAGGCACCACTGTAACCAGAGAATCTTAATTTACACAAGTGGGCAGGCAAATCCGTAAAAGACCAAACAATCAATGCTGAACAATGCAAATTGAAAAAGCCAGAAACCTAGATTAACCTGGAATCTATGGAAAGGCTGACCCTAAACTTTCACTCCACATTTCCTCATTGAGGAGGCTCAGCTAAATTTTTTAGTCCTTCCTTGGTTCAATCCATGACAATATTTCTCAACCTCTACTGTTTATTTTTCTATGCCCAATAGCACTGGCTAAAGATAAATTTCAGCTTTCTAGTATCTGTGGCTTGTTATCAGCCTTCATAGTCCTGACTTTTATCTTTTGTCTTCCTCTGAACTTTCACTCTCATTGCAATGGGTTTTGTTGTTGTTGTTGTTCATAATTTTAAAATTCTAAGAATGAAAATCCATTTCTTGTCTAGGCTGCCACACATGGATGGCCATTCAGTGGCCCTTAATTTAGCCAATGACCCCTGTGAGATCTAAGTATTTGTATAGTTGACCCATTTCAGTATGGTCTAGCATACAGCTGGCCTTTTAATCTATGTCTAAAAATACAACAAAGAATTTCTAACCTCAGAAGACCTGGAAAGGGTTAAACTTAAAGGAAAATTATTCTAAAACTAAAACTAAAAATATTTTAAAGTAGAATGGCAGTATATTTCCTTCTTTGATATTAGTGTTATGATAATTTCTGGGGTTGCCAGATGCCAACTGTGGCATCTCCAGCTATTCAACCACAAAAAAAAAAAAAAAAAGATGGAGATGTCAAGGTTTTTAATTTAATCAGTAAATATTGCATATTACAATGGGACTCCAGATTAGACAATTTCACAAATAAATGATTCTTGTTTAGAGTTGGCTATTTATTCTTCATTTCTGAGCCTTCCGTCATCAAAACATTAATGTCATCAGACGACAGCTGCCCCTCTAGATATAATATATACATTGTAAGCAAAAATTGGTAAGGGAATTATAAGAGATACTATTCTCATGGGACTTTGTCTTTTTACTTGGGAAGAAAACCCTTTCTTAGAAATTATACCTATATAGTGTTGGTCAAAATTATGTCATAAGGCCATCCATAGCTGTGATGGAGATGGTAAAGTGAAATAATTTAGCTTCCTAGCCAGAACTATGAAGGAAGAGAAGAAAGAAGAGTCTTGGGAAACCTAGCCACAGTGTCTGCCTCTACAAAGTTAAGTACCTCAGCAAATGGAATATTCTAATTGGAAGGCTGATGTTAATAGACAAATGGAGTGGAAAATGAAGAATATAATCTAGATATGCCCAATATTTCTCATGTAAAAATATCCTGTTTCAGGAAAAATTATTAGTTGCTTTTCAGCAGCAGTTTAGATCTTGTAAGCTAATGATGCACACACCCAAATATCTTAAAAACCATGATAAATATCTTTTGCAATGCATATAAGGTCTGACAATTAAGTTTACAAATTCATCGTAGAAAAAGTGCTACATACCTGATTGTTGACTATCACTATTGCTACTTTCAAAATACTCCCTTGGTAAGCTATGCATCAATGCCAGCACCTAGTCTACCCTTCAAAGCAATTTTGAAACTCTTTTTTCCTCGAATGGCCATCAGGGCTATTGTTATTATTGCCCTTGATGCCCTGAATGTCATCAAAATGTCTTATTTTCAATATTTCCTTTATCTTTGGGTAAAGAAAAAAGTCATTGGGTGCTAGATCAGGTGAGTAGGAAGAGTGTTCTTATACAATTACAGGTTTACTGGCTAAAAACCCTCATACTTACAGTGTCCATCAGTGAGCTTCCTCGGGGCTATTTTTACATGTACCTTTCTCATGCCATGATTTTCAGGTAAGATTTTTCTATTGATGATTACTTGGTCTACTGTGTTTCTCACCAATAATTTCTAACCAATAATTTTGATGCACAATATATGAATTTTTGCAGTGTTTTTGTCAATTTCTGTTTGTTACTGGCTACCCTGACCTTTCTCCATAAGTGACATTTCCCTCAACTCAACATTAAATCTACTTGTACACTGCCATTTCCTTCATGGCATTATACCTATAAACTTGAACTGACATGTCCCTGATTTGACTTCTACTCTTGCCAAGTGTAACAAGACATTTACTAATGTTTGTTTGTTGCTCTAATTCAAGTTCTGACATTCTCAGAATGACACACAAAAACATGCAATAATGAATGCATTCAGCAAGACACTGCTCTGTGTGGACAGGAGCACAGCTGTGAGATACGGAGCTGCTAAGGTTACGAAACCTTACTGTGTTATTCCTACAGTGTTGCCAATGTAAGCACACAGTGGCAAGCTCACAAACTTCATTGTCAGAGCTTTGTATGAAAAGATAAAGCCTTTCACGAGTCTTAAATTTATTGCTAGATGTTTGTTTAGCCTTGCTTGGAAAATACATTTAAGATAGGCAAATTTCAAAGAATGTCATAAGACAATGTAACAATAAACTATAATCCAAATATGCCTGAATCATATTAAATGTAGGTGATTTATACAAATCGCTTAGTCCAACAGTGCAGGAGACAGAACTCCATATCTACAGACTATAATAAATATGCATTGATGAAAATGGGACTATCTTTTAAAAGAATTTCATAGCACAAATGAGTAACTCAGATGTCAGCACCAAAGACATGTCCCCTATCTTGAATCTTATTACACCAAAGCATTAATAAACTGCAAGTTATTAATAATGTTGAGTTTGAAATAGAATATTACATAAGCCCACATCAAGCTCCAAAATCTTTATATGCATTTCTGTTCTCCAAATTTGCTTTGTAGCCATGTACCACCAAGGACCCTCACTTACTCCACCTTCACTTACCTAGAACATAGCCTTACTTTCTGTTCCTTTTGTCCTGGATTCCTTTGAAAGCCTTTGATTTTCTTGCCTCCCTTTACAAAGAGTTATTTCTCAGCTTCTACCTGCATGGCACATCCGTCATATTGCTCTGAAAGGTCTCTCCAATTAACAGCATTTATTCTTAATAAAGCAAGACATTATCACTAGGATTTAGTTTGTAAAACTAGAAAATCAGTTTCTTATTTTGCTTTAATAACTTTTTCATCCACTAACTCCTCACCTTCTCTTAGTGTATCTTGGCCCTATTTCTCTCTATTTTATTTTTCTTCATGAACACAAGTTAGGAGAACATGTAGACTAGAAATAGTAATTAGATCATCAGTGAGGTGATAAAAAGGTGAGAGGATGCTTGCCAATATTGTCAGGTAAATACAGAGAGAATGCATCCATCCCTGCAAGGAATATATCTGGATGGAGATTCAACTGAATCAGCTAATATGTATCCTAAAAATATTTTGAACTTATGAAAGTGAAAATACAACTTATCAAAATTGTAGGATGCACCAAAGGTAATGCTTAGGAGGAAATGTATAGCATCAAATATATATATATATATATATATACACACATATATGTATATATGTGTATATATATATATAAAAGTTATATACAAAAATTAACAATGTAAGTTCCCACCTCTTAAAACTTGAAGAAAAACAGGATACTAAATATAAAGAAAACAGAAAGAAAGGAGCAATAAGCATTGGAGCAGGGGAGGAAGGGAGCCCAGACAGCAGACTCAAACCTGCCTGCGCAAATTCTGCTGTTGTGGGGAGGATGGAAATGGAGAGGTGGCGTCTGTCTTCAGATTGACATCCAAAAGAGAGCACTAAAAATCAGAAGAAAAGAGGCAGGAATGACATGAAGGAGAGAGAAGTGAGGTGATTTGCTCAGCAGAATGAGAGGTTCTTGGGGAAGGTGCCCCACACATGGGGAAGAGACAGAGTAAATGTAAAAAGAAACCCCCCGGAGATTATGGCAACCAGAGCCGTGGGAGGGGCCCCATCTGCAGCCTCTAGCCTCCAGACTGATAGAGATACCTGACTGGAGGCTGAACACTGCCAGAAGAGAAAGCACAGCTGGCTGGTGAGCCCTGGGTGCTTGGGTGCTGTGATGGGTGCCATTGTGACATCCCAGCCTCAGAGCACTAATTCTACTCCAGGGTTCAGGTCTATAACTGCCACCTCCTCCTCCCTGCCAGGCAAGTGAGCAGGGATCTGGATGCTTGCACAAACCCTCTGAGCAAATGACATGTGCCTCTACCACCACCTCTGGGGGAATTGGGGGAGCAGTAAACTGCTGACCCTATACCTGCTGCAGTGGCCTGAGAGACCCACTTAACCACACCTCCTGTCGGATCCAGGCAGAACACTGACCATAACCCTCTGAATCCACAAGCAGTGTGGGGGTGGCAGGATCACTGCTGCCACAGCCTGGAAGGCACCAAGCAGTGAAAAGGACAGCACAACTGCCCTGCTGCCTTTGTCCCATGAGAGTGCCCAGTGCAAGGATTTCCGCATCTGCCCAGCCCCATCCACACACCTGGCACTGCCTTTGTCCTGGCCCCATGGGCTTATTCTATCACACTCAAGATGGCCCAACATGGCCCGCTGCCTTGCAGGCCATTCCATCCCAGGGTACAGCCCTGCCGCCCCCCTCCAGTGGCTCAGGGCTGTGACCAGTTGGTTTGCACACATGCACACAGCCTACAGCAGACCCAATCCATCCTGTGCTCAGGCCCCAACCCCAAGCACATGTGTACTGCAGACCTGTGCTGATTGACAGCTTGTGCACAACTGAACAAGGATGGTGGAAACACAGCAGCATAGCAGTGGGGTCTTTGCGTTGTGTGTGTGTTTGGGTGGGGGTCTCTCTCTCCTTTCTTTTCCTAATATTAATATGCCAGTACATATGGTTAAGTTACATTGTTTTCATTGTAAGGTAAAATCAGAGACACGTTGAGTCCTTTACCCAGGAAATGTGCTGAATACCCCCACATTATACCTGTTAGGTAGGCATTTCTGAAACCCTTCCCAGCACCCCTTGCCTGCTTCTTGGATTTAATTGTGTTTTTCTCTTGTATGGGCCTATAACTGTTATCTACTAGTTGATATTAGCAAGGAAGAAAAATGATCTTATGGACAAAAGTTGTGAATAGACTCTTCTCAAAAGAGGATAGACAAATGGCCAACAAACATGACAAAAATGTTCAACATCACTGATTATCAGGGAAGTGCAAATTAAAACCACAATGGGATACTACTGTAGCCCTGTGAGAATTACCATATTAATAAGTAAAAAAATGGTATCTACCCAAAGGAAAGTAAGTCATAGCAAAAGGCAGCTTCACCCAAATGTTGAACACAGCACAATTCACAATTGCAAAGATAGAGAACCACCATACATACCCATAAATAGTTGAGTAGATAAAGAAAATATGGGGTAGGGTGCCCCCCAAAAATACACACATTTTAAGAGGTGTTATCTTTGTATTATTTTTCAAAGTTGAACTGAAGATAGCATTACTTATCAAGTGTTCCAAGACATACCAAACACATCTGTTTTATCTGAAATTTTTACACTTTAGGGGAATGATCAAATTAAACTTCCAACAAGATCTCTTAAAGGATGTACACATTCTTTTGACACAGTATATACACATACATACCATGGGATACTACTCAGCTATAAAAAGAAGGAAATAATATTTTTTTCAACATCTTAGATTAAACTGGAGAACATTATCCTAAGTAAAGTATTTCTGGAATGGAAAAATTAACACCACATATTTTTATCAGTTGGAGCTAAATGGGGGATAACTAGAAGAGAATGAGTTTGAGGAAGGCATACCATAGTAAAAACAAAACATTATATAGCTTAATTTATGTTGATAACAGAATAAAAATGAGGGAATAGATAAAAAAAAAATCATTACTAAAATAAACAGACCTAACAACTAACTTAATGTGAAGCTTCAAAAAAAGGAGAAATCAAATATGTACCTACTTTGATATAAACCAAGGATAAGGAAGAAATTGTAGCTGTCGCATGGTTTTATTTGCAATGAACCAGAAGCAGGGTATTCAAAAGAGTTGTTATTGAAATCATTAAACAGAAATAAAGTAGAGGAATACAAATATCAGCTGGTTTTGTCACAAAGCATTCATTAACATAATGCTTTGGGCAGTGCCTGTGGCTCAAAGGAGTAGGGTACTGGCCCCATATGCCAGTGGTGGTGGGTTTAAACCCAGCCCCGGGCCAGAAAAAACAAAAACAAAAACATAATGCTTTAAGAGGGCTTAAAATAGTATAAACCTTGGTAGGATAAGGTTACTAAACATAAAGCAAAAAGAGATGGGGCTTCATTATTGGGGCGTATTGCATTTAGATGAATAAAAAAGGCTGGAGACAGTGGCTCATGCCTATAACCCCTGCACATTGGGAGGCCAAGGCAGGAGGATTGCTTAAGTTCAGGAATTTGAGACCATCCTGAACAAGAGCAAGACCCCATCTCTACAAAAGATAGAAAAATTAGCCAGACATGGTGGTACACACCTCAGTCACAGGTAATAAGGCTGAAACAGGAGGATCACTTGATTCAAAGAGCTGGAGGTCACAGTTGTGGTAACCACAATAACCTGGAAAGATAGACTTGGACCCCACTTTAGGTACAATCAGTTGGTGATTTATTATACCTGCACAGGGGGCCACTTCTCTGAAGGGCAGTTGGCCCCGAAGTGGAGAGCAGATTGTCTTTTATACTCCTTTTGCGTAGTTAAGCAAGCAAACTAGTACTGAAGCTGAATGTTGCAGTTAGCTTGGGGCGGTGTTACAGCTTGGGTAACACAGCTCGGGCAGGTTTCCACCATTGTTTGTCCACCAGGAACTTGGGGGTTTTTTTTGTGAAACTTGGGACTTTCTGTGCTTTCTTGTTCTGAAGCTTTTTTCTTGGAATCAACCCTCGGGGGGAGGCCGGGGGACAGGCTGGGAGCTTGCCCATTACACATGCTATCACAGGTGACAGAAGGAGACCCTGTCTCAAAAATAAACAAACGAAAAGCCAAAGATTAAAAAAAAAAAAAAAGTGAGGGAGGTAGAAAATACAGTGCCATATATCAAAAGTTGAGGTAGGAAAAATTTGTGAGAGGTTTGTGATCCACTGCAACAAATTTTATAGATGTAGCCAATATTACTGTATCACCAATGGGGCAATGCAAAGTCTCATTTAATTTAACACTCAAATTAAATGTTCTAGTCAAAATCAGCAGGACAAGCAATTTACTTTAGAACTCTTCTTCCATCTCAAATGCTAACCCACCTCTGAGGTGATATGTAAATAAAGATGACAGTCCAGCTGGTCAAGTAAAGCAAAAATTAGAAACCCAGGGCAATACTCTGAGTGCTTCAGTTTTAGGGGACATTTTGTGTGGTTAATATAGAATGTTGCCATTGAAAGCAAACCTTAACCAATATTGCTATGGTGCCTTCACTGGTGCTGTTACCTACGTAGGCCATGGTGTTTCTTTGAGTGATGGTGTGTAGCTGGAAAGTGATTTTTCATACCTTAATATCAAATTATGTATTTTTTAAAAATATAATGATATATCAGCCAATATACACAGAAACAGATTAAGGAAAAAACTAAAACCTCATACCATAAAATATGAAAATCAGTAAGTAAGAAAAGAAGGAATGATTCTGATACAATATTTCTGGGCTATCAATGCCAAAACTATTACTTCAGAATCAGTGTTCTAGAAAGAAGTTGAGAGGTTGATTTAATTAAATGTTAAGAACTCTCAACAATATCTCCCACATTATATGGAAGTGGAATAAAGAATGCATTACTAGCCCATGGCACATCACGGAAAACAAAACAAAACAAAAACATCGAACATTTGAATGTAAAAATTCTACATAACCAGTACAAAATGTCACTAGAATTGGGAAAAATCATAATCAAGGGCAGCTTGCTCCTTTCCAGGGCTCTATGTTTTTTGGCAGAATAGGCAAACTGCACTAGATTCCATTTAGCTGATTTGGCCTTAGGGCAAGACATGTAGTAGGATCTCAGAATATCGAATAGATTCTGGGTTTCCCAGAAGGAAACAGATAGCAGATCCATAAGTATGTAGATTAATGTTAGTGATATGGCTAATAGATTTCTCAATTTTTAGGATGAATCCAAATATTGTATATTGTAATTCTTTTATAGGAAAGAATATAAAAGTTATTATTATAGTTTTCATAGTGGCAAGGCAGAGAATGGAAAGAAAAGGGGAGCAAGCTAGGTGGTCTCTAAAACCTCAATAGGGAGATACACAAAACAACAGCAAGGAGCATAGTCAGTAGGTGCTGGGAAAAGAAATCCAAGGGTAAGCATTTGTAACCAATTGTTTAAAAAACTGACATAGCTCTCAAGTATGGGAGAAGGAGGAGAGCTAAATATGTTATAGTGGCTCAAACAAGAAATGTTAGAGTAGGGCACTCCCGGTTGTCATTGTTAATAAATTAGGGAAATGAGGAATAAGAAATTTATTTAGCACTAGAGCAGTACTTAGGAAAATAACTGAAATAAAAATTGTTTATAAGTGGTTCCTCTGCAATACAGTGCTGAAATAAGACAAAAGGGAAGTTACTGCTTTCCATCTTAGACATTTGATTGGATTTGATCATTTACCCATTTTATAATGATAATTTTAAAACAGAATTTATCCACTTATGGCCCAGTGATCAATTACAAGCCAATGAATTTAAGGGGGGGCAAAAAAGTTACGTAATCTTTTCCCTAAGCAATAGGCACATTCTGCCCTGATAGTATTATAGCTATACTTGTATAAAAATAATAATATGTGGGCAGCACCTGTGGCTCAAAGGAGTGGGGCACTGGCCCCATATGCTGGAGGTGGTGGGTTCAAACCTGGCCCTGGCCCAAAACTGCAAAAATAGTAATAATAATATGCAGCTAAAATAATATATAATAAGAGGAAATTACTTTAGTTCATCTTTGAATAACAATCTGACAAAAAGTGAGCTTCTTATTCACTTCTAAAGAGAAAGAGCTAGAAGATGTGTATAGCTAGTTTTGCACAACCAGGAACCCTGCTACAGAGATCACACCAAGGGAATGAGGATGGGAGAAACACCATTAGATTGTAAAATTTGGAAGGCACAGACAACTTTTGAGTTCAAATAGAGTGCTGGTATCAGAAGGCAGATTGAAAGGAGTTAAAGGAATTCACGGAACATAAAATACTGTGACATATATAGATAATCTTAAAAAGAATAAGGAGGGGATGGATGTGTAAAACAACATGCTTAGGCTTTTCAGATCCTCTAGCACCTCACTTTGGTTTTTATTCCTAGCATCGTCCTTTCACACAACCCTCACTCTCAATGTCATTTACTTTCATTTACACAGCTTGCATGACTCACTGTAAATGTCACTTCCCTCTCAAGTCTTCTGTAACTAACCTAGACATGACTGCCCTGCCTGTGCATATGTAGAGCCATGTGTGCCTCCTCTTACAGAAATAATCACACTGTAGTTTAGTGTTTTATTTAATTGTCCATCTCCCCTAGTTTAATCCAAAATCTTTAAAGGTAGATCTAATTTCTATCCTGCTTCCCACTGTACTTCCAATGCCCAGATCATGCCTGGCAGGGTCAATATTTACCAGCAAGTACATTTTTTAAATGAATAAATGAGCAAATGGATATATAAATGTGTTATTAAGAACTGTGTTGGTTGGCTTGGTGCCTGTGGCTCAAGCGGCCAAGGCATCAGCCGCATATACCTGAGCTGGCGTGTTCGAATCCAGCTTGGGCTCACCAAACAACAATAATGGCTGCAACCAAAAAAAATAGCCTGGCATAGTGGTGGCCACCTGTAGTCTCAGCTACTTGGGAGGCAGAGGCAGGAGAATCGCTTGAGCCCAGGAGTTCTAGGTTGCTGTGAGCTGTGATGTCATAGCACTCTTCCCAGGGTGACAGCTTGAGGCTCTGTCTCAAAAAAAACCAAAAAACAAAAAAAACTGTGTCTGTTGTTTGTTTGTTTGTTTGTTTGTTTGTTGTTTCAGGGAGGAAGGTACTGAGGATGCTATTTCAGGAAAAGATTCAGCCAAGGAAGATGACAGAGATTTCTTCTAATAGCTTCTAATGACAACTAATAGCTACTTAGTGGAGTAATGCTCTACACAAATGCTTCTCCAACTTCAAGTACATAAAAATGATTTGAATGGCATGCTAAAAACAAGGGCCTAATTCAGAAGGTCTAACATAGTGCCTGCAACTTCCCATTTCTGAAAAACTCTCAAGTGAAATTGTTGCCTAGAAGCCACTCTTCAGGGGACATCTTGCAGCAGGAGGAGATAGGTCTAAGTAAACAGCAAAAACTGTTTACCCAGCCAGGGTAGAGACATCTCAGTTTATAGAGACAACTATGTATATGGATGATAATACAGAAACTTAAAGGCAAAAAGGAAACAAACTAAAGTACCCTCTCATTGGATACCATCTCCTCCCCTCCCCCCACCTCCAATAAGAGGTAGCATATTACTTAAGCGTTCAAATTTGAGAAAGACCTGGGCTTGTAGTAAAAGGAAATGTTTTGGATCAAGCCATAGGAGAGCCGTTCCCAACTTTGACCATTAAAATCACCTAGAGACTTTAAAAAATACTAATTCTCAGACCATACACCATAATTATCAGACTCTGTTGGGGTGTGTCCAAGGCATCAATATATTTTAGCAGTTCCTCAGTGAAAGCTCTAGGCATCCAAGGATGAGACTTATGTGGTTGCAGATTATCCAAGTCAATTTGGCAGATATCAATAATTTGAGGAAAGCAAGAGTGATAGCTCTCTCTTAGAATGTCATTATTGGGAGTTACGGAACCATGACAGTTTCAGATTGAATTTTTCTATGTTTAAGAGGTAAAAAAATAGTTAAGCCTATGTTATTGCAAACTACTGATGTCTTAGTAGTATGTTAGCCTTTTAAGCATTCCAACTATTATTAGCATCTTGCAAAGTTTAACTGAAGTAAACTCAACGAATATTTTACTGATAGTATCACCCAATATTTTAGCTGGATCAAGAGACAAAACCTTTAGCAAATGAAGGGGACATATCTTAATGAAACACCGGAACGAGGGTGCTCCTACAAAGTATGAGCTTGCTGAGCTCCTGAGATTTTTAAGCCTCATTAATGATAACTCTACATAGTATTTTAACCTATCACATATCTTGCACAACACTCATTTAGATAATGAGAATTTATTTTTACCATTCCCATATTAATTAACAAATTCTGTAGTGTAGATTTAGATAACATTAATTGAATGGTTTCCTATACCCCTGGCTGAAGTGTAGGCTCCATTAGAGTCTTTCAAATGCTAATGAAACACTCTTGAATTGTAAACAGTTTATATTCTGTTACTTACAATTTAAGCACTTGAAGTCAATATTATCAAATACCAGCATCTTATCTCTGGGTAGGGGATGAGGACCAGTTAGAACTTTCAGGTTGTTACTGCCACTAACTCAGGGGTCCTCAAACTTTTTAAACAGGGGCCAGTTCACTGGTCCTCAGACTGTTGGAGGGCCGGACTGCGGGCCCCAGGATGAGTTGGGTGCTAAGCAGGACAGGCAGTGGTAGCAAAAACACCCGACGGGCCGATAAATGTCCTAGGCGGGCTGCATGAGGCCCACAGGCCGTAGTTTGAGGACTGATGGGTGCTTAGTAATTAAGGGCCAGAATTGTTAGAGGTACTACAGGACAAAGGACAGTCCCTTACAAAAAATAATTGAACTGAGCCTCACATAATTTTAAGTGATCTCCCACCTAGGTATTTTGGTATCTTATTTACATATATCTAAGTCCAGGCTTCATTTATGCTTTACATAAAAACACAAAGTGTCTCTGCAGTTTTAGAGAACCTTAATTTTCCAACAATGCAAGTGACATGTGTATGTGAGTCAAGGGCTGATACATTGTTTTGTTCACTTCTTTATCAAGAATCACTTATAATTTCAGAAAACAATGTCAACAATAGCAAAACTTGTACTATTTGAATCAGCAGTCCAATACCCCTGTATCTGTATTTGTTACAATCACGGTAATATTAATCGTTGATGAAAACATCTGCCTATTTCATTATGCCTTCTAATTTAAGTTGGATGTGATGTTTTTCTAAAACAAAACCCATTTAATTGTATTATAACTTTACTTTTATCATTTTTAAATGTTACTAAGCTTCATTCCATCTTGCAAAAATTTAATTTTTAAAAAATTCTTTGTGTAAGTCATACATTTATAGATTTTATTCCATAATAGTAAAGGGAGATTTTAAAACATTGAGCTATTTGTATACACTGAGCTGTTTCAAGGTAGATAACAAAGGTTGTGAGCAAAGCTGCTGTACAGAGATGTGCACATAGTGACAACTCCACAGAAGCTAGTCTGCTGTCAGCATGGAACTGATCGCATTGTCTTGTAATTCTTTTTTCTCAATACTCATCACGTGGCCTAGTTATTCCAGAGATTATGAAAGAAAAAAGAAGGTGGGAATCACTTTGACTAAGATCCAAAACTCATCTAACGGGGTGAGGAAGTGTGATGTGAAGACAAGCATGAAGAGAAAGAATTGAAAATTCTGTCCTCTGTTAAGGCTACACCAGACAAAGTGAAAATGATAGGGAAGATTTTATTGAAGGCTATTGCAATAAGAAAGAGCGAGCCCAGGGTATAATCCAGTAGCTCCCCCTATCCAAAGGGGTGTGTTCTAAGACTCCCCACTGGATGCCTGAACCTTAGATAATATTGAACACTTTATGTACATGTAGTCAGGCTTTGTTTAATGAGGAGGATACATTCTGAGAAATGCATCATTAGGGGATTTGGTCCTGGGAACATCACAGCATATATTTATACAAACCTAGGTGGTACAGCTTACTACACACCTCGGCTATATGGTATAGGCGGTTGCTTTCAGGCTACAAACTTGCACAGCAAGTTACTATGCTGGATATTGTAGGCATTGTAACATAATGGTAAATAATGTGTATAAGCATATCTAAATGCAGAAAAGGCAATGTATTGCACTGTGACTTTACACTAGATGATAGGAATCTTTCAGCTCCATTATAATCTTACAGCAGCACCACCATCGTGTATGTGGTCCTTCATTAACGGAATTGTCTTTCCACAGTACATGACTGTATCGTTTTTCTTCCATACATGCACATCTATGATAAACTTTAATTTATAAATTATACACAATAAGGGATTAACAACAGTATGCCAGCATTACTACTCTTGTGTTTGGGGGCCATTATTAAGGGTTACTTGAACACAAGCATTGTAATTCCACCACACTCCATCTCATAACTGAGATCATTTTAAATGACTAAGGGGCTACATTGCAATGTGGGTACACTGGACACAGGATGATTCATGTCTCAGGCAGGATTAAACTAAGCAGCCCAGGATTTTATCATGTTACTCTGAATGCTGTGCTCTTTAAAACTTATTAATTTTTTCTTTCTGGAATTTTCCATTTAATATTTTTGGCTTATAGTTAACTGTGCATGGATAACTGAAATCTCAGAAAATGAAACCATGATGGTGGTAGGTGGGTACTGAATGAACAGGGCTCTGCTGACACAAAGGGTGGGAGAGTTGTTGAAAAGCTGGGGTTGCAATTTGATCTTACCCAAAGGAAAAGGAAAGTTTCTTGTATCTTTATGACAGGAGGTAGCCTTACCACTTAGAGCAAGGCACCCACCCAGGTTAGCTGCTACCCTCCCATGGAAATCAGGAAACAGGGATGATAGCTGCCTTAATGTTATCTTTCAAAAAGATGGCAACCAGATCTTTTAGAAAAACATTCCTGAATTGTAAAACTTGCAAGATGATTTTTAAAGTACAGTATTTACATCTCAAAGAGGCAGAGAAAGGATATATAATACTTTCGCTGCTTATCTAAATAAAATGCTCTAAGAAAAGTGAGGTCAGGCCTAGAGCAGTGGTTCTCAACCTTCCTAATGCCACTCGAAGCAGCAATGAAGATAATATTATGGTTGGGTGTGACCACAACATGATGAACTTTATTAAAGGGTGGCATTAGGAAGGTTGGAACCACTGGCCTGGAGTCAGAAAGAGGGCTGTCCACCCAGACATTTAGTCCACCAGAGGGAAAGTGCAAAGTCATGTTCACCCTGGGAACTATAAGCTTATTCCAATGATGCTACAGCTAGCCTCAAGATGTTTAGAATCCTTTTAAATGAGGACAAGACAGTCTCATGAATCACTAACCCAGGTTTCTTGGTATTCTTCTTCTCCTTATTAAAATTTAGGGAGTAAGACAAAGACTGATTCTCATGTAAGTTCCATCAGCTGAGAAGAAAATACTGTAAGGATAATGTACACATGGATGATAAGCTCAGAAGTGTTTGTTAAAAACTGTTACTGCACTGTCTATCTTAACATGAAGGATGAATATAAAATTGTATTGATATGTGAACATTGCTCCAAATGCTACAATTTTACCATGATTCACACTGTTAACGTGAACAATATAAATAATTGTTTAAGGGACATAAAAATTTTCCTTTACAAAATTCATGTTCAACAGGCAGCATGCACGTTTTATATACTCCTCAAAGCAAATATATTTCTGCTATAATTTCATTTAAAATAGGTTTTTATTTCCACATACTCTATTGCTAATGCACTGAGGGCTTACTTCTGAAAATATGCACTGCACATTTTAAATAAAGGAAAATATATTTTTAAAGCTCCCATTATTATCTCTACTTGAGAGTATCTGTATTATCTAGGCATGGAGTTGAATAAAATGTTTTCTTATGAAACCATTAGGTAAGGGATTCATTTATCCCTAAGGATAGAAGATAGAAATAATTGTATCTATGCCAGCCCGACTTTGTAATAGATCTGATATTTCTAAATTTGCAGATAAGTTCTATTAGAATTTTCCCCAGGCATATCCCCAGATACTAATAATAAGTATTTGCAAAGAATGCTGCTATTTTTCTTCTCCCTTTCTTATTTTTTATGTGCTTCGTGTACCCTTCATACTTTCCCCTAAGTTATTGGTTTCAACACAATTCTCATAATATGGCATTTGGGAGCTGGACTGTATTTTCTGAATAAAGGAATACAGAAAGAGTATTTTTCCCTGCCAAATTCTTGTTGCTAATCTTTCTTATTTAGTCTTTCGGGTAGACATAATCCTATAGGTTCCATCCTACTTTAAAGAAGCACAATGTACGAATTTAAAAATTGTGAGGGTGGTGCCTGTGGCTCAGTGGGTAGGGTGCCAGCCACATATTCCAAGGGTGGTGGCTTTGAACCCAGCCCCCCGACCAAGTGCAACAAAAAAATAGCCGGGCATTGTGGCCGGTGCCTGTAGTCCCAGCTATTTGGGAGGCTGAGGCAAGAGAATCATCTAAGCCCAGGAGTTCGAGGTTGCTGTGATCTGTGATACCACTGCACTCTACTGAGGGTGATAAAGTGAGACTCTGTCTCAAAAAAAAAAATTGTGAAGCATATAAGTTGACAATACAGTAAAGCCTCCATAGTTTGCCACCTCCCTACACTGACTGCCTCCTTAAGTTGACTTAATTTTCACAGAGTAGATATACACCCCATATACATGTTAGTGCAGTGGCCTGGTTCCTTAGGTGGACCACCTCTGTATGTTGACCAGTTTGTTACAGTCCCTTAAGTGGTCAACTTACAGAGGTTCTGCTGTATTTATGTCACATAAGAACCTTGTAAGTTATAAAAAGCAAGATTACCTGGTGCATTTATTACTCTTAAAAATTTAATTTTATCATCCTCAGCTTCACAGACATAATGAAACAAAGATTTTTCAAAGTGAGGCGAATCATTTGTGTTTGGAGTAGAGGCCTAAGCAGCTGTGAGGTCACGATTAAAGTGACCTCAACAACTGTGAAGCAGCCTATAGGCTAGCGAAAGTAATAAAGTTAGAGTCAAGTAGACAAGAATAGGAATTCCAGCCATTGCATCCCCTAGGACATTTCTTGTTTGTTTTATATGGGAAACAAAAAATAACTTGTTATACTTTTTTACCTATACTCAAATTGTTGAATATAATTATTAAATTTCTCTTCACATTTCTCTTTGTATTAATTATATAAGGAATTTTTATTGTTTAATCCTCTTTATTTTATAATCATTTAATTACTCTTATCTATTTTTTTAAGTTTCTTAAATTCCTTATTCACTTTGCAGTTTATAACAGAAAAGGAGTTATGTACAAAAAACTTTATTTTTTTTCATTTTTTAGATAGAGACTCACTCTGTTGCCCAGGCTAGAGTGCTGTGATGTCATGGTTCACAGTAACCTCAACCTCATCAACTCAAGCGATCCTTCTGCCTCAGCTTCCTGAGTAGCTAGAAGTATAAGCACTCGACACATGCCAGGTTAGTTTTTCTATTTTTAGTAGAAATGAGTCTCACTCTTGCTCAGGCTGGTCTCCATCTCCTGAGCTCAAGCAATCTACCTGCCTCCCAGAGTGCTGGGATTACAGGTGTGAGCCACTACACCCAGCCTGCAAAAAAACTTAGAAATCAAAAATACACAATCTCATATATTGTACTCAGCCTGCAAAAAAACTTATAAATCAAAAATACACGATCTTATCTTTCATTATACGATGTAGTAGGATCTACATGGTTCTGATGTTTGCCTTGATCCAAATCTATTTTTGCCGTCAAATGTCCTATGGGATAACAGACAGCTTTTTCCTTTCTCTTATTTCTATCTGCCAAATTTTCTAATACATAATTATATCAAGTCAGCAGCTGCATTGTGTTTAATCAGACAGCATCAACCTGAACATAATAATACAATCATAATAACATTTTAAAAAACGAACAAAAATGATTTTTTCCTTTCTTTGATTCTCTCTTTTCTGAAATAATCCCAACTCCCCAAATACTTCCCTGATACTTTCTTTTTTTTAGGACAGGGTCTCTAAACTACTGACCAGGTATTTACCATGATTATCGCCTTCTGTATCTGTGATTTTTCACATTCTTGCTTATTTCCATGTGGTGTCTTCTGCTAAAGCTATAGAGACCTGCACAGCACCATTCATGCTGAGAGCACCAACACCAGGGCCTGTGTGCTGTTCCAAATGTGAGCTCCTCTGAAAAGACATCAGTAGGCTGCCCTTACAATTCAGAACTTGTTCTTCGGTTATGAAGGACGCAAGTAGTGTTTTCATTGTCTTATGTAAAATGCAAAGCACTGCTGCTAGAGCTTTTCTTTTTCTCTCATTGCAACTTTTTCTCCCTGGAGTTCAACTCTAAATTCATATATGTGGGGCACAGGATAATCTTAATGAGAACCAACAGTTTACAAAAGAAATGTTCAGTTTTTTTTTTTTTTTTGTGATATGGATGCAATGTTTTTAAATCAAACTTGTATTTCTTTACTCTTTTACAGTAGATTGAGTTTATTCCCCAAGGAATTTATTTATCCTTGAGTAGGCAAATATCCAAGGAGATTAACGTTCTCCTTGTGACTTCACCCCTCACAGCCCCTTCCAGGATGTGTTAGATAAAAATATAGGTCCAACCTTTCTTCAGGGCTACTTTAGGTTCTGTATAACTCCCTTCAGTGAAAGGACAAATTAAGCCCTTTACAGTTCAGTTTATTGTTGGCTGGTTTTGTTTTTCCTCCAGGTAGACACAGCAGCAGTTAGCAGGAAAAAAATAGTCCCCACTTACTGATCACTTGTAATTCTCCATCTGTGATGGACTAGAGGCAATATTAGATCTCCTCTGATGCACTACAAACCAAAAGGATGAAAGAACTCCGTTCTTAAGAAAGTGAAGGACAGCTCTCCTGAGGAACAACTAGCAAATTAAACAAATTACATCAAAACTGCAAAGATAAACTGAGTTTATTCTGTTGTAGTTTTAGTTCACGTTTTAATTATTACCATAGCTATGATAACTTCCATACTTAATTACCATTTTCATTTCATATTTTTAAGATATGAACACAAAATGAAGTACATAGTTACCAAAATAATGAAAAATCAATTGGATTAGTGGCTTACTAAAACTACTTTTAATTTAGCAATATGTAAAAAGCTTTGTTTAATAGATAAAGACACTATGGAGTCAATCGAACAATTGACATGGAATTGATAACAGGTCACTACATTATATAGATGTGGACTTTTCTGTACCCGCAATTGTCGAAACTGCCGTATTAATGCTAAAAGGATAAATAAACCTGATGGATGATTTTGTGGAAGAAGGGTTTCCTTTGGGGTAAGGGTTTCCTTTGACTTTCTCATTTCAACTCTGAATGCAATTATTCCTCAAAGGACTAACACATAGCTTTTAATTTATATACACACTTATTTAGACCTAAAGCTAGCCCTCTAGAAACCAACTTCCTTTCTCAACTTTGAGCAATGTCCTGAACAGAACCTGTAGCTCTCTGGCCACTGTGGGTATTAAAACTGTCCTTTGCTGAGTATTAAAAAGCCTACTCTTCTTTACTATTGGTTAACATCAAATCTGGTTTGTGATCTTGCAAGACATTCTCACGGGTTCCTTGAAGCATCTCCCTGTGTCAATCAATCAACTGTTGTTGCATTATAAACAACCCCAGAACTCAGTGGTTTAGAACTACAATCAATTACGATTTCTCAGAAGTCTGTGATTCTACCAGCAATTGACTGATCCAGGTTGGCTTGCCCAGGAGCTGGTCGGCTCCACCAGGGTTGGTCCTATATTGCCATCCACCATCTGGGATGAGTGCAGCAGCCGAGACATACTTTTCTTCTGATAACTGCAGAGATAGGGAGGATAGGTTAAAGTGAGTGTGCAAGCACATTTCAAATCCATGCTGTAACACACTTGTTATTTCAAAGGTCGAAGTGTATCATATGGACAAGCCCAACATCAGTGGAGCAGATAGTCCTTCCATGGAAATGGAAGCAAGAGAGGGAAACTCCTGTGTAATAATATAATATACCACACCCACACTCTCTAAAATTCTTACGTCCTGGTCCCCCCAACACCACCATGGCACTATTCCCTGAATTTGTGATGAATACACCAGAATCTTAGTGCTTTTTCTGTCTTATTCTGCATGAGTTTCTCACCCCAGAGGGTGAGTCCTTTTAAATAAATATATTTTGAATGATTTGAGCCTATTACCTTCTGTAGGGTCTTTATTTTCCAATCTTTAAGAATCATGGTTATGTCCACAAGAACCCTATTTCCTTGATGAAAGGCATTTCTACAAAGTCTTTCTATTTGACTGTCCAGGCAAGATATACTCAATAATCTCTATGCCTCCCCCTAAGTTCCAGAGGGCATAGACGAATATTTATTAAAATATTCTCACCATGGCTCGGCACCTGTGGCTCAAGCGGCTAAGGCGCCAGCCACATACACCTAAGGTGGCGGGTTCAAATCCCCAGCCCGGGCCCACCAAACAACAATGATGGCTGCAACCAAAAAATGGCCAGGCGTTGTGGCGGGCACCTGTGGTCCCAGCTACTTGGGAGGCTGAGGCAGGAGACTCGCTTGAGCCCAGGAGTTGGAGGTTGCTGTGAGCGTGATGCCATGGCACTCTACCCAGGGGGATAGCTTGAGGCTCCGTCTCAAAAAAAAAAAAATATTCTCACCATGTTGGCACCAGGAATCTTGAAATCTTTACCGCTTGATTACTGAGGTAGAGAAGAGAAAGCCCAAGCATCACAATTCACCCTAAAGGTTTAAGTATCCTCACTTCCTACCATCTCAAAGATCACAAAGCCTTCATGTACTATCTTCCAAGCTGCATTACCCTTGTATGTTGTATTGCAAGTTGCTGATTCATGGTGCAGAGCTATCGTTGAATAAACAAAAAAGAGAAAGTTCCCATTGTATGGATATAGTACATTTTGTTCAGTCATATAATTTCCATTTTTTGAATATTTTGAATGATGCTACCTACAGTAAGGATCTATATACAAGCTTTTGTGTGGACCTGTGTTATTAATTCTCCTGGACATATGTCTAGTCAGGTAATTGCTGGGTCAGGTCAATTCTATGTTTAACTATTTGAAAAAGTTACCAACCTGTTTTTTAAGTTTTATGTCACTATTTGTCAAGTATTATGTCACCTACCTATCAGCAATATTTGATGGTTATAATTTCTCCAAATCATTGTCAACCCATGTTATTGTCCGTGTCTTTTACTTTGACCATTCTAAGTGATGCGAAGTGCCATCTCATTAAGTTTTTCACTTGCATTTCCCTAATTTTGAATGTTGTAAAAAATATTTTTCTGTTTTATTGGGTATTTGAACTTTTTTGGAGAAATTTCTATTCAAATGATTTCTCCATCTGCTAATCAGAATGTTTATATCTTTATTATTGAGTGGTGAGAGTCTTCTGCATATATTGAGATGATCATGAATGTTTTCCTTTATTCTATTAATATGTTGTATCACATCGTATTTCTTTGATTGATTTTCATGTTGAACCAACCTCATATTCCTAAAATCATTCTCATTTAGTCACTATATGACACTTTTCATATATTGCTGGATTTGATTTGCCGGTATTTTGTTTAGTATTTTTATATCTCTTTTCTTAAAGGATATTGATCTATAATTTTCTTGTGATGCCTTTATCTGATTTTACTATCATAGCAGTATTGATCTCATAGAGTTATTCAGAAAGTGTTGCTTTATTTTATGAAAGATTTTCTTTAAAAAAAAGGTGCTAATTCCTCTTTAAATGTTTGATAGAATATAGTTTTATTCAATTTTCTACTTTTTATTATTAAATCATAGCTGTGTACATTGATGTAGTGATGGGGTACAATGTGCTGGTTTTATATATAATTTGAAATATTTTCTCTTGAGTTGTTATAGTGGTTTATATCTTAAGAGAAATTTAATCACGCCTTCTAAGCTATAATGCTTTTTATTTATGCAAAGTTGGTAGTAAATCTCTTCTTTAATCCTGATGTTAATAATACAAGTCTTGTCTTTTCTCCTGTCCAGTCTAGATAAAAGTTTGTTAATTGTGTTGATTTTTCAAATGACCAACTTTTTACTTTGTTGGTTTTATCTATTGTTTTTCTATATTGCATGCCATTTATTTCTGCTCTAATCTTCATTTTCGATATGTATGTCATTTATTTTTGCTTACTTTAGCTTAAGGCCATTTTATTTTATTATCACATATTTGTGAATTTTCTATATCTTCTTCTTTCATTGATTTGTTTTTTGATTTCTAATTTTATTTCATTGTCAGGGAACATATTTTTCATGAACACAATCCTTCTAAATGTGTTGAGATTTGTTTTATAGCCTAGCATGTGGTCTAACACAAACACAGTTTCACACACCTTTGAGAAGAAATTGTATTTTATTGGTTTTGGATGGAGTATCCACAGACAATGGATTTCCTTTTTGATCATCCACCTAGTTGTTCTATTCATTTTTGACATGGAGATTATTTTTCCATTTCTATTTATCCCTTCAGTCTGCAGTTTTTGCATTATATATTTTGGGTTCTGTTGGTAGATGAATAATTGTTGATAACTGTTCTGTATTCTTTATAGACTAATCATTTTCTCATTATAATTTTTTTTAGTGTATCTTTGGTAACATTTTGAATATGGGGCTTTGGGGAACTTCAAACCTTCAAACCCATTCTGCTCTTTCCAGTGACTACTAATCTTCTAGATTTCATATGTATGGTAATCAAAACACTGTCGGTTTTTCAAGCTGTCAGATATTTTTGTGGAAATGGGGATGAAAATAGGACAGGTTAAAAGCTATAATCTCATTGTACTTCTTGAGATCCAACCATTTTTCTTTGATGAATGCTGTGTGATTGTTGTAAGCCTTTGATTACATTGTAGAGTTCTGTAAAAAAAGTTGATTTTGACATTTTTTGCCACTGTTCTAGTCATTTTTAGAGGACTAGAATTTCATGGAAACTTACTCTGCCATTCCATAAGCTAGAACTTATAATGTAATTTTTACTAAAAATGCATCATCTTCTGGAGCAAATTTAAAAGAATATCCCACAGTATCATGCTGCTGAAGAAAAAAAAAGAATCTACAACTTTATGATATTAAATATCTCATTTATGTATAGTGTTATATTGATATACATAGATGTTATTTTTATATTGTTAAAATTATCTTTTTGGTGAGGTACAGTGGCTTATGATTGTAATGCCAGCAATTTGGGAAGCCAAGGCCAGAGGACCACTTATTATTCAGGAGTTTGAAACCAGCCTGGGTGACAAAGTGACAATTTGTTTCCACAAAAGTAAGAAAAATTAGCCAGTGTGGTAGAGCATGCTTGTAGTTCCATGTATTGAGGATACTGAGGTAGGAGGATTGCTTCACCCAGGA
>NW_003852590.1:939149-956600 GCF_000181295.1 Otolemur garnettii
CATTGTTGTTTGGCGGGCCCAGGCTGGATTCAAACCCACCACCTTAGGTATATGTGTCTGGCGCCTTAGCCGATTGAGCCATAGGCACCAAGCTGACCTATAGTCTCGACACCGCACTCCAGCCTGGGCAATACAGCAAGATTCCATCTCTTTAAAAAAATTAAAAGAGAATGGAAAAGAAGATCTTTCCTAATGGTGTTGCTCATTCTTTGTTAGGCTAATTTCTAAAAAATATGTGCTTCTACTGCTGTAATTGGTAATGAGGCCTATGAATTTTTATGACTTAACCACATCTGCCCACAAATACATATATATATATATATCAAACATATACATGTATGTGTGTGTATATATATAAAACATCAAACATGGTATGCATGTACTCAATGAAAGTTCCTTCCTTTGACCAGTTTGTTATAGTCCCTTTGGTGGTCAACTCACAGAGATTCTACTCTATTATGAAGACGTGACAGAGGACTTTATGGCTTTTTGGAATTAGAGTGACGATGAGTATTAAGAAACTAATAATAAAATAAAACAAGAGAATGGCTTTCCATAGACTTTGACAGAAGTGAGGGGTGTGGTTAGTTGAAACTTATGCACTGAAGGCCAATTAATTCACCTTTAAACCAATTGCTTGTTTATGTTTTTGATATCTTTTAGATGGTAAAACATTTTTTAAATCACAATCTGGTAATAAATAACAGTGAAAGCATAAATTTCATAATTTTCCTTTGATGAATTAGATATATTAAAATAGTTCTTTAAAATGATACCACCAATGAATAACAGCAGCTAATGCTGTCAAGAACTGAAAAGAAAAGAATTTTATTGAAGGAGCAATAGGAGGAGAGTGGAAAAAAAATACTTTCATACTTTGGCTCTGCACTGCTCACCCAGGGAATGTCAGATTCTTACAGTTATATGTTTACAGTAGCCCAGTCAGAAGGTTTGGGTTAGAAACCACATCTTCCAGGATGGAAGCAACAGCCATTTCTTTTCCATAAGGTTTTTTTTTTTTTTTTTACAGCAGTCTCTGGAGCTATCTGTCCGTGAGCTGTAATATTATTTCTTTCTGTCCCTAGGTGATACAGCTCAGGTGGAAGGGAGTGCAATTTACATGAGGTAGGTATGGGACTTGCTCGGGCTTAAAAGCCTCATAAACAAATACCTCTTGTAATATCTATCCCTCATGGCACACTTTCCAGACTCTTTACAAGTGATGTGTGTACTTTCAGAAATCATTGTCATTGGAGCAATGTCAAATGACATAATACTTCAGTGGATTACCAAGGGAACAAAGAGAGAGAATAAATTTAGTTAACCCTTCAATAGGTAGAACAAAGTACAAAATAAGCAGGAAATATTGCATTCAGACTGAACACAGTTTTTCTGTTAATTTCCTCCGCTTTGATTCTTGCCATCTTACTGCCTTTTTTCTTATTGAGACTTAAACCATATTTAGCCAAATCAGGACAGGATGCCCATGCACGCTTCACCAGTCTAGCAGCATCCTTCCTTTATTTTTCATCCTCTCATTTCTCATTAGCAGAAGCTAATGTGCGTGTTAATTGTTCAGTCCCAAGAAGCTATGTGATGTCAAGAAGAATTTGCAGATAGTAGGATAGGAATTTTAAAAGGGGAAAGGAAGATTTCCCACTATTATCTTGTGGGAAAACTACAGTACAAACACTGTCTCTTTTCAATGAGACGTGGAAGTTCTAGTCAGTATAGTTGCCCTCCTAAGCATTTAGTGCTAACCTTCACCCTCTAGGTAAAAAGAGGTACACCCTGGCAATTTTTGCCATCAAATAGGTGAATTGCACCACTTGTCACAAGTACTGTGTTTCCTGTCTTACACTGTGGACTCCTTTAAAAGGATGTTAGTGTAACCTGGGTATGTGACTCACTGATTGAGACTCAGGTACTGAAACCCATGCCCCAAAGGTATCAATAAGACCTTAACAATAATCTAGTCTTCATAGATCTAATTAAATAAAATTACAGCAATATCTCTAGCTTATGAGTCAACTATATAATTTTCTATATAAGGCCTTGGATTATGCAGTGATAAACTATTTAAGAAATGATAGTTAAAAATTAAATAATAAAATTAAAAAGTCTTCCTTGAACTTGACATTGAAAATCCAGCCCACAGTAAACATTAACTTTTGAGTATGAACATAATTTTTAAATTCATGAAATAAAGATTATAATATATTTTAATATGTGTTTTCTCAGTAGAGAAATAAGCTCAGATGAAAAAAATTAATGGCTATATATGAATAAAGGAATTTTTTTTTTTTAATTTAAAGAGTACATTTTTGCTTCCAGAAATTACGTGGATATACATTTAACTCTAGTGAGCGCTCCAGGTTATTTTGCTTCATTGTTTTTGCTGGAGTTAAAAACTTAAGTTATTCCATTTCACTTATTATCTGTAACATATTCAGTTGACACCTTTTAAACTATAGAAATACGATTCAGTTTGTTTTGATCATTTTCCTAATTACCTATCTCCATTACTCTATGTTATTTTTTTCAGAAATTGATGATTTTCCTTTCTTATAAAAAAGTCACTTTTTATTTGATGCTCTTTGTGCTTCTGTTTTTAAACTCTCCTATTATATTTCATAGTAAACATTTATTTTCCCACAAATCCTGTGATCTTTTGTTTTGTTAGTTTTTAAATCTCCTCAAAAATATTACAATTAAAATTAATAATCTCTATCCATGAAAAGTGAAAAGTGATCTGTTAAAATATTTTACTTTGTTAGCTTGGGTCCTCCGTTTCTGGATTGAAAAGTGATATATAGGTTCTGTGCCTGTGGCTCAAGTGGCTAAGGTGCCAGCCACATAAACCTAAGGTGGTGGGTTCGAATCCAGCCCAGGCCACCAAACAACAATCATGGCTGCAACCAAAAAATAGCCAGGCATTGTGGCAGGTGCCTGTGATCCCAGCTACTTGGGAGGCAGAGGAAGGAGACTCACTTGAGCCCAGGAGTTGGAGGTTGCTGTGAGCTGTGATGCCACGGCACTCTACCCAGGGGGATAGCTTGAGGCTCTGTCTCAAAAAAAAAAAAGTGGTATATAATAAATTCATTTTACAAAAGTATCGCTTTAGAGAAAATATACTGCCAGATTTTTGAATAGCCATGAATGTTTTGACCTTCCAGAAGCAACAAGCTCCCCTGGGACCCTTTCTGAAACAAATAAGCCAGGCACTACACAACTCCTTCATAGAAAGCACCATATGCATTTTTCAATGGCACCAACTCCTATTGAAGATACAAATGTTAATGAATGAACAGTGGATAAACATTCATTTGTGAAGATCCCAGAGAATGTCTCCAGGTTTGCTGTATTCTGACTTCAGCTTTGTTGAGCTCAGGACACAAGCAGCAAAACCAGCCAGAGAGATGGGCCCTCTCAGCAATGAGGAAATGAGTGGACCTAACTGTTATTTCATGGAAATAGTCATATGTTTAACAAAGAATGACAATAAATGCAGACACAAACTAGGCATACTAAACCATCTGAAAACAGTAAGTCTCTTTGTAGAACCAGGTTGCAGCCCTTGCATTTAGTCTTGAATTGGATGTTTAAAGGTTAAATAACATTTAGAAATTGGTCTCCATTTCAAAGGAAATATAAAAAGGAAACCCAATGAGTTTAATTATCCCTGAATAGAAAGAATAAACCAGACTTCCGTACTCCCAATTCATGTTTTCTGCCACATCTTACTCTCTAAAAATAGGTAAATGGGCTTAATTTTTGTCTAGATTGAATTTCTATCCTGGCCTGATACCTAAATTCTACCACTGATGATCAGAATACTAACCAAGAGATGATGACTAATCCCTCTTTACCATGGTTGTCCTCTCTTCTCCTGGCTTTTTGAACAACTCATAATCATTTCTATCATTATTTAATTTATCTCTATAATCTTATTTTAAAAATTCCCTTTTCCTCAGGCACTCCACCCTGCAATACCTCTTTGCTGTTCCTCCAACCTCAGGGTCACCACATTTACTGTCTTCTCAGCGTGAAATGTTCTTCCTCCCTCCAGATACTCTCATCTCCTACCTCACTCCCTTACCACCATCAAGTTTCTGCACAAATACCGCCCTATCACTGAAGACTTTTTTGACCAACCTATGGAAAGTAGGCCTACCCTAATCCCAAGAATTTCTGTCTCACCTGGATACAGTGGTATGAATCTGTATGTCAGATACTTGGGAGGCTGAGGTGGCCAGATGGCTTCAGCCCAGAATTCAAGACCATCCTTAGCAACACAGTAAGACCACATCTTAAAAAAAATTCTGTCTCTCTTATTCTATGCTTTAATTTTATTATTTTATTTTATTTTACTTTCTTCAACAGAGTGTCACTCTGTCACGTTGGGGTTGAGTGCTGTGGTGCAAAGGCCCACAGTAATCTCAAAGTCTTAGGCTCAAGCAATCTCGCCTCAGCCTCCTGAGTAGCTGGTACTATGGGCACCTGACGCAATGTCCAGCTAGTTTTTCTATTTTTAGTAGAGACAGGGTCTTGTTCTTGCTCAGGTTGGCCTCAAATGGTGGAACTCAGACTATCCACCTGCCTTGGCCTCCCAGAGTGCTGGGATAATAGTCATAAGACACTACACCTGGCCCTTCTGTATTTTTTAACATATATTATTACAGCCTTTCTTTCTCATTGTTTGACATGTTATACATTTTACATATTTATTTGCTAATTATCCTGCTCACTGGGAATATAACTTATACGAGGGTAGATTTTTGTTTTCTTTGTGCATGATCATATGCCCAGAACCTAGACTGATGTCTGGTACATTGTACCTGTTAAATAAATTTTTGTTGAATAAGTTAATCAATGCTTAATGCTTCTCCCCCACCATTCCTTAGCAACTCAATGTGTATCACCACTGTCTTTCATCTAGGACTGTTAGGCTTTCTAACTCTAAAGAAATATAGAAAATGAAAACTTAAGATTAGCTAAATCACCAAGAGGAAAACAGCACAGGGACATCTGGGGAATGGGTCTTTGGGGGATATGTACACATTAGAGGAAATGAACCACAAACGTCAAATGTGTGCAAAGCTTCCTATCTCTCTCTTTGCTCTCAATAATATAAAGTCAGATTTTTTTCTGAGAAGCTCTATAACAAATTAAACATTTATCTCAGTAACTGGTATGCCTTACTTTATGTGTTTGTTAACACAGGTCTCTTTAATTATGACACTCTTGAAATCAGAGACTGTGCTCCATCTTCCTTTTCCTTGGGATAGTGATTTATACATAGGGGATTCTAGCAAATTTCTGCTTGATTGACTGAATTCAATATTACAGGGAGAGGAGGACAAGCATGCCCATGAAGCCCGTGACAGATTTGCAACTCTAGGTGCTTGGAGAAGTGCTCACAGATAGCAGGAAGCCAGTAAAGATGAAATAAATGAATAGAACAATCAATAAGGAAACAGGCAGAAAATGGCAAATATTCAGAGTAAAGGAAAGAGTGATTAAGTAATTCAAACCGAAAAGTGAGGGGAAATTTTTTAAACCTAAAACAAGGAGACAGAGATGTTCATCTAGACACTTAGATACAGACACCCACTACATTTCCTTTTGCTCTGGACAGACTTGTTACATGTATAGCAATCAACTGATTACTATTAATAGTCTCCCACTGGGCACTTATCCACCATATATCTTTGCTGAAAAGACTTCATTATTCCTTTTACTGGAATATATACTCAAGCTAAAAATACACTGTAGTCCCCTGTCACCCATGCGGAATACACTACAAGCTCTCTAGTGGACACCTGGAGGCATACATATACACATACATGTGCACACACACGCACACACACACACACGTGGGTTTTTTCTACACAGCACACCTATTTTGAATTCCACTTCACTTCATTGTACTTTACAGATATTTCATTTTTTTACAAATTGAAGATTTGAGGCAACCTTGCGTTGAGACAGTCTATTCATTGGTGCTATTTTTGTCCACAGCATCTGCCCACTTCATGTCTCTGTGCTAGTATCAGGTAGCAATTAAGTATTTTTAATTAAGATATGTACATTTTTTAACATATTGAACACTTACTTGGTGGACTATACTATAGTGTAACTATAACCAAAGCATTTGTGTGATTCACTTTATTATCATTATTTGAGTGCAAGGTCAGGAACTAAACCTGCAATATCTCTGAGATATGTTCATACATTCATAATTATGGCAAAGTTTCACTCATAAATTAGGCACATTAAATGATTAAGATAATAACTAATAATAAAACTGATAGCTATAACAATGTACTGTAATAATAGTTTTCTCTCTCAAAATACTATAATATTTTTGGACCATGGAAAGAGAGACCATAAATAAAGGAGTATTAAAGTATTCCAAACCTTATTTCAATTATTTACTTACACACCCACACTGAGACTTTACTTCACAAACAGATTTAAAGGGCCCAACTCCACTAAATGATTATTAATATTTCAAGAACTAATATCACTATACTCTAGCTTTAAATAATAGTTACCTACAGAAATCTGTCTATAGCAAACGACTTTTAATTTGTAGAGTACAAATACTAATTAATTACTATCAAGTTGGCCATGTCACAGAATCCTTAATTTCCAAAGATTGTCTCTCAAGGAATACAATAAATATTTTCATAGTATGACCCTTGGAAATCTGTCATTCTATTAGGTGCTTGTTAACCACTGCGAAAGAAGATAAGTGTGTAGGCACTGAAATAGCTACTTATCCTGAGAAGCCAAATCCCATTAACCCAGCTAAATTGACTCTACTCAGGCTGATTTGATCAGAGAATCACTTACCAGGAAGCAGAGGCATTTGCCACTACTGGCAAAAACAGCATCTTAAACTACTTTCAAGTTTGAATCAAGGACAGCAATAAGATACAAAGGGAAGTATCACCAATGAATAATTCTGGGTCCTTTCTCCCAGCACTTCTAAGGAGATGTAGGCTGACTTTATTCAAGCTGTCAGATGTATAATTGTAAGATACACTGTCACCAAGAAAAAGAATGTTAAACACCAAATCAGCTAATGAGTCACATGCAACCTGAGTATTAGAATTTTATACAAAATACATATTATAAATATTATGTTACATAAAAATTCCAGAAAGTTCAGATCATTATTATATAATCCACAAAGTTTAAATTTGATTCATTAGATTGTTTTCATTGACACTACTACTATTTCTAACATTTAGTTGATTTTCTTGGTGAGATTCGCTATGATAAATGTTTTACACAAATCATCACATTTAATCCTCACAAGATTCCTTAGAGGCAAATTACTATTATTTTCCAGTAGAGTTAAAGAAACAGGCACAGCCTAGCTATGATAAGGTTTCTTTACACAATATACTTATAGTTCAAAGGATGTTAATAGATTGAAACTATGTTAAACAAAGGAAGGCGTAATTCAGTGCTTATGGATTGACGCAGAAGACATGGGGAGGTAAAGCCACTAAGATCAGAAATGGTTATGAATAATTTCTGTATATGAAAACACCACACTGTATGCCATGATTGCATTAATGTACACAGCTATCGTTTAATAAAAAAAAAAGAAATGGTTATGAATAATTTCAAAGAGAAAAAAAGTAAATTAAGCTGTGATCATATATATATATACACACACACATATATGATAGATTCATAGATAAAGGGGATATATTTGAGCCAATGATGACAGCATAATTATAATTTTAAAAAGCTAGAATATAAAACTTCTTAGAAACACCTTTATTACAGAAAGATATTTATCTCTTTATTTAGAAAACTATTCTATAGAATATTTGTCAAATATTTAATACCCTCAAATTTTGTATCTATACCCCAAATCTTTATTGATATAATTCTTCATATAAAATGTGCTTCTTTGGATTATAGTAATTTGTATTCTTTCCTAGATGTGAATGTGTAGTACAATATAATCTTTTTACTCAAAAACTAATTTTAAACCATGACTCTTTCCTTATATGACTTATAGTTTCATGATCTTTGTAAAGAGAAAAGGAAAGTTCTTTAAGCAGATTTAAAATACACATTTTTTTCAGAAAGAATATTTACAAACATCTCTGAAGAAAAACATATCCATATACTAAGATATTCCATTCACTTACCAAATAGGGAAGAAAACCAAGGAAGGTAAATCATTTTTTATCCAAGGATTTCTAATTGTTTGAAAAGCTTATTTTCCTTCTATATTACCTATTTCAGAAAGACATAGTCAGCCTATACAAAAAGCAAAGAAAAACTGAAGTCTCAAATCTTTTGCAGGGTGGCCAATGACCTGGAATCTGATGCTATAAAGTTATCATTTGAGGGGAGCATAGCCATTGTGAGTTTGCCCAGTTATTGAGGTTCCTGCTATTTCTGCACTGTTCTAGAAGCTAATTCAATCCAATACACAGTTAACTAAGGATTTCTTTGGATTTTCCATAAAAACCTCCTCCCACATTTCTCTTTGAAAAACTCTTTTCTGGTATCTTCCTGCCCCTGGGGAGGAGCTTGCACTCAAATGGCAGTGTCACATACAAGTGTTCAAAGTCAGCTATTCTCTCATGCTTTATATCTCTTTAATCCTCACAAGTGCTACCCACTGACTGTTTTGTGTCAAATAAACAGCTG
This sequence comes from Otolemur garnettii, assembly GCF_000181295.1. Taxonomy (NCBI): domain Eukaryota; kingdom Metazoa; phylum Chordata; class Mammalia; order Primates; family Galagidae; genus Otolemur; species Otolemur garnettii. Next base: position 947,835 of record NW_003852590.1, read on the forward strand.
GTGCCAAAAAATGTATGTGCATTTTAAGTCATATTATCCATGTATTATATTTGAACTGAAGGCATCATTACTGGTCAGGTGTACCTAGACAGACTACACACATCCACTTGCCTGCAACTTGTACACTTTTAGGGAATAATTGATTTTACTTCCAATAAGATCTCTTAAAATGTGTATTTTTTGGCACCACCTATATACACATATACATATATATGCAATGTTAATAAGCATATATGTATTCATATATATTGTATATGTGCTTGTGTGTGTGTGTGTGTGTGTGTATACAGGTTGTGAATGACCCAACTTATGACCTTTTGTACTAACAAATAGGCTCCCAAAGCTCCTCATAAGGACTGTTTATAACAAAACAATTAAATTAATAATGGAAGGACTAGTTTCTTCTTTGAACATAAACAAACCCCATGTACGTGGTTCATTGGCAGAGCATCTTTACACTAGCAGTTAGTCTCATAGACAGAGAAGCAGCTGAGAGAAACACAAGAACATGAAGACTCAGAAGATCCAGAGCCGAGAAAGTTTATGATGAGAGAATTACCTGGAGCCTTTCATTTCACTGAAGCAGGATCCGCTAAGCTTGAGGAGAAGACCCTAAGGCAGAGCGGTTCGCAGAGTTTCACAGCGCCATTAGTGGAAACATCAGCTGCTACAAGCCCATTCACAGGGAAAGAAAGAAAAAGGCTTTGAAAACAACCCTAGACACTTTTTTCAAGAAACTGACTTTAGCGAGAAACTCCTTTCCTCCAGCACCAGAATCAAATCTTGATTCTCCAGTATCTACTCCCTCTTTCTAGAACCATCTCCATCATCATGTCAGCCCAGTTTCATGCCTCAAAAATGCCATTCCAGTAACCAAGATATTAATGTAAATTTAGGTGAGTGTTCACCTTTAATATTCTTTTTTGAAGATTTTCCTATCTCCTATCTAAACTTTTATGAGTTTGTTTTTATGTTCTGTTTGCTTGAATTAAGACAAAGAACACAATAGTTTCTGTAACATAGGTTACAGGGGTAGCCTGTATAATAATAATACCCCTATAGTATAGAGGTATTATTATTGTTATACTACTACGCTATATTACTGTTTCTACCCAGAAGCCATTTTAGTGTTATTATTAACTACCAAATATGCACTGTTGGTCAGGGATACAAGTTACACAGAAATCTGACCTAAAGACGTTTTCAAGAATGTATCTTGTCCATCACCTGGGACTGTCTGTCTATTTAGTTTTCCTTCTTTTTCTTTGACTTATCCAAGTCCTATCCTCCCTGAACATCTTCTCCAATCTGATCTCTGGAAATCAAATACCACATTTACTAAGTTTCCCTATGAACTCAAACTTTTCACAAAATCCTCTCGTCTCCATTTCTTGACCTCAACTGAAATAAATATTCTTTGGGAATGATCTTTTCCCTGAAGCCCTTTCCAGAAGAAGCTATTTCTGTCTTGTGTCTCATAAGCCATTTGGCAATATCAATCACTCCCTCATTCCCCTGCTCTGCCATTAACCTACATCTGTATCAGGATCCCAGGGTCATTGGAAAATTTCACCTTGGCAAGAGAATTTCTCCACACTATAAATTCTAGCATTATCCTTTATCTTGACTCCTTGAACACATTAATTCCATTATACTGGACTTCATCCCCTTAAACCATTTACATTTTCAGTCATTGTCTTTTTCTTATCAGTTCCCAGAACCACTTAACCTCAGCTTTATTCTTTAACAAATTGATGGTACCATCTTTGCTACTCCCAAATATGCCAAACTTATTCTCACCACTGTGTCTTTGTTCAAGTTACCTTATTTCTCTGGAATATAGGTGTTGTATGATATCAGATGCAAGTAATAGAAAAAATACAAATGTTCTTAAATAATAAGCCAGATATTGGTCAACATAAATGAAGTTAGAGGGAGATAAAGCTTTAGGGTTAGTTGGTCCAGAGCTTAACAGCATAATCAAGTCCATAATTTCTATTTCTTGCTTTAGTCGTCCATCATGCTGCCTCCATTCTAAGTTCAATCTTCATGTTCAAGGATGTCTGCCAGTTGAAGTCATGATGAAATGCATTCTCACTGACATCTACAGCTCGATTCTCATTACTTTCCAGGAAAGCTATCAATTTCCTTTCCAAGAAATTTTCATAAATCCCCCTTTTCATCTCATTCCCAAGAGAGAAAAAAAGTCATATTCCCCTACCTAAATCAGTAACTGTGGAAAAGCAGAGAAGACTACTTAAATTGATCTGCAATAATTAGGATCCAACCTAAAAGCCAGGGATGGGTGCTTGAGAAGATATATACACGCACACAACACATACATCATAAAAATTCTAGTGTGTGTGTGTGTGTATATGTCCGTGTGTATATATGCATGTGTATGTACACATATATATGTGTACAGGTCACTATGAAAATTTTGATACAGATTGTGTTATGGTCAATTATTTCACTTCCAAGAAATAACGGGAGTCAACTGCATCCTTTCTAATTCACCCATGCAAGCTTCAACTTGCTTAGCTTATTGGTGTTGCTGAGAGGGCTTCATTTGCTCCTGTATGGGTGGATTTTACATTTCTTGATTTTTGTGTATCTCAAAACTTTCTTAATGGCCCATGTAGTAAAGAGAGCACACACATGCCAAATGAGTGTCCCCTGTGTTACATCTGATACATGGACTGAGCTGAGAGAATCCATGGAAAAAAAAAATATTTCTATGATTTTTTGTGTAGTGATTTTTACTTTTTTTTTTTTTTTTGAGACAGACTCCCATTTTGGAGCCTCCAGTAGAGTGATATGATGTCACAGCTCACAGTAACCTCAAACTCTTGGGCTAAAGAGATCCTCATGCCTCAGCCTCCTGAGTAGCTGGGACTACAGGCACCTGCCAGAACACCCAGCTATTTTTAAAGATGGGATCTTGCTCTTGCTCATGCTAGTCTTGAACTCCTGAGCTTAAGCAATCCACCTGCTTTGACTTCCAGAGGATTACAGGCATGAGTAGTGATTTTTAAACCTCATTTTTGTTTGTGATATATGTTCTCCAGATGAATGCTATTCAGGAGCAAAACATTAAAGTAGAGCTTTCTTGCAGAAGGCAAGAGTTAGTGATGGCTCCTCATTTACCTAGGAAGCTTCTTAAGGTTAACTTGAAACTCTCTGAAGAAATCTTGGGCCTGCATAGGGCACAATTTGAAAACTGTTCTTTTAGACTATTTCTTGAGTAATGCTCAATTATCTCAGCCTGCTTAGTAAGTGCAGCTGATTATTAGCTAGCCTGAGAATTATGTCTGAGGTGACTTGCTATTTTATTGATTTTAAAAGATCCATTATTCTAAATACCAGGAATGCTGTCATCATAGTTGATATTTAATTATGAAAATGAAGAAGCCAGTTGTAATTTTACTTCAAATGCAGTATTTTCTTTTAATCTCTACATAAAGACAGACATCTGTACTGAATATAGATAGAGCTCATATATTTCTCATGAAGCATAAGATTTATTCATTTAGATCAAAATTTGTTTGTTTATCCTAGGAAATGTCTTGACAAAAAGAAACTCTTCATTGGATCATTTCATTTAGAACCACTATCTATACCTGATTGGACCATAGTTCATATCACTAGTTTTTTTTTTTTTTCTATAGTTAAATGCATGACCATATTGAGCCTGAAAGACTCATTTACATTTTGAGTTATTTACATTTTGGATCCTTGACATTTTGATTAAAAGTTTAAAGACCAAACCTGCAGCCTCATCCACTTCCCTGTGCCATGCATTTTCACCTTTCCCTTATTGATGAGATATGGGAAGAGGGGATAATAAATGTCATGTATTTTTAGTAATCAGGCCAGACTCCCTACAAGGACATTGCCTTTCTAGAAGAATAGGCAGAGATCAGTCACATGGAGAGTTCATAAAGTTTTTTAAACTCAGATATCTGAATTGGTTTCTTGCAAGATAGGGAGTCTTGGTACAGGCTCTTAACCTCTTATCAGGGACAACCACTGGGAAGTAAGAATAAAGTGAGCAATGGAATTATTACACTTTGAAAACATCTAGTTTTCACTTCTTGGATTTCAAAAGCTGTGTGGAACTTCTGCTGTGCTCAAGTCATTCCAGAGCCCCGGAATAGAAGAGAAATTGGGATTGTATTTCACAGCCCCAAACTCTTAGTTTGGTTGTTGTTGCAGCTGTTCAATTGTTTGTTTATAATAAACAAAGTCAATGAGAGTAATAATGAGATTCAGGACATGTGTGCATAGTTTCTTTTCTTTTTGTTTATAGCAGGAATCATTAACCAGAACTGGTTCCTTCTGTTACAGCCTCTTTTCCTGATTTAATACATTAAAATAAGTTTAAAAGTGAGATGATTTTAAAAGATTTAGTACCTAAGAAAGACAAGATTATAACCACATGAACCAAATCAAGGAGAAAGATGAGTTGCTATAATGATACGAGCACTTAAAAGCAGAAGAAAGCTGATATAAGGGGCAAATAAGAGAAGAACACAAGTTCATGAGTGTATTAAGATATTGCTACTTCTTTTAAGTAACTAAGTTGTAAACACTAAATGAATAATACCAAAGTAAAGAAATGTGAAGAAAAATGAGAAAGATTTAAATGGATATGAAAAAAAGTGTAGAAACTTCCTGAACAAATTTATCAAATGAAAAAGAAACAGTTGAATGTAAGTTAGATAACTGATGCAATGATAACACTTGAGTTGTAAAACAAAGGGCAGAGGGGGAATGCGATTTCATTACGGAGAATGAAACAGCCACTGATATATCACAAGTTCAGACTGACAACCACAAATAGCCCTTCTATTGCACAGTAGTAACCTAAGGCTCTGTTTAGTTGGTTTTTCACTGACCCACTCAACACATGTTGAGTTGAACCTTGTGGCTATGTACCTTATAATGTATGGGGCATTGTGCTCATGGTGACCCACATGAAAGACAACTCCCAGGGAGGGGCAGGGCTCCAACTGCTCATCTGTGGCTGGCTGCCCTGCCTTCCATGCTATTTTCAAATCCCTTCCTTCTTTTCTTCTGAGCACTTCACTGCTGGTGCCATATCCTCAGTCACTCTCAGCAGATAACTTGAAATTTTTCTATTACGGACATAAAACAGGAAGTGGGACTTCATAAACATTTGTGCCACTAAGTCCACACTCATTTTTGCAGCTATCTCCACCCTTTCCTACCATTCAACAGATGGAATTGTTCTTTAAATTCTTGTCTAGAGATGATTTCTCTACCATCAATTAACCTCTTGATCTCAAAGACTTCAAATTACATGCATTTATGATTTATTCTGTAAGAAATTAATGACATAAAAGAGGCTTCTTTTAATCCCTCTCATCTCTCTAGCTGCTCTACTTCCTTCTCAAAAAGGCTTGTTGCTTCTACTCACAGTAAACACTCTCCATCTTCTGCAGCTAAGATCACCAGGGAATGCTATGTTACTATACACAGGGAGTACTTTTCTTGCCTAAGCTGAATGTGACATGTCTCACTTCTAAAAAAGATGAAGAGGGAGAAGGAGAGGAAGCTACCTCCTCCCCTTATTTGGGCTCAAATGCATTCATGATGGCATAAGCTGGAGTAGCTGCCTCAGGTCTCGAGACGAAACCTCATGTTTAAATTAACAGACTTACCTGGAAAGCTCTGTACCACCACTTTCTGTGTTACCAAGAAAAAGATAGAGTTTTTGTTTCTTGTTTAATTCATTATACTATTTGAAATTCTTTTCAGTATATCAGCTTAGACTACACCTTGACTAGTACACTATATTTTTATTGAGGAATTTCAAATCCACTTCCCCCATTTAAGCTCCAAATTTCTGTACTCAGTGAACTAATTGATGTGTCTATGAACACATAAATGAATAAATGCAATGCTTAACTTTTGGTCTTCCCCTGCAGACTTGATTGTTCTCTAGTTCCACAGTCCCTGGTGGTGACGCCATGAACCACTGCCCTTGGAGCCATGTTGGAGGAGCCCTCCCCATGCCCTTGCTCTCATCCACATCCAGTTCCTTCCTGTTGCTGTTGCCTTATAAATGCATCAGTAATCTATTCTCTTTATTTTCACTGCCACCAACACAGTCACTCTTCTCTCATCTGGACTCCTGCAATATCCTTAGCATAATCTAGTTGGTCCTGCCTAACACAGTGCTCCATGGCTCTCAGTCTTTTACAGGGACACTCTGCCCATCTTCTCTCCATGTCAGCTCTCCTGGGCTGCTCTCATTTCCTCATACCCATCAGACTGTTGTTTTTTCTCTTATTGTTGCAGTTATTGTTTACCTCATTTACCTTACACAACTGAATGTCTGGATTCAATGCAAAACTCTGAAATATAAAATAGCTATTGTGTGACTTTTACATTTGGTATCCTCTACTCTATAATAATTAGCACATTTGTATCAGCCTATCCATCTAATCAGTGCAAAAGTAAATCCCATCATACTCTTATTGAGCCCTTACTTTTATTTCTAATTATTATGTATTAAGATATATTCTTAAGAAGAACCCTTTTCTTTTTTTTTTTGTATTAAAGGAATATCTGTCTAAATGTTTTATAACAATTCCACAAATAGAATTTCTACTATTATAGCCTCTACCATTAATTTTATGTATGTGTATATTGAATATATTTAAATTAATTTATTCATTTAACTTAAGCAACAGCGTCAAGAGTTACTAAAAATTACACTAAATTCTGAATTTTCTTTCTTTCTTTTTTTTTTTTTTTTAAGAGACAGAGTCTCACTTTATTGCCCTTGGTAGAGTGCCATGGCATCACAGCTCACAGCAACCTCCACCTCCTGGGCTCAGGTGATTCTCTTGCCTCAGCTTCCCGAGTAGCTGGGACTACAGGTGCCCACCAAAAAGCCTGGCTATTTTTTGATGCAGTTTGGCCAGGGTCAAGTTTGAACCCACCACCCTTGGTATATGGGGCTGGCACCCTACTCACTGAGCTACAGGCACTGACCTAAAATCTGAATTTTCATAGTGAAATTTCTTTTGAAATAAAGAGTTGACTCTGAAAGAATAGTCAAAGTAGTTTAAATTATTTATCTTTCAAGAATAGTATCTTTGAAGATCCTTAGATAAAAGTTATAGTTGTTTCATTTGATCAATACTCAACATCATATACAGTTTGTTCTGTGTCCAAAAAGAAAGCCTATTTCTTAAGGCACAGTAGTGCAAAACAATGAGATAGAACAAGTTTATGACAACTTAGCACTTTGGGATAAAGACAAGTGATGGAGAAAAAAATAAACAAGGAGGCTTTTAGATAAACAATATACTTACATAGAAAAGTTCATTGGTAAAAAAAAAAAGATAGGATTATACATATTTATCTGACAATGCTATAAATAGAAAATTGAGGTGAGTGTAATGTAACAAAGAATTCTTTTAAAATGGAAATGTTCATAGAGTCTCTTTTGTGATACTTCTGCTTCACAGTTCTATAACTATTCCAGATTTATCCTGGGAGATACAGAGAAAAGAACACACATACACACACACACACACTCTAGTCATTTGGCATTTAGAGTAAGGTTTCACTTCAAGGAATCACTCTCTCATGCAGTAGCTTTTCTATCTCAAACAATTTTCATTTGTGTTTTTTATATTATACAGTATGCTAAATTCACACAGAAGCAAAGCTTTCTAAAATGTCTATCAGTAAAAAATAATCTTTGGTTGAGTGTCAGCATAACTGTAGGAAAGGTAACTGTGTGGAAGTTAGTCAAATTTGTGTTGCTCTTTCCAGGCTTTACTCAGGAGCTTTCAGCAATCCCACTTCTGGGTATGTGTCAAAAGAAGATGTTACTCTCAAGCAAACCCAACCTTAGCAATTAAAAACAAAAAAATCTCCCTACTCATTGATTTAAGCAAAGGGAGGGGGGGTGGAATCTAGTATATCTATTGTAACAACCTGGATGGAACTAGAAACCATTCTTCTAACTGATGTATCATAAGAATGGAAAGACAGAAACCGCACGTACTCAATACTAAACCTGAGCTATTCAATCAACACTTATGTGCACATATGGAAGTAAAACTCAACAGAAATCAAGTAAGCTGGAGTGGGGAGGAGGGGTTTGGGACATTCACACGTAACTGGTATAGTGCATATCTTCTGGGTGAAGGGCACACTTATAATTTTGACCTAAAATGTACAAATGAAAATTATATAACAAAAATATATGCAGCCCAGTAATACTCTGCAATAAGAAATACATTTTTTTTCACTTATCAACATGTTAAATCAATCATTTATTCTTTTCTTTCTTTCTTTATTTTTATTAAATGATAGCTGTGTATACATTAATGCAAACATGGGGTACAGTGTAGTGTTTTCATATACAATTTGAAATACTTTCATCAAGCTGGTTAACATAGACTTCATGTCATTTACTTAGTCATTGTGTCAAAACATTTATACTCTAGTTCTAGAAAAGTTCACTTGTACCCTTGTTAGACAGACCATATAGGTGATCTTTCCAATCACCCTCCCACCACCCAGCTGCCCTTTTCCCCTCCCCTTCCTCACCCCACCCCATATTCTTAGGCTAGAATTAAGTTGTAGCTTTCATTTGAGAGCTATAAATTAGTTTCATAAAAAGGCTGTGTACATTGGATACTTTTTCTTCCATTCCTGTGATACTTTGCTAAGAAGAACATTTTCCAGTTCCATCCATGTAAACATGAAGGAGATAAAGTC
>NW_003852590.1:957280-970989 GCF_000181295.1 Otolemur garnettii
CACATTCTTCAAGTATTTTTATGGTTTCATGTCTTAAGTTTAAGTCCTTAATCCAGTGAGAATCTATCTTAGGTAATGGTGAAAGGTGTGGATCCAGTTTCAGTCTTCTACAGGTCGCCAGCCAGTTTGTCCAGCACCATTTGTTAAATAGGGAATCTTTTCCTCACTCAATGTTTTTAATTGGTTTATCAAAGATGAGGTAATGGTAGGTAGCTAGATTCATCTGTTGGTTTTCTATTCTGTTCCATACATCTACTTCTCTGTTTTTGTGCCAATACCATGCTGTTTTAAGCACTATCGATTTATAGTATAGTCTGAGGTCTGGTAGGGTGATTCCTCCTACTTTGTTTTTATTCCTAAGTAATGTCTTGGCTATTCGAGGTCTTTTCTGATTCCATATAAAGCAAAGTATTATTTTCTCAAGATCTTTAAAATATGACAGTGGGGCTTTAATGGGGATTGCATTAAAATTGTATATTGCTTTGGGTAATATGGACATTTTAGCAATGTTGATTCTTCCTAGCCATGAGCATGGTATATTTTTCCATTTGTTAACATTTTTGGCTGTTTCTTTTCTTAGAGTTTCATAGTTCTTTTTATAGAGATCTTTCACATCCTTCCTTAAGTATACTCCCAAATATTTCATCTTCTTTGGCACTACTTTAAATGGGATAGAGTCCTTGACTGTTTTTTCAGCTTGGCTGCTGTTGGTAAAGGCTACAGATTTATGAGTGTTGATTTTGTATCCTGATACACCACTGTATTCCTTGATCACTTCTAAGAGTTTTTTAGTTGAATCCCTGGTGTTTTCCAGATATACAATCATATCATCTGCGAAAAGTGAAAGTTTAATCTCTTCTGTTCCTATATGGATACCCTTAATTGCCTTTTCTTCCCAAATTGCAGTAGCTAGAACTTCCATTACAATGTTAAATAGCAATGGGGACAATGGGCAACCTTGCCTGGTTCCTGATTTGAGTGGGAACGATTTCAATTTAAGAAATAAAATTTTTAAAAGTCAAAAGCTAACAAGTATTGGCAAGAATATAGAGAAAAGGGAAGGCTTGCATTCTGTTTGTTGGTAAGAATGTAAATTTATATAGCTATTATGGAAAACAGTGCAGAGCTCCTTAAAAATTATAATTTAATTTTCCTGAAAATATTGTAAGAGCTAAAAATAAAAATGTAAGAATTTTAAAGATCAAAACCACCAAGGAATTTAGAATTCCATTTCTGGGTATGTGTCAAAAGAAAATAAAATCAGTATTTTGAAAAGAAAAAAAAACTCATGTCCAGCAAATGATCCAGGAGCAAATTAAATGTATGGAACTCAAACCCAGTTTTAAAAATAACTTTTATTGCCTTCCATACATCCCCACATCCTCTTAACTGAGATGCTGAGAAATATAAATAAATAGGCTTCATGTCCTCTGTAAGGATTCTGGATAAAGTCATGTTAAGAAAAAAATTCAGATTAATTAAACTCTTGTGTAAGAGCAAAAGTAAAGGTAGCAAGAAGAACATTAATTTACTCTAGAAAACTAAAAGAAAAATGTGTGAGTTCCCTTTCTCCCTGAAATGGAAATGCTAACAACTATTCCTGATACTTCATAGTAGCGTTTGATGGAAGAAAAGAAAAAATAGACATAACGATCTTTACAAACATAAAGAACAAAAAAATTCCAAGTGGTAGTATTGCTCTGGGTTTATTGACTTCATTCATCTTTAAACAATATGATCAATAATTCAAGGATACAAAATTTGTTGTGGCTTGGCGCCCATAGTTCAGTGAGTAGAGTGCTGTCCACATACACTAAGGCTTCAGGTTCAAACCTGGCCTGGGACTGCTAAACAAGGACAACTGCAACCAAAAAATAGCCGGGTGTTATGATGGGTGCTTGTAATTTCAGCTACTTGGGAGGCTGAGGCAAGAGAATCGCTTAAGCCCAAGAGTTGGAGGTTGCTGTGAGCTGTGGCACCACCGCGCTCTACGGAAGGTGACATAGTGAGGCTCAGTTTCAAAAAAAAAAAATTTGTTGTAATTGTTATCTATCTGAACCAGCATAATCTTATTTATCAAAACATAATGTGTTGGTTGAATTATGATTTGAATCACATTTTTAATAGATTTTGTTTTTAATAGTGGGTTTAGAATCACACCAAAATTGTGATCTCCCATACGCACGTGCAACCAGATCCAACACCCATAGCCGCATGCTTCCTGATTGCTGACCTCTCCCATTCGAGTACCACATTTGCTATAAATGATGAACCTACATTGGGATTTAATTATCTCCCAAAGTTCACAGTTTACATTAGGTTTCACTCTTGGTAGTGTACGTTCTGTGACATGGATGTACTGCTGCAGTATCATACAAAGTGGTTTCACCTCCCTAAAAATCCCCTGTGCTCTCCTTTTTCATTCCTTTGCTTCCTTTAACCCCTGACAACTATTAATCTTTTTATAGTCTCCATAGTTTTGCCGTGTCCTGAAATGTCATGTGTTGGAACCATATCTTACATAGCCTTTACAGTTCTTGTTGCTTCACATTCTTGCAAGCATTTAATGTTGTCATGTTATGGATTTTGGTCATTACTACATAGTAACATCTCAGTACATTTCTATAATGATATTTCATAATATAGAGCATCTTTTTATATGCATATTCATCTGTATATCTTTTTTGGTAAGGTGTCCACTAAGGACTTTGGCCCATATTTTAATTGGGTTATTTGCTTTCTGTTGAATTTTAAGAGATCTTTATATATTTTGGATTGCAGTCCTTTATCAGACACACTGATATATTCTTCTAGTAGGTGGCTAATCTTTCCATTCTCTTGACAGTGTCTTTCACAGAGAAGAATTTTAAAATTTTAAGGAAGTGCAGGTTGCCAATTGTTTTTTCCACAGATAATACCTTTGGTATTGTATCTAAAAAGTCATTAGCAAGCTTAAGTTCATCCAGATTTTTTCCTATTTATCCTGAGTTCAGAAGCTTTAGTTTTTGTGCTTTGCAGTTACATTTATGATCTGTTATGAGTGCATTTTTGGCAAAGGTATAAGGTATAACTCTGGGTGCTTTATTGGCACGTGGATGTCCACTTGCTTCTGCACCATTTGTTAAAAAGACTATCTTTTCTACATTGTTTATAGCCTTTACTCCTTTGTCAAAGAACAGTTGACTACATTTATGAGGGTCTATATCTGAGCTTTCATTTTGTCTCATTGAGCTACCTATTATTTAGCCAATGCTACACTGTCTTGATTACTGTAGCTTTACAGTAAGTCTTAAAGTGGAGTAGCATGCTCCAACTTTGTTCTCTTTCAATATTGCATTGGCTATTTTTGCCCTTTTTCTCCCTTTATGAGCTTTAAAGCTAGTTTGTCAATATCCACGAAAGAACTTGTTAAGGTCTTGGTTGAGATGGCATTAAATCTATAGATCAAGTTAGAAAGGACAGACATTTTGACAATATTGACTCTTCCTAGCTATAAACTTAAACTTGGACAATTTCCTCATTTATTTAGTCCTTTGATTTCTTTCATCAGAGTTTTATACTTTTCCTCGTGTTGATCTTCTACATATTTTGTTAGATTTATATCTAAGGACAGTTATCCTTTATATCCCTTATATCTGTAGGTGCAGCAGCCACAACTTTAGCCATCTGGGGATCAAAAATATTCCAATAAAAAAATACAACACAAAAATTTGAAAAACTAATGCAAGATAATATATATATATATATAAGTAGCATTGACATTTTATTAGGTATTTTAAGTAATCTGGAGATGATTTAAACTACATGGTAAAATGTACATAGGTTATATGCAAGTTTAATGCTGTTTTATATAAGGGACTTGAATTTCTGTGGATTTTTGGTATCCATGGAAGATCCTGGAACCAATACCCTATGAATACCAAAGGATGACTGCATATAATGGGGGTAGGGTGATAGTATTAATGATATCACGTTTTTAATTTCAAATTCCACTTGTTCACTTTGTCAAAGAACAGTTGCTCTGATTTATAGGGGAACGACTGACTTTTGTACATTAATGTTACATCCTGCACAATTGGTAAAATCACTTAATCACTTAGTTGTTCCAGAGATTTTGCTTAATTCTTTTGGGTTTTCTACTTAGACAATCATAGTAAGTGTGAATAAAGACTGTTATATTTGCTTCTTTACAAAGAACATTTTATCTCCTTTTCTTGTCTTCTTGTATTATTTAGGGCCTTCACTATGATATTCAAAAGCAGAGCAAGACCCTTCTCAGACTGACTTCTTTCTGATCTTAATGGGAAAACCTTGAGCTTCTCATCATTAAGCATGATGGTTTTGTTGATTTTTTTTGTTTGTTTTGTTTTTTGCAGTTTTTGGCGGGGGCCAAGTTTGAACCCGCCATCTCTGGTATATGGGGCCAATGCGTTACTCCTTTGAGCCACAGGTGCTGCCTTTTGTTAATATTCTTTATCAAGTTGAGAGGATTTACTTCTATTCCTACTTTATAGAAATCTTTTACCATGAATAAGTATTTAATTTTATCAAATGAATTTTCTGCATCTATTGAATGATCATGTAATTTTTCTTCTTTAGACTGTTGATATGTTGGATTACATTAATTAATTTTCAAATGTTGAACCAATCTTTCATACCTGAGATAAATTCCACTTGGTTGTGGCATTTTTTTATGCATTGATAGGTTTGATTGATAATATTTTATTAAATGTTTTTGCATCTATAATCATGTAAGATATTTGCCAGTAGTTTTCTTAAAATTTCTTTCTGGTTTTTGTATTCGGGTAATACAATTACAAGAATACAAAATACAAGAATGAGTAAATATTCCCTCCCCATCAGTGTTCTGAAAGAGATCATAGAGAATTGTTATAAATTAAATTTGAATAAGATTTTAATTTAATAACTGTTATATTCATATTGTAATGAATAATTAATGTTTCCTTATGACCAATTAGGTAAATGGGTTCTGATTTGGAATGATTTCCCCAAACGATAAATTGCAAATATGCATTATTAGAATTCTTTGTCCATAATTGTCGATTTTTTCAATTTTATTCTAATTTAAAGCTGTTTTTATGGCTCATTTTAAAATGTATTGTTTATAGTGGCTACCAGTTAATTTTTGGCTACCTGGGATCTGAACTATATTTGCTATGTTATGTTTAGAAAATCTCCCTCTGGAATTGATGGAGCAGAGAGACTACCTTCGACTACTGAACTTGAAATACTAGACACTTGCTTTCCTGGCCTCTCTAATATCTCAGCCAGCAAGATGCATATTAAACAGAAGCTAGAGACCCAAACAACTTGAAGAGGTTTCATTTAAGTGGTATATCAACAACATATAATTCTTCTGTTTGTGGCAACAATGGCAAATACAGTGTCATTCTGCTGTGCCAGCAAAATTAGAGGTAAAAGCTAAAGCAAGCCTTCGATGACAGTGTCATGAGAGTTCTTCTTGCCCAGTTCTGTCACTCATAATGTTAACTGTGACTTTGGTTGTGATATTCCTATATCTCTTTCCCTTTTTTTGAGTCATTCTTCAGTCTTTTGGCAACCCAGTATCATTTTAATAAATTCCAAAGTCAAACAAAGTTGATTGGTCCTGCTAATGCACTATTGATACATAAACAAAAAGAAAATATAAATATATATGTATGTTTTTAAAATTTCAGAATAATAACATAAGGACTAACTTAGAAGCAGAACATAAGAAAAGGGAAAAGAAAAATCTATTATAGCATAAAATAGAAAGCAGCTGTAACTAGTGGCCTAGAGAAAAACATGGAAAGATAATAATCATTTTTATTTACAAAGAACTATGTGCCAGATGCTATGTTAAGCACTGTACTTACATCTCATGTAATCATCCAAAGAGGCTATGAAATCGGTAGCAATGTTGTAGATGTGGATAAGAAGCCTGAGGTTTATGATGGTTGATAATTGAGTTTTGTAACATAGTGAATATAAAGAACATGTGTGAACCTGATTCTAAAATATAATCTCATAACCCTTATAACCCTCCCGTTGTGTTGCACCAACAGTTAATTGTTAATATATAGAAGGGTCATTGTCATGCTTATGAATCATAGTAAGCATAACAAATACAATATGGAAATGACAGATTTAATGCAAATTTTGCTTGAGGGTCCAGAATCCAAATTATGCCCTTGGGAAAAAAATAATTTTTTTAACTCTCCAATTACTTTGATATGTTTATCAGTAACTTCATATAAAATAATACTGTATATTAAAAAACAAGTTGAAAGTTTTCATCAAATTGATTTAAGATGTAATAGAGCAATTGATTAAATTATTTCCCATCTCTAGCTTCATACATATGTTTATTTGTTTTATGAAAAAGCATAATTTCTTTAAATTGTGAAGAATTAAAGTTAGAATATGTAATGTGGCTCATTTTTCTATGGAACTTCTTCTATCTTGATATATGTCTATGCCCTGGCTCAGCATAGTGAAATACATAAAGCTATTTTGCCTGAAGTTTCTGCCACTACTCAGCTGGATCCCAGGAAGTAATTGGAAATGTCATATTAAAGACAAAGCCAGAGTAAGAATTTAGAATTTTCTTCTGTTCTTTAGCCTCCATAGCCTTCTTGTCAATTCTTTCTTAAAATCAGCTAACCAAAATAGGCAAAATCATTCTTCGTAATATTGTTAATAATAATGACCAAGGATCAGAGCCTTGCTACCTTAGAAAAATCTCAGCCCTTGCTGTGTCTGGAAGACTTTTCACTTATAAGAGAGCACGAGTGCAAATATTCAAGGAATTCACTCCAATTAATCTTTATTAATATAAGAATTTCACACTCATTATATTGGAGAGAGGCCATGAAGAATGAAGCAGGGCATGGCCCTTGCTGGCCCAGCAATGACTGTGGGCTCCCTGCAGAGATCAATGTGGAGGGACTCAAAGCCAACTGACCCCAGGTGGCAGTTAGAAGTCACCACTGACCCTTGTAATTTGTTTTTGGCATTCCTACTACATACAAATATGCTAATCAGGTATAGAAAAAAAAAACGCATTTTCCTCTTCTAAGATAAATGAAGGTTATGGTATAAAATTTATGGTAAGTCTCACATATGAATTTTTGAAAACATGTTTTTATAAAATAATTTTATCACTATTTCTCAAAATAATATTTTTCTTTAGGGGAATGAGAGAGAGAGAAATGGGGAGTTGGGAAGGCCATGGGGGGTTATGGTATATGACACACCTCTTGGGGGCAGGACACAATTATAGGAGGGACTTTATCTAATAAATGCAATCAGTGTAACCTAATTTTTTGTACCCTCAATGAATCCCAAACACTAAAAAATAAAAATAAACAAATGATTTTTATTTATTTATATGCTTTGAATTTGATTCCTATTAAGATATGGAAATGTTGACTCTACTGGTAAATCCTCAGAATCAGCCATATAAATAGCATAAAAATTAGTTTGAGGGTTTCTTTATTTTGTTTTGTATCTTGTTGAATTTGGTACTTAATTAGCTTTATTCAACAGCTATGAATCCTAACTGCATAAATGTTTCAAAAATCAAATTCATCTTTAAAGGACCAAGTTTTACTATGATTAACATTATCCAATAAAAAAAAAAAAACCTAGATTGTGAAAACAAATCCACAGATGATACCAGAAAAACAATCTTTGTGTCTTGAGTTTTTGTTCAGCTACATTTAAAGACTATTTCCTAAACTGGAATGTTTGGGACTGAAAATATATGAATCTAGAAATCATGCTAAATGGTATTCATAAGAAATGCATCATGAAGCTAAAAATAACATAGGATGACCATTAATATTTCTGACTCAAAGGAAAATCAGTGCCATCTATCATATTGTAATAATGTTTACATCACCTGGGAGTTTTTCAAATAAGTCTTAGACTAAGAAGAGTCCTCTAGGAGAGGATTTTGAATGCAGTGTCTCAGAGATCTGTCATCTCTGCTCAGTAAACACTATACTCATTGTTTAGTTATTACAAATTAACTTTACTACTTGTCATTTCATATTCTTTCTCACCTTTATTTGAAGCATCCAGTGTTAAATGTTTTTGCGAAATAGTCGCACATATAAATGTTATTACTCTAAGTCTCAAATATTTGTTTTTTTGTTTAATATGTAAGTGGGTATGAGTGTACATGGATATAAGTGGGGGAGTGAGCAGTTATGTGTGCAAAGGTGATTTTATGTGCTAAATATAGGCTTCTAAAG
The DNA here is from genome assembly GCF_000181295.1 of Otolemur garnettii. NCBI lineage: Eukaryota > Metazoa > Chordata > Mammalia > Primates > Galagidae > Otolemur > Otolemur garnettii. The sequence continues at coordinate 965,542 of NW_003852590.1, forward strand.
AGAAAAGCTTCCATTTTAAGAAGTTTATCAGTACAATGTATTCAAATATTTTGTATTATGCCTTTCTGGTTTTAACTAGTAAGTTTTCTTAAAACCTATTAAATTCTTTTTCAGGACAATACTATTTTTCTTTGTTTCAGAAATTACTTACCACTCCAAACATAGCTTTCCTGTGTTTCTGTTTGTTTAGGCTTAGGGCTTGGGTGGGAGTTCCTTGTATTGTGTATGATTTTGTAAGAGCAAATGACAGTGTTTTCAGTATAGTTCTATTAAACTGAAATCAAGAACTCTTAAGTTGTGGGTAAACTTTATGATTCTAATGCAATTCTTTCGTCAAATGCCAGTGTCATTATATTTGTGTAAGTCAACTTATTGGGATTATTTGGTTCACACTGAGTTGAATTAATGTTGAATTGGTGATACATAATTTTGACTTTTTTTCCATGATAAAAGACTTTCAATTTTTCTGCCATTTGTCATGTGAAATGATCAAATTGTTTCTTCATTCTCATCATTTTCTCCAGACACATCTAGTGTAGCTTCTGCTTCAGGGTAGACAAACCCACTCCTCCGAGTGAAGTAACGGCCATCCAGAGTTGGAAGACCTGAACAAAACAAAGCCCCGGTGCCTGGGATACCATGTCCTTCCCGCATATCAGCTGGGTAAAGCGGGCTTGTTTGAAGATGGCTGCTGCCTCATCGTCACTACCATCCAATTGGTCAATAATGGCAAATTAATTTCAATTAATGTTTTCTCACTTACATTCTCATTTTCACTCCCACTGTGCCATTACTACAGCTCAGGCCTCCAACATCTCTCACCTGGGCTGATGCAACAGCTACCTTATAGATGCTGCTTCTTCCAGGCACACTCCACCCCCAACCCCCATTTCTATCATCAACCCAGCTGCTATAAGGATCTCCCTAAGACACAAATCTGAGAGCATCCCTGACTACCATATATCAAACACTTGCCATTCAAGGTAGTAGTCAGTATTCTATTCTACGGATAACGATACCAAGGTTTTGAGAGGGCAGTAAAGTTTCTTGATAGTGCACATCTAGTGCATGGTAGAGATGAAATTTGAACATAAGTCTGCAGCATCTGAGTCCCCCACTCATTACACCAAATCAGAGACAAGTGTCACTTTCCAGCCTCATCAGCTGCCATTTACCTCCACATGCAGTGAAATTCAGCAATTTGTGGCTTCCTGAATTTTTTGTTCTTGCTCATATTTTTCTCTCTGATTGCAATTTCCTCATTTTTATCTAAAAGTAATGATGTTGAAAACAACAGTGATGACATGGTATATTGTTTTCCTCTGGCTGTCATAACAAAGTACCATGAACTACGTGACTTAAAACAAAAGAAATTTTATTCTCCTTCAGTTCTGGGGGTTAATAGGTCAAAACCCAGTGTGGGCGGGACCATACTTCCTCTCTGCCTGCTTCTGGTGTGTGCTAGAAATCCTGACTTGACTTGCATTTGCTTTGCTTGTTGCCTCAGTTCTCACACGGCTGTCTGCCTTCTGTGTGTTTATGCCTTTCCATGCTCTCCCCGTGCATGTGCCTGCCTCTGTCTCTCCTCTTCAGATGAGAACATCAGTCTCATTGGGTTAAGGGCCCACCCAACTCAAGTGTGACCTCACCATAACATACATCTTAGTTTTATCTGCAAAGACCTTATTTTCAAATAGGGTCATGCTCAGGTACCAGGGATTTGAACTTTAAATATGTTTCTGAGTATACAAGTTAATCTACAACAAATGGTAATAGTAAATAACAATATAGTCAATAATAGCAAATTATTGTTGACATTGTGACTAACCCACCTATACGCACTTTCAGCTATTAAAATTCAGTTGAAGTATCACCTCCCCTGAGCACCTTCCCTGATAGCTCCTCCCCATCTCATGTGTTAGGCAGAGATGAATGCTCCCTTCTCTATTCAGCTTTACATCTCTGTTTATATTTCTACCATAATACTTGGCTATGTAACTGTTTATGCTCAGATATCTTCTCTTTCAGACTCCGAAATCAGAGAATCAGTCTGATTTAGCTTTTTAACCTTGCATCATGACTAGCACGAACCTGACCTGCATCAAACAGTTGCTTAATTAAACTGATTCTCTGAGACACAGTCACATTGACAAACACCAGGGTGCTAACAGATTTGCATTATCTGGATATTCCTTATGTGTCCAGACTTTGTCTATGTGTCAAGAACTATGAATAGTGTGAAACTTTTTTCCTAACAAGTTAGCATTCCATAGTTTCATAGAGGCTGGCAGAAAATAATAGACTTTAGGTAACTGACAGGAGACTTCCTCTCATGGCAGGGCAGGTGGCATCTATTCTTCTGCCTCCCAGGAACTCCAGGGGGGAACAGAGGTAAATTCATATGGATACTATGCAGGTTACGTTTGTATCTCAGCTGAGGAACTTTAGGAAACTCCAATCTTTTAATGAAAGCCGTTAGCAAACTTGCCTAATCTTTGTCTTAGAGGGAGATATTATCTTAGTAAAGATAATAATTCTGGCCTCTCCCCTGATGAGAAATGTTATCGCTGTCTTTCAAGGCTGTTTCCTATACAGACATCCTTGAAAGGAAAGTCCAGAACAAAAGTTAGTATATGACATGCAGAAGTTCCATGGAGAACTGTCTCCCAACAATAAGCATTTTATATCCATTAGCCCACTTACTCTTTTGTTATTTTACGTGATATTACAGACAAATAAACAAAAGCAATTACCCTATAATATAAATAGTAAGTTACATGACATTTAGTACCTGAACGAGTTTCCTTTGCCTGATTTTTTTTTAGGACTTCAGAAAAGTAAAGCTGAGATTTGAATATGTGTCTGACTCCAGGTTCATCTCCCCTGAACATCATGACGTAACAGTCTCATTCCTTACACTACTTACCTTCCGCTCCATGCAGTCTCACACTCGGGGTTCTGGATGGCACTTCCCACCCTGACAGGCCTCCAGGCCTGGTTCTGATTCCCCTTCATCCTTGACTCTTCACACTGCCCTGTGGATGTCAGTGTGATGACGCATTTACGCAGTCAGATTTTTGGCCTCCGCTGACGCTCTCAGATCTTTTCATTGTGTCCAGGGAGGTAAATGTGGCATATACACTGGGAATCAAAACATTTTCCCCAGTCCCATGCTCCTTATTAGAAAAACCTGTCACGTGGGCGGTGCCTGTGACTCAAAGGAATAGGGCACTTGCAGCCCCATATACCACAGGTGGTGGGTTCAAACCCGACCCTGGCCAAAAACTGCAAAAAAAGAAAAGAAAAGCCTGTCATGTGCAGTGATTCTCAAGCTGTTAGGTGAAATCTCACCGAGGTTCAAAATAATTGAATGTGTCAGAAACAGCTTCTTATTGAAACACATTGAGACAGAATAAAACTGAATAAAATAGAAAATATTAGAAAAATGTGAGAAAAGTAAATAGTATGTGTATGTATATATATTCACATGCACGCCCTAGTCCCAGTGTAACCCATCGAACGTTTGTACACCATTTCTTCAATAAAGTTGCACATACAGAAATGTGTCTGCTGGCTAAATCTCTTTACCCTGGAATCTAAATATCTGCTTTATGTGTTGTTGTTGTTGTTTTAATTCTATTTATTTCCTTTTCAAACTCTTTTTCCATAAAGGTAGGTAACTTGCCATCAGATTGCTACTACATTACTCTACCCTACGTTTCCTTCCAGTATTGTTGCCCAGTGGCAAACTTTCTGGTAGACAAGAGAGTCCAGTTCTACCATTTCAGAGAATCATTCACCCATCTCCTCCTTCCTACAGTATCAGGGAACTCTAAGATAGTTAATCCGGCTCAAGCATTATAGCAGTGTCATATTGAGTGTGATACATTAATATCGCTAAGTCTGTTCTATTCCTTTCCCTAAACATAAACTCATAAAAAGTTCATCCTAAGAAAAGACTCTTTTCCTAGAATGAACATGTTTTTCCATGTTGTTCACATATACTCTTCTCCTTAATGAATTTGTGATGTCCTCACATATTGAGAGCTACCCTTAAAGGACATTTCCTTAAGTTTCCTCAGGAATCAATTAGGAATCATTAATTAATCTGCCATTTATCTGATTTTTCACTGCAGACGCTTCCTTTGATGGAATATCCAGATCTTCCAAATCTATATCTACTTTATGGAATATGGGAAATTTGAAATAGTGTCCACTCAAGAGTTCACAAAACATGGATTATATATGAGGCTCCCCTCCTCATTAATATATTGAAATCTAACCTACAAAGTACCTCAGAATGTGATATTTGAAGAAAGGTCTTTAAAAGGTATTTAAGGTAAAAAGAAGTAATTATGGTAGACCTTGTCCCAGGATGGCTGGTGTCCTTATAAAAAGAGATCAGAAGATTTTGTAAGTACACAAGATAAAGATGGCCAAGTGCACACTAAGCACAGAGCCTCCAGGAGACACTCACCTTATTCACACCTCTAGCCCAGACTTTTGGCCTCCTGAATTTATTAAAATAGAATTTATTAAGCAAACATATGTAAAATGTGTAATCTTCAACAAATGATCAATATCTTTGGCTCTTAAAATTTAAAATGTTAGTACTAAAAATGACTTCATAAAACGTGAAAAGTCTAATCATTACCCATGTTTAGAAAATTACTGTTACCTACAAGTCAATAAGATAAAAAAAAAACTAATTAAAAGAATCAATAAGATAAAGAAAAAGGAATCAGTTTAGTTATTAAAGGGAATCTAATTAAACAGCAAAAAGGGCTAGGAACAAGCAAACCACAAAATCAGAAACCCAGATAGCCAAAAATAGTCCAAAAGGTGCTCAATCTCTCTTAGTAATTAGGGAAATGAAAAATAAGACCACAAGAAAACACTATTTGACCTTCAATTAGGAAACTTTTTTTAAAAAATTCCTGATTTTGGAGTGGAAATGAAGAAGTAAGAATTCTTATACCTTGCTAAAAGATGTATAAATTTCTTTTGAAAAGCAATTTTGTAGCATTTTATGTAGTTGGAGACATACAGAGTCTAAGTCCCAGCATTTTCACTTCTAGAGAGTTATCCTATAGAAACTCTCACATTTATGTATTAATACAAGACACATATATGAGATTAATTATTTTAACCATTTTATAATAATGATGGGTAACACATAGCATTATGCAGCACCTGTCCTACTGTGTTGTACCTCTATTAATTCCTTTAAGCTTCATAATAACCCTCTAAGGTACATTTTAATTTATCCAAGCTAACCAGTGATGAACTTGAGATACAGAAAGAATAAGGGACTTGCCATTTTTGTATAGCTGACAAAGGATGGAACAAGGATTTTAAAGCAGATAGTCCAGTCTCAGGGTCCATTCTTCTCACACACACATTATGCTAGCTCTTAAGCCTAAAAGGAAAAGTTAGAAACATTTAAAT
>NW_003852590.1:971553-988616 GCF_000181295.1 Otolemur garnettii
ATTATATCTCCACAAAGCTGGAAGAAAAATAAGACTAAAAAATTAGTTTAACACCAGAAAAAAGTTAGTGAAGGAAACGGCACCAGGGAGGAGTACACAGGAAATTTCAAATGTAACTTAAGGTTTAACTTGAAAGAAGTCTGGCATGTTAGTATTTGTCAAAATTATAAGCTAGGTACTCAAATGTTTCTTATTTTGTATAACTTTCTGCATGTGTGAATATTTCCTAATAATACTACTATTAATAAAAATCACAAAGCAAATTCAACTTGGCACTCACTATCTCTGCAACTTTTTCCTGCTTTCTTGATGTTCCCTGCAGATTCGTGAAGCAGGTTGAAGTGCTTCCCTGCTACCTTGTTCATGGCTACGGACATTGTACTCATGGGGCTGAGACTCTTCATGTCGTGAGCTCTGTCTTCCTTGCCAATGCTGCTAGATCAGAAATGGGATCCAATCTTGGTCACCTGGGGTGCTGACCCAGCTGTCCCAATTTCCGGTCATTCCTGTCCCTCATTTCTATCTAGATCAATCATCATAACGCATTCTTCTGGGGAGTGTCCTTTGTCTTCAAAAGATCTCACTAAGGAACCAGCTCAAACCATAAAGTGATTATAGTAAAATTCAACCATAAAAGAGGATGATTCCTACGCCCTTTTTCCTGAATATCTACTCAGATTTTTCCCTATCCTTTTCAGAAGATGTTTAACCCTTCCTACCAAGATTAAGGAAACAGTCTCACAGAGAAACAATAGCAACAACTTTAAACTTATGCCACTAAGATGAGCCATTTAAAGGACTCTTTTCAAAACAAGTAGTCTATTCCAATATGACCTACTATCTGCCCCCAAACTGAAACGTGTTGACAGATTTTAAATAGTAGCCCTGATTGCTTAGGTTCTAACAAATCAGTTTCCTGCCAATGTGATTTATCCATCTTTAACTGACCTCCCTAGCAAAACCTGAGTGTGGATATGACATAATTGCATCTCTACCTTTCAAGTTATCTGCAATTTAAAAGAGATGATTTCTATTGTGTTAAAAAGAGACATTTTTAACAGGAATTTAAACATTTAAATTAAATGAATTATACCTCCACAGCTCAATTTCAGGCATCAGTGATCTGCCCTCTTACTCCCTGGAAGCTTTGCTTAAATGTAAAGACATTCTCCTGCTCCTGTGTTTCATGCCACATAACTAATTCAAATTCTTTCATTTTAACATGTGTCATTTCTACCTAATTAATATTTATTTTCACATAGGAAACAAGTATCCAATACTTGCCTGTTGTAAACATTTTTTAAAAATCTATTTCTCTATTTGTGCGTTACTATCTAAGATATAAAAGAGTAATGATTTAATATGCACTTCCATGGTCTCGTAGAAAACTACCCTTTTCCTCCCTGTTCTCCTATGCTGTCAAGATGTAAGATAATATTGCTTATTATGATGATAAAGTTATCATGAGATATAATTTCCCTCAACATTTTAAAGGCAAATATTTCAGATTTCTATTCCTCTTAAATAAGACAGACTTAGATATTAAATCTACAGTAACTAATCCTACGAGAAAAGAAACTGTGCACTCACTTTTTGAGATGGCAAAAAGGAGCGTTACCTATTGAAGATAAATATAAATGACATGTTCTACAGGGCTGAGTCTCTTTCCACAAATACTTCAAATTCTCTTGTTCCTTGTGACACACTTTATTTCACTGATGAAAGAACTAAGGCAGACAAACTTCCTCCATCCAGTTTTTTTTAAGATTCTAAAATCACACACATAATGTTTCTGGTAGAAATTAAAATTTCATCATTCTCCAGACAAACTTCTCAAGAGTTTCTTTTATGATTCTGACACAGTCTCTACCCCATGCCTGACATGATGCATTTGGCAGAAATTTATCAGGATATAATCTGTGCAGAGCTATTGGTGTTAGAAGTGCTTGTGCCTAAGAATCATATGGTTTTGGAGTTGACACCTGCTCAGTCTCCATTCTGCTTTTCCCCTCTATTAAAGTCTCCCAGATAAAAAAAAATTAAAATAAAAGAATCATATGGTTTTATTATAGGAATATCAGAGTTCAGTAAACCCTAGATATAGCTATAATCTCAAAATGTTTAATTCAATCAATAAGTAGTTGTCACATGCCTACTATACATGTGTATCCTGACTGAAGGATTCTTAGCTTCATGAAGGGATAAACATGGGTGCACAAGAATAAAAAAGCATAAGATTATACCCAATAATTTAATTAGCTGGATAAAATTTTATTTGCCATAATTCTTCTGTGGTAGAGTGGATTATTGTCCATAATTATTCACTGTCCTTTCTGACTGGGGAGGGAAAAGAATGACTTCTCTAACTTATGCATGTCTTAAATGCCCGTAAGGCTTTATTAGCTTATGGAGTATGAAGTTAAGTGATGCACAGCTTACGGGAGCAGAACTTTTAAAAGCTCACAGGTATTTTGTCATGTTCTCATTCTTTTTTTTTCACTTTGACTGTTTATGTTCCTGCTAGAAGAAGCAATCGTGCCCTGAAAGCTGAAGTAAAGATAAGTCATAGCTGACCAAAGAGGATCATGTAACGTGCGTGAGGAATGACACTTTACAAGTCCCCAAGACATGGAGGTTGTTTGTACCTTCAGCCTGACCTGGTCTGTCTGGACTGATCCAGCCCCCCAGCATTGCACAGTGTGTGTTTTAAGGAGGTGCTCTGCTAAGCACACGTGAAGTAATATTGGAGCTTTTAAAGTCATAAAGGGAACATGAACAGTTCACTGTTTCACTAAAAAAACTATACCACTCAACCAGAGATTCAAGGAATTTATTTGATGTTGGTAAAATGGACCGATGTTATCAGACCATGAGAGAAAAGGAGAGGGAGCAGGAGACAATAAAAAAACACAGAAGACAAAACACCGCCGAAGTACGAAACTGTGGTGAAAGCGGCTGGCTGCACCAGGAGAATGTGACAGCCAGTGATGTGGGTTTTTACGAGCTTCAAAATTAGCTTTAGTATCAGCAGATATAACTAGATGGTTACGACTAGGTTACTGACATATACTTACTCTGTGACAGAAATATTTCTGAAACAGAGAGTACATGGAACAGCATAAATAGAAAAAAATTTAGAGGGTGATAAACTTGCAGTGTTCTGTCCTCTCTATTTGCCCACATAATAATCACGTCTCTACCCATTGAGTGCTCCTGATTCCTGAAGTTACCAGGCTTGAAGTTTATTAATTGATATGCATCCATTAAGGAATGAAGTAACTGAAAAAAAATCAAATACATGATACCATATAGATATACAAATTTTGATAGAATTATTTCTGGGATAGGGCCTAGGCATGTTTTTGGGCTCTCCAAGGGGCTGTAAACTATAGCCAGAATTTAGAGCCATTGCAGTGAAGGGAGAGAGGACTATTTCCAATGTGCATATTTCAATGTAGCCCTTTAGAAATAGTGCCATATATTTAATTTTAAACTCTAGTGGTTGAAATTGGAGGTTGAAAAATGGAAGACCCAAAATGATGAAAGATGGCACTGTCAGCAAATATTGTAAGAGAGTAACTAGTCAAATGCAACCAAGTACATTGCTGAATCACTTCACAAAACACATCATGTATTATGATATGTTCCTGGCACTGTACCGGGCTTAATTTCTGTCCTTACGAATCATGTTACAGCTTTCAGTCTTGTGGAATAGGAACATACTTAACTCACAATGCAGAGATGACCTCTTTCTTCTCCTTGAGAGTAAACCAATCTAGAACCTAAAACTAGAATATTTTTGACAAACTGCCATGCCTTTATATATTTCATTGCTTAGCATGTAAATCTTAGAGAAACACAATAAGATGCTTTTCCTATTTGTGCTTTCTGTCATTAAAATAATACTATGAATAGTTTGCTGTTTCAGTGTACCTGATCAAACCGAGAAAACTTTGTTTCAAAACCATCTCTTAATATTTTATATGGTCTCTCAAACACACTATTTATTTGGTTTCTGGTTGTACTTCAAAGGTGTTGATTTTAATCATAACCAAAATATTCCTGACTCCTTTTGCAGTTAATTTTACAATCTTTGGAAACTAAATCACGAATAGCAAAATAGTTCAATGTCTGTAACTTCTTTGATTATAAAAAGAAGTTTAAGAGTTAGTTCTTTCCCTCCACCCGAAGCTCTGGTGCCTTTTACTTCTTCTGTATTCCTTTCTAACTTCTAATAAAAATCCTGTCTTGCCACTAGGGGTGGCAGGTGGGGGGGGAGAAGTTTAAATACTACAGATTATCAAGTGAAAGGTTATTAAGGTAAAAATCTGTAGAAACAAGAGGAAGAAGAACATGAAATAACAAGGATGATCACAAAATATTTTTAGGTACAGACAGCTCTTGATTAACTCCTTTCACGTATTCTGAAAGAGCTGAGTAGAGAGTGGGAGGGTGTTACAGGATTCTCAGTTTGGGGTCAGTCATTGGGAGAGTAAACTACAATGCCCCCTCACCGACCTCCTACAAGGGCTGCTAATCAGAGGTAAATAGCCAGATTATAGCTCCTTACTAGAGAGATGAATAAACAGAAAACAGCACAGGCGGGATTCGCAGTGCTTCTCAGACTTTACTGTGCCCCCAAATCATCTGGGAATTTTGTTAGCATGCAGTTTCTGAGTCAGCCCTTCTGGTGCTGGGCTTAAGATTCTGCATTTCTAACAAGCTCCCACCTGCTACCTATACAGCTCATCATGGCATCCACACTCTGAGTAGCAAGATTGGAGTTGATCAATTGTACTCTAATGATGTTTTATCTGTGACTTACACATTTTTTCACTCAATTCAGTATTAGATTTTCCTTGCACTAGTAGAATAGTTTATAGGTGGTAAAACAATGAAAATAATACAAATGTTTTTATTAATGTTATTAATCTACCATTTCGGTTAAATGGAATGAAATTTGGAAAGTGAAACTGAGAAGAAAATGTATTTTAAAATAACCATTTATGAAAAATTAGGCAATCAGAAAGAAATAAACATCCCTTTAATCAAATGATGGCTTGTCCTATTTTTTCACTTTTTAAAAATATTTAATTATTAGGGGTACATAATAGTTGGATACCATTATAGAGTTCATGTGCTATTTTGATAAAGGCACACAATGTGAATTTATCAGATCATGGTCATTGGATTACCCATCACCTCAGGCATTTATCCTTGTGTGTGTCTGTGTGTTTATGTATGTGTGTGAGCGTTAGGAACATTCCAATTCTACTCTTTAAATTATTTTAAAGTATACCCTAACTTATTGCTGATTTAAGTCACTTTCTTGTGCTATTCAATATTATTCATTCTATTTAACTATATAAGTCACCAGTTCTCAACCTGTGGGTCACAACTCACAGGAATTGTATCAAAGGGTCGTGGCATTAGGAAGGTTGAGGATCACTGACCTAAGTATATTTCTGCACTCATCAACCATCCCTACTTTATCTCCCCTTTCCTGCTACCCTTCCTAGCCTCTGCTAACCATCATTCTAATCTCTATCTCCATGGGACCACTTGTATTTAAGAATTAGCTCCCAGATATGAATAAGAACATGCAGAATTTGTCTCTCTATGCTTTGCTTATTTAGTTCCATCCACATTTTTGCAAATGGTATAATATCCTTCTTTTTGTGGTTGTACAATATTTCACAATTTCATTATGCATTTATTCATTAACACTTACATTGATGCCAAATCTTGGCTATTGTGAATTGTGCTGCAATAAACAAGGGATTGTATACATGTTGGCAATATACTGAATTCCCCTCCTTGGATATCTACTCTGCAGGAGGATTGCTGGTCATGTGGTGGCTCTATAATATTTTTAGCTTTTTGAAGAACCTCCGTACAGTTCTCCACGGTGATTGCATTAATTTTATATTTTTCCCCCCACCAACGGTGTACAGGGTTCTCCTTTCTTTACATCCTCACCAACATCGGTTATTGTCTGCTTTTTGATAAAAGCCATTTTCACTGGAGTGACAGGATATCTCACTATAATTTTGATGTGAAGTTCTCCGATGATTAATGATACTGAGAATATTTTCAGACATCTGCTGGCCATTTATACGCCTTCTTTTGAGAAATTTCTATTCAATCCCTCTGCCCATCTTTAATCAGATTATTTTATTTATTCCCTGTTGAATTGGGGAAGTTTCTCATGTTATCCTAGTTATTAAACCCTTGCCATATTAGCAAATATTTTGTCCCATTCTGTGTGGTGTCTCTTGACATTTTTGACTGTTTCCTTTACTGTGCAAAGGTCTTTTAGCTAGCTGTGATCCCATTTGTCCAATAAATCATTGGCTGCCTTTGGGAGTAACTCATGAAGTCTTTGCCCAGACCAATGTCCTGAGGAGTTTCTCCAATGTTTTCTTTTAGTCATTTCATGGTCTCAGGTCTTAGACTTAAGTCTTTAACTCATTTTGATTCGATTATTTTTATACAGTGAGAGATAAGGGTCTAATGTCATTCTTCTGCATGTGGATATCCAGGTTTCCTAGCACCACTTATTGAAAGACCCTACCCTATCCTCACTGTATGTTCTTGGCCATACAGTGGGGAAGTTCACTATAGACATGTGGATTTATTTACGGGTTCTCTGTTATGTTTTTATACAATACCAGGCTGTTTTGGTTACTACAGCTCTGTAGTATAAATTGAACTTAGGGAATAGGATTCCTCCAGCTTTGCTCTTTCTACTCTGGGTGCTTTTAGCTATTCTGGGTCTTTTGTGGTTCTAATATAAATGTTAAGTGTTGTGTTTTATTTCTCTGAAGAATGTCATTGGTATTTGGGGGATTGCATTCATCTGTAGATTACTTTGGGTAGTATGGACATTTCACTAGTATTGATTATTCTGATCCCTGAACATGAGACATCTTTTCATTTTTTGTGTGTTCTCTTCAGTTTCATCACTATTCTATAGTTTTCACTACAGAGATACTTCACTTCTCCAAGTTTATTCCTGGGTATATTATTTTATTTTTAGCTATTGTAAATGGGATTACTTTCTTTGTTTCTTTTTAAGATTGTTTGCTGTTGCTCTAAAAAAAATAGTACTGATTTTGGCATGTTGATTTTCTATCCCAAAACTTGATAGAATTTGCTTATCAGTTCTAATAATATTTTGGTGGAGTTCTTAGGTTGCTCTGGTTATGATCTCATATTGTCTGCAAACAAGAATAATTCTATTTCTTCCTATCCTATTTGGATGTCCTTTATTTCTTTCTCTAGTTCTGCTGCTCGAGCCAGAATTTCCAGTACTATGTTTGCTAACAGTGGTGAAAGTGGGCCTCCTTGTCTTGTTCCACATCTTAGAGAAAAGGCTTTCAGCTTTTACCCAATTCAGTATGATATTAGCTGTGGGTCTGTCATATACAGCTTTTATTGTGTTGAAAGAAGTTCCTACCATACCTAGTTTTTGTGAGAGTTTTTGTCATGAAACTATGGTGAATATTGTAAAATGTTTCTTCAGCATCAATTGATATGATCCCATGGTTTGTGTCATTCATTCTGTTGATACGTGTTACATTGATTAGTTTGTGTATATTGAGCCATCTTTTCATCCCTGGATGAATTCCATTTGATCTTGATGAATAATCTTTTGAATGTGTTGTTAAATTTTGTTTGCTAGTATTTTGTTGAGGATTCCTGTATCTAAGTTCATCAGAGATCTTGGCTTATATTTTTTTATTTTTGTTGTTGTGTCTTTGGTTTTGATATCAGGGGCTCATAGAATGAGTTTGGGAGGCTCCCATCCTCCTCAATTTTTTTTTGAATAGTTTAAGATTTGTATTAGTTTAATTTTTTTTTTTTTTTGAGGGACTGGTTCTTTATTTCAAAAAGACACGTGTCAATATTCAGTATCAAAACAGCTGCACTACTGGTTTTCTTTCTCCCCATTGGCCCCAAAGAGACCATACCAAAGGAGAGTACAAGTACATTTTAAGCCAATAAGCTGCAGGATGTACACCTAACAGGCCTCACTCAGAGAAACTGCTCCAAAAAGTGGGGACTGGGCAGGGAAAGAAACTTTAAAAGGTTTTCAGTACACTGCCAGCTCAAAGACCATAGAGAGCTCTCACAGCCAGAGGGCCCCAGACCAAACTAAGCAAGGTTTCAAATAATAATAGAATTTTCAAAGTCTTGTACATAAGCTATTCAAGATTTCTCCAGCACAGACTGTTGCAAAGTACAAGGAGATGGCACTTTTAGACATAGCAGCTTCAGACCCAGAAAGGGTAATGAGATGAGTTTCATATTGGAAAATTAGTGGCAAAAACATAATTTTCTTTAAGAAGGCAGGAGAGCAATTATGTGGTCCACTCAACATAAGGAGCACATGATCCATTCTCTGAGTCGTTGGCAAGGGGGTAGAGACAGGATAAAAATCTGGTCTCAAAGGTCTTACCATCTTAATTTGGTCACTTCTAATGAAAAAAAAATAAAATTTGTCCAAAGTTATCTTAAAGCTGAAAACCTCAACAGCATGTTTTTGTTGTTTTCTTTTGTTTGGCTAACTCCTCCCGGGATCACCCTTCTGGTTTGGCTGGTACTTCGTACAGAGCAGTGAGGTTGTCTGTAGAGGAGTCTCTCCCTGGGCTCTGTTTGGTTCTCAGTAAGGCAGGCCCAGAACTTTTTCCTCTCTTCTAAGAAGAAGGCAATATGCATTAAGCTGAAAAGTCATCTTCCAAAAGTGAGAAAGGGATTAGACTGCTGCTTCAAGAGCTGAAGAAGTATTTGGGATGTTTTACAAATGGTTGCCACAACAACAAAAAGGTAGTTACAAAATGTGTACATCACAACATGCTTTTAAAGACATTTTGCATTGTGCTGACACTCCCTTAGATGTTGTTCCCAAAGATGCTCAGCCTCTAGCCCAGCTGGAATTTCTGGGAAGAGACAGAGTCAGTTTGGCGAAAAAGACATGGCGTGGGGTGGGCAGGGGATGGAGAGGGTGTCGAAAGGAGAATGTGGCCTTCCAGTTAAAGATCAGCCCTCAGTTTAAAGGTCAGCTTCAGGCAGGCTGGCCTCAAGTGAAGTCAGGGTCAGAGGGAGAAGCGGCAGAAGGGCAGGACTGGGTGCTCTACATCTCATTCAGGTCAAGCAGAGTCTGGTCCAGCATCCTTTGTATACAGAGGCGCTCCTCTTTGGTACAATTCAGTTTATCTTCCAAATCATCAATTGTCTTTTCCAGCTTGGCTACCGATCTCTCTGCAAACTCAGCACGGGTCTCTGCCTCTTTGAGTTTATCAGTAAGAATCTTTATCTCTTCCTCATATTTGTCTTCTTTTTGAGAATGCTTTTCTTCAGCAGCGCTCAGACAGACACTTCAGGTTCTGGTCCAGCAGCCTGATCTGCTCATCCATCTCTCAGCAACCGGACTCTACCAGCTCGGCTCGTTCCTCTGTGCGTTCTAAGTCTCCTTCAGTAATCAACTTAGGAGCCACCTCTTCATATTTCCTATCTGCCTCTTCTGCAATATGTTTCGCTTCTTTGAGCTGGATTTCCTGGAGTTCCACCTTTTCTTCATCTTTTAAGGCCTGGTTTTCAATAACCTTCATACCTCTCTCACTCTCGTCAGCAGCTTTTTCTGCTTCCTCCAATTTATGCAGGGCAGTGGCTAGGCGCTCTTGGGCACGATCCAGCTCCTCTTCAACCAGCTGGATCCTGCGGTTCAAGGAGGCCACCTCAGCCTCGGCCTGCTCCGAGGCCCGCCTTTCTCCCTCCACTTCCCGCTGGCTGGCGGCGGCTCTCTCCTCTGTGTCATCCGCCTGCTGCTGCAGAACTTGGATCTTGCGCTTCACGGCCTCTATGGTGGTGATCCCAGCCATGGTGTCGACACTGATCCTGCTCGCGCCTCAGGTCCTGCCTCCCTGGCTCGGCATTCTAGCTTAATTTCTCCTAGTTTAATTCTCCTTTGAGTACTAAGTGGAATTCAGAAGTGAAGCCAGCAGGTCCTGGGCTTTTCTCTGGAGACTTTTTGTTACTGCTTGTATCTGATTACTTGATATAGATTTATTCAGATTTTGGATTTCTTCTAGGTTTTCCAGTTTATTAGTGTATAGTCACTTGCAGTTGTCTCTAATAATCTTTTGCATTTCTGCAGTATCCATTGTAATGTCTCGTTTTTCATCTCTGATCTTATTTATTTCAGTTTTTCCCTTTATTTCTTAGCATAGTGAAACATAGGTGCACATGTCAACTTTTTGTTACAATTTCATTTATTTCTGCTCTGATGTTTGGCATTCCTTCTCTTGTACTAATTTTGGGTTTGGTTTGTTCTTGTTTTTCTTGTTCTTTGAGATGCATTATTAGGTTGCTTATTTTAAGCTTTTCTAGTTGTTTTTTGGGGTGTGTTTTTTGTTTTATTTGTTTTTTCTGCAGTTTTTGGCTGGGCTGGGTTTGAACCCACCTCCTCCGGCATATGGGGCCGGCACTCTACTCCTTTGAGCCACAGGCACTGCCCAGGCTTTTCTAGTTTTTTAATACAGGCATGTATTACCACACATTGTCCTCTTATTACTTCTTTCCCTATATCCCATAAGTGTTGATATGGGTTTTCATTTTCATTTGTTTTGAGAATTTTAAATTTCCATCTTAATCTCTCTTCATTGACCCACAGGTAACATTAATTTTCATGTGTTTGTATATTTTTAAATTTTATTCTTATTATTGATTTCTAGTTTTATTCAGTTGTGAATAACTGAATAAAAGCTCTGAGCTCGAGACTTCAAGAACAACCTGAGCAAGAGTGAGATCTTGTCTACTAAAAACAGGAAAATTAGCCAGGTGTCTTGGCTGTAGTCCCAGTTACTTGGAGAGGCTAAGAAAGTGAGAGATTTTGTTTAGTATTCCAGGGAATTTGTTCATATTTTACCCAAGTCCTCCAAAGTATTGGAGGTACTTGGTATGATGTGATTTCAACTTTTGTGAATTTTATAAGAATATCTTATGGCATAATTTATGGTCTATCCTTGAGAATGATCCATGAGCTGAGGAAAAGACTGTGTATCCTGCAGCTTTTGGATTAAATGCTCTGCCTATAGTGCAGATTCTTTTGTATGAAACTCTTTGGTCTATAGTGCAGATTAAGTCCAATATTTCTTTTTAAATTTTCTGTCTGGATAATTTGCCCAGTGCTGAAAGTGAAAAGATGAAGTCTCCAACAATTATTGTATTGGGCTCTGGTAATATTTGCTTTATATATTTGGGTGCTCCAGAGTGCATGATACATATTATTTAAGATTGTTTTATCTCCTTGTTGAATTGCCTCCATTATCATTATATAATGGCTTTGCTGTTTTTGTCCCTGCAATCTTTTGTATCCATTAGAAGTATAGCTACTCTTGTTCTATTTTGGTTTCCATTTGCCTGGAACATATTTCCCCATTCCTTTATTTTCACTCTAGGTGTGTCTTTATAGATGAAGTAGGTTTCTTGCAGACAACATAGTTGGCTTTTTTTTTTTTTAATCCATTCACCCACTCTATGTCTTTTGATTGAAGAGTTTTAGTCCATCACATTCTTGTTGTTATGAGCAGGTAAGGATTTATTACCACCATGTTTTTATTTGATTTCTGATTTTTTTGTGGTCTTCTTTTTTTTTTTCTTCCTGCCTTAATATATTTCTTTGTTAAAAGTGATTTTCTCGAATCGTGTGCTTTACTTTCTTGCCTTTTCTTTTGTGTATATGTTGTAGGCTTTTTGATTTGAGGTTACTATGATACTTGCACAAAACTTTTAAAATTAGTTATTTTAGACAACTTAACTCTGTTTACAAAAAACAGAGAAATCTAAAAGACTTTACACTATAACTCTACCTCCTCTACTTTTTGACTTTTTGCTCAAAAAGTCATTTATACCTTTTTACACTATCTTTTTAAAATTGTAGTTATTATTTTTGATGAATTTTTCTTTAAGTCTGCCTACTCAAGATACAAGTAGATTATATACTGCAATTACAACAGTAGTCATATGCATTATGTACTTACTATTACAGTGAGTTGTATACTGTCAGATGATTTCTTATTGTTCCTTAATGTCCATTTCTTTCATACTGAAGAAGTCCTTTTAGCATTTCTTATAGGATAGGTCTGGTGTTGATGAAATAACTCAATTTTATTTATCTTGGAAGTTTTTATTTTTCCTTTATGTTTAAGGGATATTTTCTGATAGGATATTTTAGAGTTAAGGTATTTTTCCTTGAGCACTTTGAATATGTCATGCCATTCTCTCCTGTCTATAAGGTTTCCACAGAGAAGTCCATTGTCAGATGCATTTGAACTCCTTTATATAGTTGATTCTTTTCCTTTTTTCTTGCACCTCTTAGTATCTTTTGTTTATCCACAATCTCTGGTAGGCTGATTATAAAATGACTTGAGATAGTCTTATTTGGGATAAATCAACTTGATGTTTTATCACCTTCTTATACCTGAATATTAATCTCTTTCTTTTTGGTTTGAAAAGTTCTCAGTTATTATTTCTTTGAATTAAATTTCTACCCGAATCTTCCTTTTTTTTTTTTTTTTTTTTTTTGCAGTTTTTTCCTGGGGCTGGGTTTGAAACTGCCACCTCCAGCATATGGGGCCAGCACCCTACTCCTTTGAGCCACAGGCACTGCCCTACCCCAATCTTTCTTTCTCTCTCTTTACCTCCTCTTTAAGGCCAATATCTCTTTAAAAAACAAAACAAAAAAGGCCAATACCTCTTAAATTAGGGCTTTCAAGGCTGTTTTCTAGTTCTTGTAGATATGCTTCATTCTTTTTTATCCTTCTTTCTTCTTTTCTGAATGGATATTTTCAAATAGTATGTTCTTTTGCTTGGTCAATTCTGCTACTGTGCTACTGGAAAGCTCTGATGCATTCTAAGAAATTTCTTGTCAATTGAATGCAATTTCTTGTCAACTGAATTCTTAAGCTCCAAAATTTCTGCTTGACTTTTTAAATTATTTCAGTATCTTTGTTCATTTTCCCCGATAGGCTTCTGAATTCCCTCTCTGTGTTGTCTTAAAGTTTACTGAAGTTCATTGAGCTTCTTGGGGACAGCTATTTTGAATTCTATGTCAGAAATGCCCCATATGTCCATCACTTCAAGATTGGTTCCTGGTACCTCATTAAGTTTGTTTGGTGAGGTCATTTTCTCATGGATGGTTTTAATATTTGTGGATGTTTGTTAATGTCTAATTGAAGAGTTAGAATTAAGTATTTATTTTAATCTTTGAGGTAAGTACTTTGTTTTGTGTGGGGGGTTGTTTTTGGTTTTTAGTTGTTGTTTTGTTTTGAGACAGAGTCTCATTCTGTTGCTCTGGGTAGAGTACAATAGCATCATTGTAACTCACTGCAACCTCATACTTCTAGGCTCAAGTGATTCTCCTGCTTTAGCCTCCCCAAGTAACTGGGACTGTAGCCAAGATACCTGGCTAATTTTTCTATTTTTAGTAGACAGGTTCTCATTCTTGCTCAGGTTGTTCTTGAAGTCCTGAGCTCAAGCAATCCTCCCACCTCTGCCTCCAAGATTGCTAGAATTATAGACATTACCACTGTGTCCCGCTAGTCTGGACTTGTTTGAACTCAACCTTGTAGAGATATTAAAACAGAATTGAGTGCTGATATCTAAGCTTTTGGACATTAGGGCTGTATTAGCACTGGGAGTACCCTAAGTCCTGTAATGCTGTGTATCTTACAGACTGCTATGGTACCACTTTGGAGGACTTGGGTAAAATATAGAAAAATTCCCTAGATTACTAAATAAAACCTCTCACTTTCTTTCTGCACTCTCTATTCTAAGCTGCTGGAGTTGGGGGAGGAGTAAGATGAGCATGCTCTCTTGGCCACCAGCATAGGTCACAGCTAAAGCTAGCCTAGTCTCTCCTAATGCCAGTGGTGACATCTTGCCTCATTACCTCTGATGATTGTTCAAACCCCAAAGGCTCCTTATTCAGAAGGTGGTGAATCCATCTAGAACTGGGTCTTTTCCCTTAGGGAAGTTTGTTTCCTTCTTGCCCAACATAATTGCAGAAATGTCTTCCAAGAACCAAGGCATGAACTCAGGAACTTCAGGCATCTGCTTCAATTTACTGTGGCTTATCTGGTACCCAAAGTCCTCTGCATTTTTCTCTTTCCTTTCCCCAGGTAGACGAAGTCCCTGAACCATACTTTCTATAGTTGGAGGAGGTGACACAAGCACTGGCTTGGTTACAGCTGTTGGTATCTCACTGGTTCACACGCACCCAAGTTCCTTGGCTCTGAGTCAGCACAGCTGCAGGAATTACCCAAGGATTCCTGTCTTTGTGGCCTGACTGCTTTATGAATTTAGCTTAGGCTGCAGGCTGCTTTTTGTCAGCTAGCATATATGTGTGTTAGGGGTTGGGGGTGCTAGTCAGAATGTGGGTTTGGGGGCAGATGATCTCTCTCTGGCTGGACCACTTAATGTTCTTTCCCTGGGCACCAGCAGAATTCTTCATGGTTTTATGTTCCCCCTGCCAGATCTGTGCTTAGCTTCAATTCAAAGTCCCACGATCACTTTATTCCCCCTCCCAGACACATAGATTCACCACTGGAAGTGCTACTCTGGCACTGCTGGGGATTAGGGGAGGGGTGGTGTAGGCAATATAATATTTTCTTTCCTGTCCTATTCAGTGCCTCTTTCCTTGATATAATGTTCAAACTGGTAACTGGGTAGTATGACCTCTTACTTGATTTTGGTTCTTTCAAAGACGCTTCCTTGTGTGAGTAAATGTTGAATTTGGTGTTCTTGCAGAGGGACAACTGCTGGAGTTTTCTGTTCTGCCATTTTGCTCCACACTGGCCCAATGGCTTATTCTTTATCGAGCCAGATAACATTTTCTTTTAAAATGTCTAAAATAATTTATACAATAATAAGTCAGTGTTGCCTTATCTAGCTAGTTGGCTTGAAGCAATATAATCGACTTTTATATATCCAGCTCTAAAATGAATAAATCGGTTGAAATTAGTTTTATTGACTCATAATTATGAAATTGCATAAGAATTTTAATACCCTTATTTAGCACTAACATAAACATTGGTCAGGGGAGCTAATAAAAGTTTAACCTCAAATCTTAAATAATCAAATGTAAAAGAATGTAAAAAGCTGATATCTTAGGGACAGTATTAGGATAACTGACTTGAATATAAGTTTTTCTCCTACTTGGCTGAGAAATTCTATTTGCTTTGGTTTCTCATTCAGTAAAAAGGGGGAAATATTAAAAATTTACCTCTTATGGTTTTCTTCAAGACTAGATGTTTTAGTATACTTAAGGCATTTAAAATCATGCATACTACTTAGCTAACTATTTATTAAATTAAATAAATCATCACAAGTAAAAATGATAAAATTTTAGAGGTGTCCAAACTGAACATTGACAAAAATAAGCATAGCCATTTCCTATTGTAATCATTAAAAATACTCTGAAAGTTTAATTAATCATAAATGTAACCTGAAATTGTTTGAAATCTTTAAATTGCTGATTACCTTACAGCCCTAAGAGTTAAAAGCAACAAACCATGGAGGATTTCTCTCTCTCTCTCTCTTTTTTTTTAATCACTGACAGAAGTCTCAAAGTAAAAGCAAATCTTTAATATCTAATGTCATTTGTGAATTAAGTCTGACATTTAAAGAGTAAACAAGAACAGTCAGGTTTTATACTACTACAGTAGAGAAACCAACTTCAATGTTCTCTGGAAACAAAAGAGATATTCTTAATAGAGGGATGAATTTTTGAGCTATTTTTATTTTTACGGACTTTTTTAAGTTTAAAAAAATAATTTAATAATATTGTTTGAAATTTGCCTTTGAAATTTAATGTATAAAGGTAGTAACTCCACTTTTGTTTCTGGCTAAAAGGATGTAAGCATGAACAAGATATAACCCCATGCTTGAAAAGAGCATTTTAAGAATCATACAAAAACAATTAAGTTTTCAAGACACTTGAAATCCTGTGACAAAGGACAATGATGTCTTAGATGGGAAACAAAGGAGACAGGGTTTATAATTGCTCTACCTTACTGCCAGGAAAGGACTCACAGGAAGTTATTAATGACCTCCCTGATTTGACCAGACTGAATCAGTAGTCTGGGGAGGTAAAGGTGGTGAGGGTTTTCAGGGCAGGGAATGGGGTCAGAATGAGCTTTACAGAAAGAGAGCTTCAGGACTTTGACCTACTTAACTTTGTGGCTGAGTAGAGATCAGTACCTAGATGTGAGAAAAGTAACCAAGGCCAACAAAGAATCAACCAAAAGGATTAGAAGGAATAATCTCAAAAGCTCACACAAAGCCAAGAACAGTTTCTTTGCCCAACAACCAGGGTTGAACACTTCTTAATTCACAGTGAACTGGCAAGACAAATCAAAGGGTTTTACTTCATTGGCAGAGCAAGATTAATTCTTGACTAAATGTTGCTTTGATAAAGCTAACAAAGCTTAAAAGCAAGACTCAAATGATCAAGTGGTTTCTAAATGATGTAATTGTATTCCCAAAAAAAGTTCAATAATAGTTCAATATTTAAAGGAATAAATAGACATAGAGCACCCATAATGTTTACTATCCAAGCTGATAAAATGAAAGACATGAAAATACAACCCATAATGGAGAAAACAAGTCAATTAATAAAAACCAAGAAATAACTCATGATGATGAAATTCGCAAAAAAAGAATTAAAAAGATTATAACCATGTTACATGCTAGAGGAAAGATTTTACATTAAGTAGAGATAAAGAATGATCTCTAGGCCATGTATGATAGCTCATGTGTGTAATACTAGTACTTTGGGAGGCCAAGACTGCTTGAACTCAGGAGTTCAAGATCAGTCTGAGCAAGAGCAAGACACTGTTACTACTAAAAATAGAAAAAATAGCCTGTAGTCCCAGCTACTTGTGAGGTTGAGGCAAGCGGACCCCAAAAGATTAAGGTTGCTATGAGCTATGATGATGCCACAGCACCCTGCCCAGGGAACTGAGACTCTGTCCCCACTAAAAAAAAAAAAAAAAAAAAAA
>NW_003852590.1:988839-998148 GCF_000181295.1 Otolemur garnettii
AAAAAAAAAAAAAGAATGATATTTAAGTGCCATAAATCAGAATTCTGGAACTTAAAATGTCATATCTAAGATTCAAAGAACACTGGATGAAGTTAGATAAGTAGGTTAGACACTGCAGAAAAAGAATCTTTTATGGTTGGATATATATTAGTAAGAATTATCCAAAGTGATAAAGATGAGAAAAGACTTAAAAAATAGGAGCACAGCCTTGGTGAATTGTAGTGTACCTCAAATGGCACAATATACATGTAATTGGAATTTTCAAAGGAAAAGAGTAAGAGAGGGGTTGGAAAAATTATTCGAAGACATGAGACTGAATTTTTTAGTCAAATTTGATAAAAGCCATAAGTCCACAGATCCTAGCTCCTCAATAAATCATAAGCACAAGAAGCATGAAGCAAACTACCTCAAGCCACATCATAATTAAATTGCCTAAAGCCAGCAATGAAGAGAAACTCTCAAAAGTAGTGAAAGGAAAAAAGACATTACATTAAGAGGAACAAAAATAAAGATGACAGGAGAATTTTCATCGGAAACAAGGCAAGCCAGAACAAATTAGGTCAACATCATTTTAAGGCACTGAAAGAAAAAACACTATCAATCTAGAACTCTATGCTGAGAGTAATACGTTTCAGAAATGAAGGCAAAGACATTTCAGACATACAACTGACGAGAAACTTTAGAGCTGTCAGTCAAAAACTATGCTGAAGCAAGTCCTTCAGAGAAAATAATACTATGTGGAAATCCACGTCTATGCAACTGAATGAAGAGTACTGAACTGGAAATGGAACTGTGTCAGTAAATAGAATATTTCTTACTTAACATGTCTAAAAGGTACAAGGCTGTTTAAAGCAAAATGATAAAAAATACATTGTTATGTTAATTCCAATAACGTATTTGGAATTTAAAAGGATAACAAGATCACAATTTTAGTAAAGGGCAGATGAAAATATACTATACTAAGGTTCTTCTACTACACAGAAATTGATATAATATCATGTGAGAGTTGACTATCTTAGATTAAATGTACATACTATAAACAGTAAATCAACAGTCAAGAAAGAGCACTAATAAGAAAATAAAACGGGAAATCAAATTATAAAAATCCACTTAATCCACTCAAGACAGAAAATGAGATAAGGGGGGGAATGACACAAATAGAAAACAAATACTGAGATGGTAGATGTAAACTCAACCACATCACTAATCAATTAAGTCTAGAGGTCTAAAAACTGAATGAAAGGCAGAGCTTATCAAGGACATTTTAAAAATCAAGGCTCCACTATGTATAGTCTACCCCTAATGAAATGAAACAAAACATTTTAAATGTAAAGAAACAAATACATTAAAAACAAAAGGATGAAAAAATACTTACCATTAACAGTAATCCAAGAAAAGATGGGATGTCTACATTAATATCCGACATAGGAGATTTCAGAGCAAAAATATTACCGGGCATTAAGCACATCATTTCATAATGAAAACAGGGCAAGTTCATTAACATCATATTAAGGCATAAACATCCTAAGTGTTCACCTGCTTAATAATGGAACTTCAAAATACCTGGTACAAAAACTAATAGAACTCCAAAAAGAATAGACATAATCCACAGTTATTGTTGGAGATTTCAACACCTCTCTCTCAATAATTGTAGAAACACAGATAAAAATGTAAATAAGGGGCCAGATGTGGTGGTTCACATCTCTAATTCCAAGACTTTCAGATGCCAAGTAGGATTGCTTGAGACCAGGGGTTCAAGCCTAGGTAATAAACAAAACACTGCCCCCTAAAGAAAACTTTAATAAGGATATAAAAGTTTTAGGAGATAACCAACCCACTGGATCAAACTTAAATTTTTAGAACCATCTACTCAACAATAGCAGAATAAGTATTTTTTCCAATGTACACAAGACATATACCAAATCCACAAAGGTATCGATAAAGTTTAAAAGCTTAAAGTCATACATTATTTGATGACAATGTTATTAAATCAGAAATCAATAGTGGAAAAATACACACATATCTAAAAATACTCAAATTTTCATTTTTTAAATAAATTTCATATTTATAAAAGGTCATGAATCATAGAGGAAGTCAAAAAGCAAAATTTAGAAGGAATTTTCAACTGATTATAAATGAAATACCAAATATCAAAATATAAAATCAAATAGTATAAAACTTCTGGAAGAAAAAATATTCTTATGCTTAGTATTTCTCAATCTTGGCATCATTGACATTTAGGGCCAGAAGAATCTTTATTGTGTGTGTACATGGAGACGGATGGTCTCATACGGTGCAGGATGTTTAACATTGTGTCTAACCATTACCCTGTGCGCTGGTAGCAACCTCCCGACTGACAATAATTGCACAGACCAAAAAATGTTCCTAGACTTTCCCAAATGTCCACTGGGGGGTATTGAGCAAATTTTCCCTTAGTTGAGAAGCACTGAACTGGACAGATTTTTTAGATAGTACATAAAAACACAATCCAAAAAAAGAGAAACATAATTAATTTGACTCATCAAAATAGCAATTTCTGCTTTTCTAAAGTAGTCATTTAGAGAATGAAAATACAGGTTACAAAGTGGCAGGATATATTTGCAAATCACATATCTGATAAAGAACATGTATCCAGAACATATAAAAGACTTCCAAAATTCAACAGTGAAAAATCAGCCTACCAAATAAAAGAGGCAAAATAAATAAATAAATAAAAGAGGCAAAGTACTTAAACAGATAGTTCACCAAAAGGATACATGGATGGCAATTAAGCCCATGGAAAGATACTTAATACAATTTTCATTAGAAATACTCAAATTGAAGCTACAACAATATATACCAAAAAGCACTGATAAACAATTATAAGCTAAAACTAAAAAGACTCAGCATGACAAGTATTGTCAAGGAGATGGAACAACTGGAATCCTCACAGAATGCTGATAGGAATGTAAAATATTACAACTTTGAATAACAATTTAGCAGTTTCCTTAAAAATTCAGTATTGGCTGAGCACAGTGGCAGAAATGGCTCTCAAATATGCTGAGTAAGAGATCCAAAAGAAAAAAAGAAAGACATTATCACCTACAGTTTCATTTATATTAAGTTATAGAAAATGCAAACTAACCTCTAAAGACAGAAAGCGTCCTTGAAGATGAGAGAGAACAAGGAGAAGCTAGAAGGAAAGATGAAGAAGGAGTTAAACCAAACTTTTGTGAGTAAAGGATGGGGTTATTTTTTCGATTACGTTGATCATTTTACAGGAGTATACATGTGTCATAAACTTAGCAATTTGTATATTTGAAATGTGTTCCATGTATTATGTGCTAATTATACCTCAATAAAGCTGTTTTTTTTTCTAAAGCACTTAAGCAAAACAACATGTAATTCCTGATATCTGTAATATAAGAATGTGATTTATTTTGGACAGAGACCATTTTAGAAAGAATTGAAAGCAGGATTTCTTTTAATGAAGGAAGATCCTATCTTAGTACTAACACATTTTTTAGTAATTTTGCTGAGCTGTTTTATGAGAGAGATTAGTACTATTAATTTCAAATTTTGCAGCAGCACCAGGATTCCATTCCATACTGATTTCTGGTGACACGTAACAGGGATGATGGAGAGTGACTTTAGAAGGGCAAAGAACTCAGGATGTTCCCTCCCTCTAATGTCTCTTCTGTACACACAGGTTAAAGGGCAATATAATGAACGTTTCCCAGGTGAGGTGAGGACAGGGATTAAGGAGCTTGAAATATCATAGATGAAAGAAAAATCTCTGTCTTCCTCACCACCATTGTGGAATTGACCTCCTTCAGTAGGATGGGATCTCAACTACTTACAGTAGAAACAGTCACTGTTAGACCTGTCCTACCCAGGTTCATTATCTCCCCCCATTTAGAAGTGATATTGGATTAAGAAAAACAACAATAAACAAACAAAATACTTGACCTTGGAAGCCAGACAGACTTGGATTTGAATGCTGGATATTCCATTCATTAGCAAAGAATTGGTTTTTTAATCCATGTAATAGATAAATTAATGAAGAATTAATTCATTAATGAGAAAATTTGTATACAGCATAAAGGATCAGAGACTATGGGAATTTACCAGCTTGAAATGGTATAATCTTTTCCATATTCCTTCTTTGATTCATTCATTTATTCTTGTGGTCACATTTTATTTTAGCCTATACTATTGTACAGGGTATCCTTAAAGTAGCCATACATAAGTAAAAATAGGAAATTGTAGCTGAATGTACCCGAATTTATATATTTGCCACGAAATTATACAATGAAGTGGCAACTCAGAGAGAATATTTAGTAAATATTTTGTAAAATGTTCAATAAATATTTTCTGACTTAAGGTATATTTAGCTACAATTTCCCATTTTTCCTGTGTATGGTGACTTTAGGGGCAACTATTGTGACACCCTGAATGCATCAGAAGTCAAATGTTCTTCTAGATTCATGTGTCGTATCATTCAAAAAGATAAGACTTGGTTAAATTACAACAGGGAGGGACACAATTAAATAAATATTGCAAGTAAATAAATCATGTCTTTTGTTGGCAGGTGGAAAATTAAAGCAAATTAAGGGAGTTTAGTAGTACATGAGTGGGCGCTAATTGTTATTTTAAATTGGGCAAAGGAGGCATTCAGAGTAAGCCTTACAGAGATGGTAACATTTGGCAAAGGAGGTAGCACCACTGTGAATATTTGGTGGAAGGGCATTGTAAGGAGAGGGAAAGCTAGCACAAAGTCCTAAAAATTGGAGAATGCCTGCTTTTGTGAAAGCAAAATAGAAACAAACAAAAAATTATAAAAAAAAAAATCAGAGAGCAAGAAGATAAGAATTGAAGTTAAAGAGGTAAGTGTGTGTGGTGGGAGGGCAGCAGGTAATGGTGACTGGTAGACACTATGGTGAGTCTTGCATCGTTGTAAGGACTGGCTACTCCTATGAGTGAAATGGCAAAATTTTGACTGGAGTACTGAGAAAATCTGACTTACATTTGAAAAGTATCACTATGGCTGCAATGTTAAGGCTAAAATGGATAAATGTGGAAGCAGGAAGAACAGTTAGGAGAGTATTCCAGTGCTATAGGAGAGAGATGATGATGGCTTGGCCCTGGTGAGAGGAGGTGAAGTGGGTGTATTGGAAAGATAGAGTTAATCCATCAGTCTTTTCTGAGGAGAGCAGACAAGTCCAAAGTGATGTCAATAGTTGGAGATCAATTCTTTTTTATCCAGACAGCAGGTTAAAGACAAAGAAGTGTATCAGGAGTGCACAAGCTTCATGTTTCATAATCTGGAAATTCCCAGAGGTTAATGTGACTAACTATGCCTCATTTTTCTACCTGAAATTCTCTGAGAAGCTAGAGAGGAAGCCCAATCCCCACAAGACAATTCAAAGAAATAAAGTGGGTTTTTCCTGGTTGCAAAGATGGGTGGGCAACCTCTCTGGTGCTGCAACACTGCCTCCTAATATCAGAGACCCTGGTCTTCTGCACCACACTTGATCCTGCCTGCTTTAATGTTGCATTTTCTGTGATTCACTGCCAACATTGCCCTTTAGGAACAAAGAATGCATTTCCCAGTTTTCAAAAGTACTACCTGAAGGTGCTCTTTAACTGCCAGCCTTCATTGGTGATTGTCTTGGATGAAGAAAACTGACAAACAAAAAGTCATACTTCTGGCTCAGTACCCATAGTTCACTAGTTAGGATGCTGGTCACATACACCAAGGCAGGCAGGTTCGAACCCAGCCTGGCCTGATAAACAACAATGATAATTACAACAAAAAAATAGCTGGGTGTTGTGGCAGGCACCTATAGTCCCAGCTACTTGGGAGTCTGAGGCAAGAGAATGACTTAATCCCAAGAGTTTGCTGTTGCTGTGAGCTGCAACATCACAGCACTCTACCAAGGGCAACATAGTGAGACTCTGTCTCAAAAAAATAAATAAAATAAAAAATAAAAATTCATGCTCTTACATTGGTTGATCAATCCTCAACCAATGATTGATCCTCATGGAATTAAAGGCCAGATCTGTTTGCCCCAACTCAGGATAACCCTAAAGGACCATTCTGGTATCATACCTTGAAGTCAGCGGCGCAGTTCGTTTAGACTGCGACATAGCATACCTCCCCAGCAGCAATTCTGAGTCTTTATCATTTTTTCTATGATTCTTAATGTGTATACTGCATATTAATTTCTGCCTCATATTTTTCTTCCCAAGAACTCAATCTATAACAGTTGATATCAAGGTGTGACCTAAGAAATCATATGCAATTTTGACAATGGATCATCTTCCACCTACTTAGCAATGTGGGCACAATCACTCTTAACGAAGATAGCACAGAGTAGCAAAGGGACTATAAATATTGGAAATGGTACGCCAATAGAAGGTAATGCATTAGCTAATGAGATGTTTCAGGCATTTGTGAACTATACTCACGTAAGGGAAAATTTGGCAATAAGGACAAGGAAATTGGTGACAATTGCTAAATACAACTGCTCTGGAGAAAAGGTAAATAAAATCTAAGAGTAAATAATTTGCAATTAAAACCTAAGTGTTAAAGCCAGAGACCCATGTTAGCTGCATGGAAAGGAGACTTTCAACACTCTCTTGCACAATGGAAATAAAACCTGAGGCCCATGCCCCATACTTAGTCATAAAAACAGCCAAATTCCAAAGGTGGTTAAACACCCAACCAAGATAAGTCCAAGGACATGTTGAGAAAGAAAGAATGGGACCCTGACATATGGTACGAAAAGTGTGGGTTTATACATCCCAAATCTTGACTTCTCATAGTCTTCTGAATTCTCTAATACTGCATTAAATGCCTCTCACACCTTCCTATTAAGACCTAGTGTGCACTCCCCATTCTTGAAGACTATGAAGGATTGGCTTGGCCCCTGTGGCTCAAGTGGCTAAGACACCAGCCACATATACCTAAGGTGGCAAGTTCAAATCCAGCCCAGGCCCACCAAAACAACAGTGATGGCTGCAACCAAAAAAATAGCTGGGCGTTGTGGTGGGCGCCTGTGGTCCCAGCTACTTGGGAGACTAAGGCAGGAGACTCACTTGAGCCCAGGAGTTGGAGGTTGCTGTGAGCTGTGATGCCATGGCACTCCACCCAGGGGGATAGCTTGAGGCTCTGTCTCAAAAAAAAAAGACTATGAAGGGTCATCTACACTGCAGGGCATTATGTGCCCCCCTTAGAACCTGATCCCACCTCCCTGTCTGGTTCGTGGGCCACCAAGTTAAATTAATATGATCCTGTTAGAGCTATGCCAGGCCTACAAAGGAAGGAAAGAGATAATACCATGAAGGAAATCAAAGACCTGACATGTCCCTCGAGAGCCAAGACACTATCTTTGGGAATGGAGTTTGAGAGTGCTGAACAAATGGTAGGCATCAAACACGAATATGGATAAAAGAATTTATTACATGAAAGTGTTTTCCTGGGCGATATGACAACACTGTAAAAAGACCCCTACAAGGGATTAAAAACTATAATGGCTGTGGGGTAAACTCCCACAAAATTAAATGAAATGTGCTCTTTTAATTCCAGAACCTGAGCAAAAAGACTTGAGTATTATGCATTCTTGTTGAGGTCTAAGTGACCTGAGAAAGTACAGTGGGGGCCTGCAGGCAAGGCTTACAACCTCCTACATGGAATCCCGACTGTGCAGTCAAGTCAGCCTGCCAGACAAGGGTTGAAATGGCCCATCTGTACAGGGGACACAACTCAAAGGTTGGTGTGAGTGAAAGTAAACACTTGATCATAATGATGTGAGTAAAAGAACACTCTATCGTAAGGGGGGTGGGGCCTCCAACATGAGAAAACAGTCATGGAGCCTGTTTCTCGGAAATTTAATGGAGTACTTAGAATAAAAAGGTTTTACACACACACACACACACACACACACACACACACACGTTTATCCTGACCTTTAACTTTAACAATAGAAGTCAGATAAGGTGTAGTTGTTTGGGGTCTCTAGAGAGGAATAGCCTGAGGCTAGTCTTAAGATGGTTGTCTCACTTTCCTGGACTTTCTTCCTTTAGACTAGTCTTAAGATAGTTATCTCACTTTCCCAGACTTTCCTTCTTTTCTATAGTTTAAGATAAGAATTGAAGATGTTAGGATTATTGATCAATGTGATGTACATGACTAATTCCCAATAAAAGGGAGTGGAAAATAAAGAGATTTTGCTACATGCCATATAAGAGTGTGTAGTCATTTCTGGCTTTCATACAATTCTAGGAGCGAGCTTGCACCCACGGCCAAGCCGTCCTTCTCACCTGGAGAGAAAGTACCCCCTAACAAATGGCTCCTAGAGCATGATAAAGCAATAGCCCACACATTGTAAGATGGAATTACTGCCATTACTGAGGTAGATAAAGGGAGAAGGATTTCAAAGACTTACATAAAAAAAAAACATTTTAAAGAGGTGAATACTATGTAAGACTGGAAACCCCAGTAGATGAATGTGTTCATGGGAGGGCCTTGAGCTCACATCATAAAGAAAGAATGAAAAATTGTGCTTATACGAGGAACACCAGGATCAAGAAGTTCAATGGTGGCTATCCCCAGGACTGACAGCAATATCACTAGAAATGCGATCATTAAAAGCTAAGGGAATGAAAGGACACAAAAATGATATAGGACAGATGGCAGTGAATGATCAACAGAGTGACTGATAGGGAGCAAGAGAACACTATCTGAAGAGTATGGTAGAGATGGTCTTTAGAACAAGGCGACTCAGGAGCATACAAAAATTGAATACATTATTCATTTTAGTTATGACAAATAAAGGATAGGAGGATCCAGAGGCCAACCGAAATGACAGCAATCAGAAAGCAACATTCAGACCCAGAATTCATTGATTTGCTTAGAAAGAAAGACCACAGTAAAGATTATAGTAATAATTCTTTCAAATTTCTCTCAGCCTTCTTCTAAGTGACTCATTTACTTGATTAACTGTATATTGGAGAAAGGAACATGTATGTAGAGCACAGTTGAACACAGGTTCCGGGTTAAACTTAACACTCATACAGACACAATATGACATCATGACCTATGAGTTAGAGTGGGTTGTATGGGCCAGGTAATGCTACATAATTTTTAACACTTAATGCAAAGTGAAAATGATGGCACCTAGTCAAAAAAATTACTAAGAACTTAAAGATGGAAAAAGCCAAGCACTAAAACAAACATGTAATACTTGAAAGTATGTGGCTGTGTGTGACTGTACAGGTCAAGAATCTGGCCATTGGCTCAGTGCCTGTGGCTCAAGTAGCTAAGGC
>NW_003852590.1:998368-1049056 GCF_000181295.1 Otolemur garnettii
AAAAAAAAAAGAAGATGATGCACTACTGATTCATTCAGGAATGACAGAACGAATCTGCCCTCTCCGAGAGTGATACTGAAGCTGGCATTTAGCCATTAGTTCTTTTTAAAGATTGTCTTAGCTAGACATGTGAAACACAAGGTAATGCTTTTGTTTGGAAGTAGCTTTTATCTAATTCCTAATCAATGCAAGATAACAAAGGTCCAGATCCCAACTCAGAATGGGCTATCTTGCTCCAAATTTCACCATGGAGTTGGCTGTTTCTTCTGCTCTCTTCTGCTTTCTTTCTCTTCCTTCTAAAGGTCACTCTCTGTTAAGGATACTGCATACAAATCTGCATTTCAATTTTTTTTTTTTTTCCTGGAGAACACAACTGGGACAGCACTCTGACAAAAGGTGTAACCAAATCAATGAGTCCAGCAGTCTGTGCAAGGATGCCCAGCAAAACATTTGGTAGAGCACTTTATTAAAATAGAATCTCTAAGGAAAGATGTAAGGAGGCATATATATGAAAAAGAATTTCTGGAAATAAAATATATTTGCACTAAAAAGCTTTGTAGATAAATTAGAGTATGGAGACAGTTGGAACCTTAAATAGAGGCCCAAGAGGAAGGGACAACACAAAGCACAATTCCACAGCACTAACATGAAAATGTGAGTAAAGATGGGAGAGGAAGGATAGATGGAGGCAGCTCATGTAATATTTGATGAATGATAGTTGCAGAAGAAGAAAAAAGCATCCAGGAGAAATGGCAATGATTAAACAAATAGTAAATGCTATTTTCTCCAAACTCAATAAAGATTTAAGTTTGTGGACTAAAATGCTTCATTAAAATACAAGTAGTTTGTTGATAAAATATTTATATCAAAGCAGAACTTGAAATTTTGAATTTCAAACATCATGAGAAAATTGCACAGGATTTGAGCATAAGGGTCACTGTGTCCAAGTTTCTATTGGTTAGAAAGCAGTGGATTACTGGTCAGACACTGAGAAAAAGAAAGATAACCTGGTAATTAGTGAGTCAGACTAGATTTCAGTCTCTTGGCAGAGAAAAATCACCCACATTCATCATTCTATGATAATAGTTTTAAAAACATATGATTAAGGCCCAGATTTACCACAGCTGAAAACACGAGATAAGGAAAATAAAGAGGAACAAAAGAGAAGGTTCTCTTGAAGTCTTTTGCTCACATACAAATGGGATCATTTGCTCTTTTCTTGTTGATTAGTTTGAGTTCTCTGCAAATTCTAGTTATCAGCCCTCTATCAGATTCCTAGCATGCAAATATCTTCTCACAATCTAAAGGTTATCTGGGCTCAGTGCCTATGGCTCAAGAGGCTAAGGCACCAGCCATATACACTTAAGGTGGCGGGTTCAAATCCAGCCTGGGCCAGCCAAATAACAATGATGCCTACAACCAAAAAATAGCTGGGCATTGTGGCGGGAACCTGTGGTCCCAGCTACTTGGGAGGCTGAGGCTTGCTGTGAGCTGTGATGCCTACAGCACTCTACCCAGGGGGACAGCTTCTGTATGCTTTAGTCATTGTATTCTTAGGTGTGCAGAAACTTCTTAGTTTGATCATGTCCCATTCATTGATTTTTGTTGTTGCTACAATTGCCAATGGGGGTCTTCTTCATAAAATCTTTTCCCAATCCAATGCTGTTAATAGTTTAAAACAGATGGAGAGTTTACATCTTTTGTGTTTACCTGGATGGTGTTGAAGGCATTTTTTCTTAGCAAAGTATCACAAGAATGGAAAAGGTAGTATCCAATGTATGTCATACTAATATGAAACCAATAGATGCACAACTATAATCCCACATGAGGGAAAACAAAATTAAATTCAAGTGAGGGGACAGGGGAGAGGGAAAGAGGGAATGATAAGCTCTCACCTAATTGGTACAATTTAAGGGTACTCTGCTCACCCCCTGAGTGAAGGGCTCAATCAATACAACTAGAATTTTATCTAATAAATGCAAACAATGTCACCTAGTCATTTGCACCCTCACAGTGATCTGAACAAAACAGAAGAGAAAGAAGAAAATTAGTAATAACTCTGGCAATTCATATACAGTTAAACCTAAAAGGATAACAATATACTATCTGTTGGGAATATAGAATATAAGTTTCTAAAACTATGTAAGTTTCTGTTTTCTTCTTTAACAAGAAAAGATATGCTACAGGAGCAATTAAACAATTTGTGAAAACTAACATATTAAACTTTCTTAGTAGAATTCGGATCTGAGAAGGAAAAGGCAAGGGAGTTCTGAATGCCTTAACAGAGTAGGGAGACGAGGGAGAAGGGGCATCCAAAACACAATCAGACTGGTGGGATGAGGGAAAACTGGGTTGTTACAGATGAAACGTTCTGTATGCTTTGGAAGAGTCACTTACCCGTTTTAGCCTTGGTTGCTATGTTTATTCAACAAATACTCATTCAACAAATATAAACAGGATATCATTTACCTGGCACATGCTGCTCTGAGTTGGAGACACAATATTTGAACATAACACACCATTTCTACCCTTGTGTGTATGTCAGATTTTAATTAGGAAAAGAGACAGTAAACAAGTAAACACATGTAAATGAATGAATTATTGAATGGACTATTGAATGAGAAAACATCACTGAGTGGTGAACTTTACAGAAACTAACAAAGAGTGTGGTAAGAGAGAGTTGCATAGACATAAAAATAATTCAGGCACAAAAGAAACTTGATGATGTAATTTCTTAAAATTCTTGCTTTTCATAGAAGTACAACTGAAGTCACAGTTTGCTAGAATATAAATGACATAATTTAGACAAGGCCACACTTGCCAGTACTTAACCTAACTATCTCTAGGTTTCATAAGGAAGAGAGTAAAAGTGACTATAATCTGGGGGGAGGGGGGGAAATCCAAGAGACTTCCAAAATAAAATGGCTTCAAACTCCAAACTGTGTATTTCCTTCACCTAGAAATCTTTGTATCCTTTTCTACTTAAACCAAAACAAGCCTTAACCTTCATTCTCCCTTCTGTAAATTTTAGTTAATAATTAAGAAAAAAAAATGAATACATAGGTAAATGAATGCATATACTCAGCTCCCAATAATAAATAGCACAGAAAAGAAAGAACAGATGTTTTTATTTAATAAAATCTAATTTATTCTTAGACTCTCTGTTTTAAGGTACTTGTTTCTCAGAATTTCCTTTGCCTTTTTCTGTACCTATGTACTCAACAGAGAATGAGTTCAGGTTTCTTTGCAATCATTAAAGAACCAGTAAAAAAAAAAAAGGGCAGTGCCTGTGGCTCAATGAGCAGGTGAGTCGCAGGGTAGCAGGTTCGAACCTGGCCCCAGCTAAATTGAAACAAAAAATAGACAGGGATTGTGGTGGGCAACTGTAGTCCCACCTACTTGGGAGGCTGAGGCCAGAGAATCACCTAAGCCCAAGAGCTGGAAGTTGCTGTGAACTGTGATGCTATGGCACTCTACCAAGGGCAATAAAGTGAGACTCTCTCTCTAAAAAAAAGAAAGAAAGAAGAAAAAGAAAGAAACTGTCATATACATAAATTAAATTACTTCTATCTAAGGTTTTTTTTTTTCTTTTATTTTTGCCTTATCTATGAATGGAAAATGCATGGGTATTTACATGCAAAATCTCCTATTCAGCTTAGAAAAAAAGAGTTTTAGTAGACTTAACTAATGTCCAAGATTTTACTCTTTTCATAACTAAAGATAAAATAATATAAAAGAAAACGGTTATTTTTCCCACTAAAACTTTTAGCCAAAACTACAACACAGAATGGATGAAAACATCTTCAGTGTGATCATCCAAAAATTAGAACCTAGCAAGTTAAACTCTTATAAATCAATAGGAAAGATCACAAATAATAGTATATCGTATACTGTGATAGCATACTATGCACAACTGAAACAAAAGAACGAACAGGTTCTGGACATATGAACATGGATAAATATTTAAACACATTGACCAAAAAAGGCAAATTCTGAAGGCTTATGCATACTTGATATAATTTATGTAAATTTAAAATCTGAACAAACAGCACTATAAAATACGTGACTTCAAACAGAAAAGTACAAGAATTGGCTGAAGATATGCACACTCATCTATATCTATAAATTCCTTTTTTACCAAGATATCTAAAACAAATGTGACAAAATGTGAACATGTTTAAAATCTAAGAGGTACTTGAAGCTAATTAAAACATTTCCACTACGATTAAATATTAAAATATATGTCAGTAGCAATCTGATGTCTCTTGTCCATAGTTTAATTGTTACAAGGCTTTTTACTCATGGACTTTAGCTTGAAGAGCCTCAGGAAATGGTACCAGCAATGTCAATGAATCAAAGTAAAATAAATGGAGGGGGTGGAGGAGAGACTAGAAATATTAGTTTGGAGAACTGTAGGCAGAAAAGAATTCAAGATTTAGTCCAAACTGTATGCAAAAAATAAAAATTAAAATGACAGGGCTAGAATCTAATAATGTGTACTATAGTTTTTTTTCTGAAATTTAATTTTTCTCTCTCCAGTCCCCATTTTTACCAAATTATTTTACCAATTTATTTTCAAAATGAACTTTAGTCTTATTGTACCTAGCTTGATTACTTGCATTAAGTGTAACATGAATTGTTAATGTACAGGCCCTTTCTTAGTTGGCTTTACCGGAACTTTAGCATAAGGAAACTCAGATTAGACTTTTAAAATATGGAGGCTACGAAGCCAAGGCAAAGATTCACTATCAGACCATACCTACACCTGTAAACATTGGGTGAATTGCTATCTTCTTTATATCTCCAAACTTTCTTGAGTTTTCTGGGCCTGTCAGAAAGTTGCATTCATTACTCACTCGGGCAGTCTTTTTTTTAAGTTTATTGGCTTTATAAAGTTAATCTCAACCTTTCAAAACACTCATACATTACAGTCAAAACCTTGACAAAATAACCAGGGTCTCTAATATGTCCTGTTATAAAATAAAACAGATTCGTATTAAACTTATGCAAATAATTACATTACCATTAAATAAGAATACCCACAAATAGTTTACAAATTGTAGAGGAATCAGGGAAATAGGTAAATGTTTGAGTTTTTCAAGTAAAAATATACTTTACCTAATTGCTATAAGCTATAAATAGCTCAAAAATATAGTTTTTTTGACTCTGAAAAACAAAACACAAAAAGAATCATCAATATTTTGATCAAAAAGACATTAAAAATATCATTTCAGGGACTGGGTATAGTGGCTCACTACAGCACTGAACTTTGGAGGCCAAAGTAGGAAGATAGCTTGAGTTCAAGACCATTAGTCTCACTATTTGGGAAGCTGGAGTAAGAGTATTTCTTGAGCCCGGGAGTGTGCTATTGCAGTAAGCCATGATGACATCACTGTACTTTATCCTGGGTCACAGGGTAGACTCTGCCCCTCCCCTCAAAAAATATTTCAGTCTGACATCAGTTCAGTCACTTGTAATTAACTCTTGTTCTACTTGATATTAGATTAGTAACCTTTAGTTTTTTTTATTAGAGTTCTAAAAGTTTTTACCTAGTCTGTTGATCTGATCTCCAAAATCATCAGAACCCTCTCTTCGACAGTATTTGTCAGAGTTCTTTCCATTAATTTCCTTGAAGATACAACACTATACTATAGTACTTATAAAAAACTTTTAGGGAGAAAATCAAAATTAAGCAATTTAATAGATGTAGAAAGATATGTCATAGTTTTAGGTATCTCATATAATTTTGGAAAATATATCAAAAAATATCCATACAACTATAACTTAAAGAAAGTTAAACATCATTTTTATTTGACTATGTATTCTGCATGATTTCAACATGCCAAATAAGCCTAGTGTGGCTCTCTTAAACTTCCAGGGGCCTTAATATCTGAAAGTTAGTTTGAAGTCAAAGAGATTTAATTTTAGAATTTTGTTTTTAAGAGTTTGTGAGATACCAAGGTTTAAAATATTTGATACACTCGATCAAAGTAGGATCAGAAATCACTAATTGTCATTGACTTGGGCAAGGTGATAATGCAAACATTTCAAAAGCAAAAACCTTTAGTATAGACAGAAGATTCCATTTTCCAGACAATCAAAAGACAATAAAGACAGCATGAGACCAAGAGAACCAGTCTCTCCTCTTTTTATTTATTCTTTATTTTGCAGTTTACTCACAAGGTAAAAAGAAAAACTTTCTCTGAATTATACTGAAAACAAAAAGTTGCTCAAGAGAGAGAAAATCAAATTCTAAACTTATATCAGTGTATTATAATATTAAAACTAATTTTAATAAATTTTATGAAAAATCCGTACAAAGTTAGTCAGCTTTGACAACACAGGTTAGATTTCTATAAAACTTTCTTTTTTCTTTTTTGAGAGAGAGAGTCTCACTATGTCGCCCTCAGTAGAGTTATGGCATCACAGCTCACAGCAGCCTCAAACTCTTGGGCTCAAGTGGTTTGCTTGTCTCAGACTCCCAAATATCTGGGACTATAGGCATCTGCCACAGCGCCTGGCTATCTTTTTGTTGCAGTTGTCTTTGTTTAGCTGGCCTAGACCGTGTTTGAATCCTCCACCCTTGGTATATGTGGCTGTTGCCATAACCACTGTGCTCCAGGAGCTGAGCCAAGATTTCTATAAAACTTTCATAATTCCTTACAATCTTTTCCATTATTTTTCTCTGATTTTCCATATTCATTAATTCTCATCTATCATACTAAAACAAACTTTAAATAACCTCCAAACTAGATAAAGTCACTTTTTTCATTAGCAAAACCACATTCTCATGCCTTCCTTATAACTTTCATTGCAAGAAAGCACATCTTACTTTTTTTCTACACTTTGGATACTGAATTGTTTCTCTTATATAGAGAGGTTTTCCTTATATATATAAATTATAATTTTAACTCTAAACCACCTTAATTTCCAGTGGTAAAAAACAAAACCTAGGAAGTAAGCAATTTTAATTTTCATTCCAGGTGCAGGGTCATGACAGAGGACAGAGCTATGAGGACAATGCCAGGAGCAGGTGTCCTCAAACTACGGCCCACTGAGGACATTTATCCCACCTGCCTGGTGTTTTTGCCGCCGCTGCCTGTCCTGCTTAGCAGCCCACTCGTCCTGGGGGCCCGCAGTCCAGCCCTCCAACAGTCTGAGGGACGGTGAACTGGCCCCCTGTTTAAAAAGTTTGAGGACCCCTGG
The DNA here is from genome assembly GCF_000181295.1 of Otolemur garnettii. Classification (NCBI taxonomy): domain Eukaryota; kingdom Metazoa; phylum Chordata; class Mammalia; order Primates; family Galagidae; genus Otolemur; species Otolemur garnettii. The sequence goes on from NW_003852590.1 coordinate 1,005,575, forward strand.
AAGAATGCAATCCTTCTCATCATGGCCAAGAGGAAGAATTGGGTCAGGAAAGACAGCACCATATTGGGTTTGGCTCTGCTCTGCAGGAGGTTGCTCTGACCCTACAGGCACAAGTATGTCCATTGGCCTTACTACGGCTATTTTGTCTAGACCTCAGAATCTGAAGTCTCAAAGCCAAAGATATAGTTCACAGACAAAATAGGCAAATGTCTTAAAAAATCACAAAAGTAATAGTTTTATGACCTTAACACATCTCAGAAAGAGCATATACTTGTATAACTAGTAAGTCCAGGCAAATATGTCTAAAATTCTGAATATATTTATATTTTGTTTTACTACAATTTTTAAAAGTAGTTTTACCTACCAAAGATTACTAAAATCACGTGAACTTGAAAAGCATTTGGAATTATTAACTTAATTCATGAATGCCCATTGATTTATAAGTTAATTTGATAACATGTAGATAAAATTAAATTGAGATATTATACACATGCACACATAAAAATACAGACAGATACAGGATCTTATTTTGAGACAAAAAGAACTTTGATTTTAAAATTAGCCAAGAATCGAGTAAAACTGATGAATTTAAAAGGACAATTGGATTAAATTGTGCCTCTGTAACTGGAACAAGGTAGAGTTTATCTGTCCCATATGGCTGAAGCCCTTAGTTAAAAAAAATAGTGCAGCAAATTTACATGTTAAAGAACTTAAGTTTTGCTTGTTTGTCTTTTAAGAAGCAGTTTGGTTGTGTTAGCAAAAGGTTAAAAATAAACATCAAGGTAATACAAAATCACAGGCCTTCACCACAGGATTTTGTTAAGGAGACCAATTTAATTTAGATAGGAAGCTTCTGATTTATGCTGTTTCCTAACTGAATCATGGAGCTCAGGGTAGAGCCCATAAGCAAATAGGTCTGACACAACATGTGTACTTTCCAGGCCTAAAAATATCTAAGTTTATGGAAAGCAAGTGCGTCTGGAAGACAGAAAGCCTCCATGACTAGAGACAGGATACCATTTTTACGCTGCATCTCTGGGCACCAAAAAGAGGGAAATGCCATGGGACCAGGCTGTGCAAAGCTGCTACAGTACATTTCACTGCAAGGATATACACCCATTGCTGGTGTGCAACCCAACATCAATCAACCCACTCTGTGATTGGTCTCCCTCTCCTGAGAGTCTTATCACTCTCTAACAAGTGTTCCTGGAACCTCCATGTGTTCAAATCTCACCTTTATCATCTAAATGCACAAAAGAGCCAGTAGCCTCATATAGTAATAACTTACTCATTGCAACTGCTGTCAGCCACCTCTGAAACTGTAGCCCTCCCCGGTGACTTGCCAGCCACTAAACACATAAAATTCAATTGCTCTTTCATAGTACAAAGTAATCCCTAGTACTCCCAAAAGCCAAATATCAGGTAACTCAAAGCAAGTAAGAGCAGAGATTTAGACCTGAGAGAAACCTGCCTCTTACTATTCTGTCCCAAAGAATATGGAATATCCCCCAGAGGGGGTGAGTCTTTCTATGTGTTTTTCAAGAGGGCTTACAGTCACTAGAAGTCCTTTCTAGATGACTTCATGTGCTATTGAAGATGGAAAAAGGAAGACGAGTCAGAGTGGAAGGAAATGGAAAAACAATTATTTTCTTAGAGGAGCCAATTTGGGGAGATTTTCATCCAGTAAAATTTTACATTTTTCTCAGCAAAGATCATATTGAGAGAGAAAGTGAACAAAAGATCCAAATACATAATAACACAAAAGTTTCATTCAACTGAAAAAACATTTCCAAAAACAGGATCCAAAAGAGAAAAGCAGAAAGAAGTTTTTTTCAAAAAAAAAAATATATATAGTTTGAATATTAGCTTTTAATTAAGCTTACTTCTTACCATAGAGCTCTTTGAAAAGAATATTTTCAAATCTCTTATCAGATTTCAGACAGGACAAACAACCAATATTCCTGGCTTTTAAACATTTTACTCTTTTAAAACAAAGTTATCTTTCCAAGTGACTCACCAAAGCCAATAAACCTTAATTTAGGTTCTGATTTAACCAAGGATGCAAAACAGTCCCTGCAAGGTCCAGAATCGCTCCAAAAAGAGCTCAAAGAAAGGAAAGTTTCACTAGCCTACAACTCACATTTCTGTCTGGTCCTATTCACTAGAATGTTAGCCTCTCAGCTGACCATCTGCATCTGCACATAAGGCCCCAAAGTCCTATATGTTCCACAGAGAGAGGGCAAATAGCCTGTCGTTCTGGTGGGCACCTGCAGTCCCAGCTACTCAGGAGGCTGAGGCAAGAGAATCACCTAAGGACAGGAGTTGGAGGTTGCTATTAGCTGTGTGATGCCATGGCACTCTACTGAGGGTGATAAAGTGAGACTATGTCTCTACAAAAAAAAATTAAAGAAACAAAAACTTTAGCTTCTCCTTTCTTCTTTGGAGTGCTTCCTAGTGTTAAAAAAAAAAAAAAAAAAAGATGAGAGAAGGCAGGAAATCAAAAATTGTCCATGGAAGAGAAAAGGATTAATAGCAAATGGTATTCCCAAAGTCAAGAATCACACAAATAATTTCCATTATTCCAATAATGACTCAATCTTGTTGCCATAAAAGCAAGAGGTGTTTTCAGAAGGGTTCATAGAAAAGGCAGTCCCGATAATACTGCCCCCCAAAAAATTACTCCCAGGAGTAGGTTAAAGACTCTGATGGCCACGGATGGTTAAGGATAGTGTTTCTACACAGGATGTCTTTGATATCATACCAGGAACAGACCCTGCTAATCCATGACACCCAATAGGCCCTGCTAGGATTGGATTTTCCCAGGATTAACCAGGTAACAAGGACCCAACTGACAAAGCTTTGTATGGAAAGGACTTAGGAAGACAAACTCCCTGAAGAGCTTGACACATTCAGAACCAAAGGTATGCTTACATTCCCTGGTTCCCAGCCCTTTCAGACTGGCCCCCTGAAGTCATCCTAAAATCATGCCCATGGGGGGTGGATACCAAGAGGGAACCTCACCTGGTTTTTATTTTGAAAAGCCACAGAAAAGTTTGCCTGAATAGATGCCAATCTGACCAGCCTGCAGGGCTTGCTTGAACAACACACTTGTAGGGGATTTAGATTTAGCTCCTATTCTACCCCTGTCTATGACATAACAACACAGAAAGACTATGACAAAGGAAAAGACTCTTTCTGGAAGGCAAGGGATCAGATAATATGAAATTGTTTTCTTTCTTTTTTTTTTTTAATACAGAGTCTCAAGCTGTCACCCTGGGTAGAGGGCTATGGCGTCATAGCTCCCAGCAACATGTTAAAAATAAGTGGGTGTTGAGGCTCAGAAACTGGTATCCCAAAATACAGTGTTTTGATATGCTTGATTGATGAAAAAGCTTCAAAATCTCTCACCATAACCCTGCCTTTTAAATTAACAGTGAGAAAAATACATATACTATTTATTGATTTCTATTAGAAGAATGACATTATGCTATTTCTAATAATTTTCTCTTGTTATATAAGAAATATAACCTAACATTTAGAAAACTACAGCTAAATTTAGAAGAAAGAAAACTGTATAAAATTCAGGAAATGCAGACAATTAACAACTATTTAAATAATTTTTGTTTCTGTCACCTAGACTAACCATCATTAACATTCTATGCATATCTTTCATTAATTTTTCTGTCGTCACCATTTGGACACATGATATGAAAGATTAAGTTTAGGAAAATTCCTATTATTTTATTCATCAGCATCTTCTCCCTACCTTAAATTACACTCTTTACAGGTATCATTATGTTTGTTTGCAATTCTTTCTCATTTACCTACCAAATGTTGCCTATTTCAATATAGGTATTAAAAGGAAAGGACTCTTCTGAAGTAAATTATGATTCAAGTCAAATTATTTGGTGGTGGATAGAATATGGAATATAAAACAATAAAGGAAGTTACACTATTTGAGATAGAAGAAAACTAGAGGAAATATAGTGTCCAAATTTTGAAACAAGTCTACTAGCTTTTCTTAAATTATTTCTCAAATATTAATACAATACTTTCTTAAAAAGTGAAAAAAAGGGAGGTGCCTGTGGCTCATTGCATAGGGCACCAGCCCCATATACAGAGGGTGGCATGTTCAAACCCGGCCCCAGCCAAATTGCAACAAAAAAAATAACTGGACGTTGTGGCGGGCACCTGTAGTCCCAGCTACTTGGGAGGCAGAGGTAGGAGACTAGGTTGGGCCCAGGAGTTGGAGGTTGCTGTGAGCTGTGATGCCAGATGGCAATAAAGTGAGACTCTGTCTCTACAATAAAAAAAAAAGTGAAAAAAAGAGTTTCTTCCCATAATTTAAGTATGAGTCTAAAATAATTAATGGTTCATCCACATTTTTAAAATTAATACAACAACTGAAATTATAAATATGACAGGTTTGTAGCTAAGAAATAACATTCTTATCTTCAATAACATTTTGTTTTTTTCTATGACATTTCAAAATTTAAAATTAAATATAATTTGCTCAGTTATTTTCAAATAAGAATTGGAATATTTTAAAACACACAGCTTCAAGTACAAGATGGTATTCTCCCTCTAATTTAATCTTCCTTTTAATATTAACATAAACTACAGCTCCAGTAAGCCTCTTTGAAAATGATATCTAGCAGAATATCTATAATTATAAAACAGAGAGTTTCCAGATTTTTCCATGTGCCAATACATGCTATATGTCCTTAAAATATTCCCTGTATGATTTCCAACTGGAATCATGCTCTGTCCTAACAACCAGTCCAATTTTCCTTTGCATAAAAAGTTTATTAATTGTTTCTTTCCTAAAGCAAATATAAATTAGGTACATAGCTATCTGAGAATTATTATTTCTCACTTATGATATATAGATATTACATTCCACATAGCCGATTCCATGGGCTTTCCATATTGTATAAATTTTGTACACATATGAATCAATGCAACAGAAAATCATCAAATGTGTTTTTTAACTCATTTGTCATTGCTAAACTCTCAATAAACACATTTTTATAGAGTTTAATGATTTTAATTTCTCAATCCATCTTTGAAATCTTTGAAAAATAGTCATTATATTATTACCAAGTAACCTAAAAATATTATAATTATTTCTAGATGATATTTAGGAAATTTGTATAACAGGATTTTAAAAGAGACTTTGCATGCTGTCCTGTTGAGGTAGGCACCCAAACTTAGAAATTAGCAGGAGCTAAGTCTTGGTACATTCTAAAAAGAGAAATCTGGCCACTCGTGGTGGCTCATGTCTGTAATCCTAGCACTCTGAGAGGCCAAGACTAGTGGATTGCTTGAACTCACAGGTTTGAGACCAGCTTGAGCAAGAGTGAGACACCATCTCTATTAAAAATAGAAAAACTGAGGCAAGAAGATTGCTTGAGCCCAAGAGTTTGAGGTTGCTGTGAGCGATGATGTCACAGCACCTACTCACCATGACAGCTTGACTCTGTCTCAAAAAAAAAAAAAAAAAGAAAAAGAAACCCACAAAATTAGAATCATCTCCTACCTCTAGTCCAAATGGGAAGAGGATTAGGAATGAGGAAAGCAGAATTGTAGTCCTCAGCCTCCTGAGGAATACAATGTTCATGGAGAGATTTTTCTATAGATTGCATCTAACTAGACCCTTTTTTGTTGGTTTGTGGTTTATTTGGGGCAGGGAAATAGATTTTAATTTACCAATACTCTCTCGCTTGATTGCCAGCATTAATTCTGCCAGCCTTGCTTCTCATGTGCAAAACTGAACTTTAGAAATTTCAAATGAATTTCTCTTACAGTAATGGTATATAGTCTGGGAAAATTATCTATTTTCTGTAAAGATAAAACTAGTAATACTAGTTATACTTGTAAAAAGAATTTCTCCTAAGCCTTTTAGCCTCAGCCTCCATAAAGGAGGAGAAGTTAAGTTCTGGGAAAGAAGCTTGAGAAGATAAGGGAAGGAAGGGAGGGAGGGCTGAGCCCCGGGTGAAAAGGGGTCAAGTTGGTTTCAGACCCAAGTTGTTCTACCTAATATTTGTTTGCACCCTTTATTTGATGAATTGTGAGTTAATTTACCTTAAGTTAGCATGTACCCCCACCCTGAATTGTGTAACCCCATATGATGTACCCCATCTTATGACAATGAAGTAATATGTTTGTAATGTATCCTATGATTTATGAATCAATACATGCCCTCACCTTGCCACCCCGCTCTAACTGCTATGATTGGCTTTTGTATTGTGCTAGCTTGCTGACCCTGCAAAATAATGGTATAAAAAGGCACTTCACCTGCCAGTTGGGTGCTGAATGCCTCTATGGTGTTCCAGCCCACCTGCAGGTGTGATAAATTTTATCAATTATTGCATCAAAGTGGGGTCCACCTTTTTATCTCTGTGGCTCTGTCCCATTTCATCTGAAATCTTCATAAGGCAGAAACAGGCTCCATGACTGTTTTCTCGTGGTTTGGAGGCCCCGTGGTTACAATGGAGTGTTCTTTTACTCACATGATTACGATGGAGTTTTTTTTTCACTCACACCAAACTTTGAGTCATGTCCCCTGCATAGATGGGCCATTTCAACCCTTATCTGGCAGGCTGACTTAACTGCACAGTCAGGGTTCCATGTAGGAGGTTGTTAAGCCTTGCCTGCAGGCCCCCACCATGCCTTCCCAGGTCTCTTAGGCCTCGACAAGAACGCATAATACTCACGAGTCTTTTCACTCAGTTTCTAGAATTAAAATATCACATTTCATTTAATTTTGTGGGAGTTCACCCCACAGCAGAAATTAAGGAATCAATCAAAATTTACTGAAAAATTAAAACTGTAAAACCTCATGATGGGGTTTTAAAGTTTGGGGTTTTATAGTTTCAATTTAATAAAATAATCACATCATGTTAAAATTTGCCATGTCTATACCGTCTTGTATTTAGCAGTTGTAGACACCTAATATCAAATTTGTTAATGAGAGAGCCCGTGTCTTACATTCAATAGCTTCTCCTATGTTCACCAGAGTGCTTTTTCTAAAAGAAAATGATTCTGTTATTAGACCCTGAGTAGCCTCCATTCCCCATAGGATATTTGTGACCCTTCTCCTGTGCTCACCAACACACTAAGCTATTATTTCTTCATATTTGTTTTATTATTTCAAGCTTCTTAGCCTTTGACCATACCATTTCCTCTACCGTGAATCTCTCCATTTTGTCTGCCTGCTGCAAACCCAATCATTCTTCCAAATTTAGTTCACATTTTGACATGACTGATTTCTAAATTCTTAGCAAGTCCTGCCCCCAACTTGAAGAAATATATGTCTATTTTAATGCCTTAACTGCACTTATTCATTACATTGAGTTTCCCTCTACTGGACTGTGAACTCTGTACTAGTAGAGACTGCTGATTCATCATCATTTCTCCTACCAGCTCAGCATCTGGCATTAGAAGGATTCGATACTGAAGGCTGAATGAATAACAATGGAACTTCTTGGGGACCGTTCTGATTATCATTTCTGCCTCCATAGATGTACATTTATTCTAGTTCTTTGAAGAGACATTGTTTTATTGAATGAAGCTAAATTAAAACGTGACTCTAGATGAGGGGAAAGGAGCATTTAACAAATAATCATTATAAAAAATTCAATTAATAAATGCCAAAATTGTGAAGGTGAAATAGAAAAATCTGATAAGCAAGATCAATTTATGGTAAAATTTCCGGACAGATGTTTAAGAAAAAACAATTTGCATAGTCTCAAAGTATTTCCCCCAAAATATTTGTTAATAACCAAAGGAAAAATTGTGACTTTATTTATTTTATTTTGCAGTTTTTTTTGGCCAGGGCTGGGTTTAAACCTGTCACCTCTGGCATATAGGGCCGGCACCCTACTCCTTTGAACCACAGGCACTGCCCCAGAAAAACTGTAACTTTAGACAGAGAAAACTGGCCAGACAGAGAAAAATGGCAGACACTACCTTTAACAAGTTAATATTACCATTGTGAACTTATACCAATTTCATGTATAACCAATATAATGCAATGAGAAGGACACTTTATTTGTGTAGTACTCCCCCCCAAAACCCATGACCTTGGTGCAGTCAAGAGAAAACAGCAGATAGATTCAATTTAAAAGACATTCTATAACATAGTCAACCACTGTTGCCCTTTAAAAGTGTCAAATCAAGAAAGAATGGAAATGCCAAAGGACAGTCTCAGATTAGAAGAGACCAAGGAGATGTAAATGTTATGTGGAATTGTGGCATAGAAAAAGGACTTTGGTAGAAAATTTGGCGATACCTAAATAAATGCTATAGATTAGTTTAGAAAATTAAGATTATAAACAATAGTTATACCTATTTTCTTGTAAAGCTATCATTTACTGTACTTCTTGCCAGGCCATGCTAAGTGCTTTATATTTATTAACTCAATTAATTTTGACAACTCTGTTTCAGAAATAAGGAAGAACACATTCTCACCTATGACTTTTGAGTTCCAAGCTCATATTTTAAAGCTTAATGCTTTGCTTCTTCCTACAAAAATTAACAGACCAAAGGTCATTTGTACAAGAAATATTTTAAGCTTAATTCAGTAAATAAAATTTGAGATGTGAGAGCTTTCTTAAAACTTTAAGAACTGTTTTGTAAGATAAATTCATATCAGTATTGATTTATATTTCATTAGTTTCTTCCCCAAACTCATGGCACAATACAAAAAATTTTTTTTAATAAATATAATTTAATTTTACCAATTAGGTACAAACTTTATATTATTTTTCACTTCTGTATTATAGAGATTTCCAAACAGAATAATATCGTATTTACAGATAGGAGGGTTTCTTTAAAAGTCCTTAGCGATTTAGCAATCATCTGATTTCTTTTCTGAATGTATTTATCTTTGTTCATTCTTTACGAGGTTTTTGTTTCTAGCCCTCATCTTTTTTTTTTTTTTTTTTTTTTGAGACAGAACCTCAAGCTGTCCCCCTGGGTAGAGAACTGTGACATTACAGCTCACAGCAACCTCCAACTCCTGGGCTCAAGCGAGTCTCCTGCCTCTGCCTCCCAAGTAGCTGGGACCACAGGCGCCCGCCACAACCCCTGGTTATTTTTTGGTTGCAGCCATGATTGTTGTTTGGCGGCTCGGGCTGGATTCAAACCTTAGGTGTATGTGGCTGGCACCTTAGCCACTTGAGCCACAGGCGCCGAGCCACTAGCCCTTATCTTAAACACTGTTATTGTTGTTAAATTTTAAGCCTTTTAATTTTGTGAAGGCAAAAAATGGAAACCTAATAAACACATGTATATGTAAAAAAATCAATAAATAAAAAGTCCTTAGCGATTTGTTTGTATATGTGTTGCAGGAAGATGAGGCCCAAAGGAGAGAAAGAGCACCCAAACACCACGTTTATAAGAGAAAGGGCTTTATTCATGGGCCGGGAGCTTAGGAATAGGAGATTTACAAATGGCCCTGCTCCCCTACTGGCTTGGTCTTTCTCCTTTTATTGACAGTCAAAAAGTTCCACCCCACAGGTACCCTTCCCATTGGCCAGTTTGAATCAAGTGGCAGATGCTAGTCCAGCCCTTACAGAACTACAGGATTTCACAGAACTTGGAAATTTTCAGGTTACAAATTCCTAAGAGCTGAGTCACCATGGAGAGGACCCTGCAGGTGTAACCTCATGATCTCCTTGAGAAGACCTGTTCTCCCAGACCTCACCCTTCTTGAGTATCCTCTCTCAGATGGAAAATGGATAATCCTTGCCTACATTATCAATATATGCAAAAGATTTATGTAGTTTTAAAATTACTTCTGGAGGGTTTCGTTTTTTTGAGAGTGAACAATGGCCTTCTGCAGCCACACCCTTAGAAAAGCAGCCAATTCTCATTGAACTGATAGCACTTTATCTGTGAGGAATCAGACTGCTGATTACAGAACCTGACGCAGAACCAGCTGAACAAGTCTCTGTTGTACCAATTCTTGCCACAGATTGCCTTTTACTGAAAAGCCTATTTTTCCCCTTTTACAAAAAGGATACTCAGCAAGAGAATGTCTTTTGTTGGTAAGTTGTGGTAGGAACCAATGTCCCTTTTGCCTTTTAAAGCACAGTGACATAATCATATTATGTCAGACTTAAGCATGTAGGTATCTTGCTTTGTTTTGTGTTAGGCCCTATCATCAGGCCTGAATAAATTCCAACATAGGATATTGAAGAGAATTAAAAAATTTGCATTCTAGCTAAAGTCCTCAAATCATAATTTTCAAATAAAAAGTTTTCCTTTGCCAAAAATCACTTTTAAACAATCTATTTCCTACCCTATTAAGAAAAAAATAACATAATACTATTTGTAATAAAAGTTCTGTTTGTTCTGTTTTTGTATTTTAAGTATGTGTATCTTCAAATGAGCAAAATATCTTCTGAACTCAGCAGTTTTTCATCCAAGTAAAACTGCTTTGAGCAAAATTTCCAGGCCCTGCAAATGCTGTAGCAGAAGAGCACGCCTAAGAAGAAACTTCTGGATATCAGGCCAGGCCTTTCTGTGAACCTGGGTGTGAGTTTCTTTCTTTTGGTCATGGCTGGACATCACATAAGACACTTACTCAATGTGGTCTAGAGTGCACATGAAGTAGAAATTTTGCCCTTGCTTGAGATCCGTGCTTTCCCTCATTTATGCTATAAAGTAGGGCTCTCGTATGTCAAATGTTGTTTATGTTTTGCAGTTGTTGAAAATGGCTTTTCCACTCTTAGCAATAACAGGGAGATTAGTAAGTGGTAATTTAATGGATTGAATGATAAAATTGAAATATGAATAAGTGCAGAAGTTGAGTCCTTTCAAGCTGAAAATGTGTCCTCTTTTAGGATCAAAAGAAAAAATGCAATGAATTCAATGAAGTTGATACACAAGCTTAACACAATTCTAAAAGAGTTTGGGGGTCAAAGGCAGGAAATAGAAAGGTCTGATAAGGATACTTAACAGAATGGATCCAAAGTTCATTCGGAAAAAGAAACTTGAGAGAATAGCCCTGAAACTTTTGAAGAAAGAAAGAAAGAATGAAGGGAAATTTGTTCCAACAAGTATTTTAAACAATATGCTGATGTAATTAACAATGTTCTAGTGCAGTAATACACTGACAGATAAATGAGAAAGGACTTACACTGGCATATGGGGTTCCATTTTGCAAATTAGAGACCCTTTCCCAGTCCCTTCCAAGGAAGCTCTGCAGGTGCTTGGCAAGGAGCTGAAGATGCTTTTCTTGTTAGAAAAGATATTCCTTTCTTCAGGCTCCTGAGTTTTCTTGGCTGGATTTCAGTCTGCAGTGGGCTTTTTTAAAGATATCTTACACATTTTGCATGCTGTTTGAACACACTTGGAAGTTCTACATGAACAGACCGTGGTTTTTTTTTTTTTTAATCTAAATTAACATTTGATAAAGACTAAAATCACTGGGTAGAGAATGAATCTTCAATATGTGGAGCTGGACACCTAGGTAATTATTCTAGGGAGAAAAAGGGCAAAGCCTTACCACACCAAAATAAACTGGAAAGCACAAACCATAAAATACTAGAAGAAAATATCAGTAAATAGTTTGGGTGGAATGTCTTCATAAGCACAATTAAAAAATACCTGAGAGGTCAGACAAGACCACATATAAAGAAATTCTTCATAGAAGAAAAACATAAAAAATGATGTAATTATTTTAGTTAAATTTAAGAAAACTGATATCTCATTTTTAATGCATCAGATTAGTATATTTATTATAAGGAGTCCTTAAAAATTAATAAAAGGAATAATGTATGAATCAACAAAAGTATATAATTATACAAATATTTAAATAGCCAGTTCATAAAAGGAAATATGGATGCTTACTAACTTTATGAAAACAGTTTTATTGACAATGAATGTAATAAAATTAAAAAGTAAAACAATTGAGACACTAATTTTTCACTTGGATTACTTGAAAATTTAAAAATGTTTGGAAAAAAAGTAACCTCCAAGATGGACTAGTTTACATAAATTGAAAATGCATATGAAACATATATTTTTCAGGAATATATACAGAAACACAAAAGGTACATATTACACATATTATCATGAGTGCCCGTGTTGGGTCAGTGCATGAGAAGAAATAGAAATAAAAATGCATATTTAAATAAAATCCTTAAAGAGCCCCATGAAAACTTGCAGGGTGCTGTTATGCTCAACACTGAGAAGCAACCTTAGCATCGTCCTCTGCTCCTGAGTTCCTTTACAAGCTACATAGACAATATATATAACAAGTACCACACATTTAAGAAATGGGCATTCACTCATACATTACTCAAAGGAGAGGACACTTTTATTAACTTACCAGAATTAGTTTAATATGAATTTAAACTATTAGAAGGGACCAAGTGAAATAAGCATCCACCTTAGGTATCAGAGTGGGAGGGACTGTAGAAGCTTAGAGATGTGTGAGGGGTTGGTACCTGTGGCTCAAGGAGTAGGGCACCGGCTCCATATGCCGGAGGTGGTGGGTTCAAGCCCAGCTTTGGCTAAAAACTGCAAAAAAAAAAAAAAAAGGGAAAAGAAAATGAGATGTGTGAGGAAGCCCACGTAGGATGAAAGGGGTGTCCCAGTGAGGGGGGAAGACTTGTGTGACAAGTTGGATCCCAAGCAAGACATAAAGAAAATCCATGCAGAGAGTGGTCTGATGGTGTTATCGAGCCCTAGCTGGGCTAACTGTCACAAGGTGGTAGAGCCAGAGCAGGATGGATAATGAGGATGGTCCTGCAGTGGAGTGGCCTGGGCACACAAGTCTGGGGGCTGTGACAGCCATAGGACATGGGTTATAGACAAGGGCACTGGTTAGTTAAGAAAACACATTAATTGATAATGGGAGTAGAAGCCAGATCTTTACTGAAGGAGAAAAGTTGTGTATATAACAGGCAGTGTTGGACTGGAATTTGAGAGAACTGTATGAACTCATAGCTTTAAAGATAGATAGGCAGAGAGATATAAATAGGTACAGACACGCACATGCATATATTCCCTGGCCAGTAGAAGGCCTACTAAGTGAAGCAGAAGCCTAGTAGGTGATCTTCACCTGACTATTAGTCAGGATTTTTTTCTATAATTTCAATCTCTTTTCTTTCATAATTGATTCATATTTTCTAGGGATATGCTTTGAAACTCTGAAAGTCTTGTATTAACCATCACACTTCTGATTTTATTCATTTATTTATTTATATTAGTATAAATACATGGCTTCTTATTTTATGCTAATGGATGTAATCTGTTACAACCATGATGTATTTTTACACTCAGATGGTCTCAGATTTGGCCAGAAGGGATCCTTTCAAACTGACTTGTGTATCTTGTTGCCATGTGTCTATCATTCTATGAACACTTTCTCAGTTTGGGACACAAAAAGGTATTCAAGGCTCATCTCATAATTTTCTCAGCCCCAGCCCAGGTATCAGCCATTTCTCTGAGAAATTCCTCTCCATTTAATGAAGGATGATATTTAGAATCTCATCTCTAGATGCTATGTTCTTCAACACCTGGCTCAGAAAACAAATTGGATACAGGTTGATAGGACATTTGTATAAGGCAGGGTGCAGAGGCTCATGTCTATAATCCCAGCACTTTGGGAGGCTGAAGTGGGAGGATCACTTGAGAACAGGATCACTTGACTGTCAAGAAAAGTCTGGGCAACCTAGCAAGATCTCCTTCTAGCTACTCAGAGGCTGAGGTGAGAGGATCACTTGAACCCAGGAGTTCAAGGTTACAATGATTGGGTCAAGGCAGTCTAGCCAGGTTAACAGAAGGAAACTCTCTATCTGGGGGTTGAGGTGGGGGAAAAAGAAAAGGAAGAAAGAATTAAAAAGTAGTATATATAGTATCACACTCATATATTTTACCAACCAAAATATATACGCTGAATCTAACACAATTAATTAAAGTGCATTTTGTAATATAACTAGAAAGCAAGCCACAAAAGTATCAGCACCATGATGATCAAAGAGACATAATAACTACATGCAACATGCAGTCTCCAACTGGATCTTGTTTCTGTAAAGGACATAATCTATCAATTGGAGAAAACTGAATAGACCTGGAGAATTAGGTGGTAGAAGCGTAGTAACACTGATTTCCTGAGTTTGATGGTTTACCTCTATACGGAGGATGTCTGTGTTTTAGCAAGTCCTCCAAAAGTATTTGGGGAAGATAAGGTATCACATATTTTCAAATAATAATGAAAATTCGATATACTCTAACTTGAGAATCTACTCTTAGGTATTCATTCTAAGGAAATAATTGGCAAAAGATAGATAAAATGTGTACAGATGGTATACAAAATTATATGTACAGATGGCCATTACCTCTGTTTATAATACCAAAATAATTGCTAATAAACACTGACAGAAAAAAAAGGTGATGATATATGTTCTACTGTTAAAAAGTAGTAAGAACAGTATCCTTTGTGAAAGGGGAGAGGAAAAGTCTCATGTTGTGACCCTCAGTAGAGTCCTGTAGGATTATAGCTCACAGTAACCTCCAACTCTTGGGCTGAAGCAATTCTCTGGCCTCAGCCTCCCCAGTAGCTCAGATTACAAGACACCCATCACAATACCGGTATTTTTTTTTTTGTAGAGATGAGGTCTCCCATTGTCTCAGACTGGTCTCAAACTCCTGAGCTCAGGGCAGTCCACCCTCGTTGGCCTCCCAGAGTGCTAGGATTATATGTGTGAGCCACCACACCTGGCCAGGGGAGGAAAAATTGTTAAGGCCAAGTGTAATGGGCAATGACTTTCCTCCTGATTTCCATGTCAAAATATTTTTTTGGAGGGTTTTATTTACTTACCCTTGGAGAGATGTTGTAACTCACTTGATAGATAAACTCAGGAATAAACTTGGGAAAAATTGCTGGGCATGCAAGTTTCAGCTAAAACCACATCCATCCCTTGAAATAGAACTCAGGAAACAAAATTTAACTTCTTTTACAAAGGCACTGTCTTCTCTTAGTTTGGGAAAAGGCCAGGAACCCCATAACGAAGGCTACTATTTCAATTGTTTATTTTTAGATTTACCAATTCAAACCAGGTCTCTGTCAATAATATAAGAAATATTTTAGCTCCTATTTCTAACTTCTGTTTATTCTTAATTTATTCCCAGCCCTAACATAATGAATGGACTCTGCTTATCAGAGAGTTTTTTAGAGATCTCAACAAACCTTGAAGTGTATAAAGCAAATGTGGGCAGTGGGTACCTTCCTCCATGAGAATAGAGATGAGATACTTGCCCTGCTAATTCTCTTTCTTTCCTCTTTCCTTCCTTCCCTCCCTCCCTCCCTCTCTCTTTACCTTCCTTCTTTCTTTCTATTCCTTTTTTCTTTTCTCTCTCTCCTCTTTCTCCCTTTCTTCTTTCTTCCTTTCCTTCCTTCTTCCCTTTCTCCCTCCCCCCTTCTTTCTTTCCTTCCTTCCAGGCAATAAGCATACATTATATTCTTTTTTTATTTTTTTGAGATAAGGTCTTGCTCTGTCTCTTGGGCTAGAGTACAGTTGAGTCCTCATAGCTCATTAAGACCTCAAACTCCTGAACCCAAACAATCTTTCTGCCTCAGCCTCCCAAATATCTGAGACTATACACAACCACAAGCCTGCCTGGGTAATGTGTTTATTTTTTTGTACAGAGAGGTCTTAGTGTCTTGCTCACACTGGTTTCAAACTCCTGACCTCAAGCATCCTCCCTCCTTGGCCTCCCAGAGTGCCAGGATTATAGGTAGAAGCCATGATATCCCAGCCTGTTCTTAATCAGGAGAACAGTAAAGTGATTCTTTTAAAATGAAAGACAAAATGAGGGAAGATTGAAAGTAAATGTAACATTAGCTTTGGAACCCAGATTCCCCTATCTACTCAAATCTGTTCATTATTACACATACCATACAGAAATATGACCCTCTTACCAGTATATGGGGCTGGACAATTAAGCCCCTGAACTCATCCTAGACAAAGTGCAATATACCTTCTTTCAAGCTCTCAAGAGTGACCATAGTGATATTCAGCAATGAGGTATATAGCACTTTTTCTAGAGTAAGTTTGTGAACTTAATTGTCAGACCTCATATATATTTTTGTGTGCTTTTGCAATAATCAGCAATGAAATTGTTCTTTGTAACATGTAAAAGTTACTAGTTTTCTTTCTTAGTCAAGGTGCTCTTAGTTTGAGTAAGAGAAACTTCAAACTTGCTTGAGAAAATTAATTTAAAATTATCAGAAGGCTGCTGAGCATCTGTCAAGTCTATACGCACCTGTGATGAATGTGGAGAACTTTCAAATGGAAATCTGAACTATTTGCAATGGGTGGAATTCGGCATTTCTAGTTATAGTGCCAGACTATCACTGCCAGACTTCTGCAACATGTTTCTCTGGCTTTTCCCTGCTTCACTTCCTGGGGCATGCTATAAATCTGATTTAAAAGCTTGTTCTATTAGGTTTTAGTGTTTTCAAAAACTTTGTTCTGACACCCTTGAGATTTTTATTTCTCTAAGCCATTTCATAAAGCAGACCATATCAAAAGTTAGGTTAAAAAAATTACACAGCAATAGTAAGTTTAGAGACTTTAAACATTGGGAGAAAAAATGTGAAAATGAGTGATCTCTAACACTGTATATAATGATAGGAAAAGCTATGATGGGGACTCATGCATCCTCATTCACCCCATTCATTGTAAAAGCACTTTGTAGCAATAATATTTTCTCTCTTTGCCACCTTCCAAATCTCATAAAAAAAGAAGACAGATTTGTAAAGAGAAGGAAATTGAGCAAGAGGCTGGAGTAATACAGAGTCCCTACTCAGAAGGAGTTCATAATGACCTCTGTAGCCTGATTCGTTCTTTGGTACTGCACTGGTTCAGGTGAAGCTATAGGATTTTGAAGACCAATCTGGCATTTTTTCAAACTAGGGACAGTGGTTTGTTGATGTATTCTTCAGAGTTTAAAGCTCTATATTAGAATCTTTTAATATTGTATGTTAAACCCCCCAAAGATCTGTCTCTAAGTATATAATGTAAGTATGGATTTGCTTACCTTGTTAATCTCCTTATCTCTATACTATAAATACTGGGCTACCATTTGTTTTATTTTTATGATCACATTGATGCCAACTAGTCAGCTAAAAGAAATCATTCATTTCTGGATGACTGTTCAGAAATTAATTGCTTAAAGGTTATGTACAGAAATAGCAACTGGCCTTTGTCATAAACTAATGCTTTTGTTTTTATTTATTTTATTTATTTATTTTTTTTAAGATACAGTCCTGTGCTGTCGCCCAGTGTGGAATGCAGTGGCCGGATCATAGCTTACTCAATCTCAAGCTCCTGGGCTCGAGTGATCCTCCTGTCTCAGCCTCCCAAGTACCTGGGACTACAGGTATGTACCACCACATCTGGCTGATTTTTCTATTTTTTGAGGAGAGGGGAGCTTGCTATGTTGCTTAGGCTAGTCGCCAACTCCTGGCCTCAAGGGAACCTCCTGCCATCACCTCCCAAAGTGTTGGAATTACAGGTGTGAGCCACTATGCTCAACCCCTGCTTTTAATAAAATAATTTTAATGTGTGCTTGACTATTGTGACAAAGTGGAAAATATTAAAAAGAAGACCTTGTCCCAAATACCAAGAGGACTAGTTTCTGATCATAGTTTTAGTAGTATCTCCAAATCATGAGGAGAGTCACTTAAGATCTCTAACTCGAGTTAATTTATATTTAAAATAAGAAGCTTTGGCTAATAATATTTCTAAATGTAGTTTCATTTCAAAATTGTGAGGGTGCATCTTTTTAAATTGAAAAGCACTGGGGGAGAAGAACATGAGTTTTATTACAAGTTTTTTGGGGGGGAAATTTCCAGTCCCATTCCTTCCTATTTACAGTAAAATACGATCGGATATAAGACCCAGGTAGTTAATGAGTACATTCTCTGTGGCTGACACTACTCTCTTCTAACTCCTGTGAATGTTGACTGTGCTTGCGACTTGGCTTATGTAATTCCTGTTCGCAGGTTATGATTGAGTAGAGTGTCCTAGGGCACAGGATGTGTAAGAAGGGGGTCTGGAATGGAATCTGGCCTGACCGTAAGTCTACATCCATTGTAACACATTATAACTGCTAGCCTTGCAAAATGCTTTTTCCTCCCTTATCCCATCTATTTTCACATTCAAACTAAAAGTAAACTAAATTTTGAACAGCATCTCCAAAACTTGAGCAAAGGTCTTTTTATCCTCAAAGACTCTACCAGGTAATAATAACTCTTCCTCCTCGCCTCCTTTCCCATACTAAGCTTTCCCAAGGTCAGTAAGAATGGTTTGCTGTGTTTTTCCTGGAACCCTAGGCAGGAGTCCTGAATTCCAAGGTAAACATCTGAATGGATAAAATGGGTATGATCTAGTGACTGAAGAAATTTTCAAAATTTTTAGAAAAAGGTATATGATAATGTTCAGATATTCTGGCTGAGTTTATAAAAATGAGTAAAAACCAAAGAGACAAGTCTGTAGAGGTTCAGTAAGAGCAGCAACCGCAACTAGGTCAATGCTTTCTTCATAAAGGCTGTGAAGAAGGCACGCTTTACTCACATTCGTATATTTCTTTTGACACTCCCGCCTCCAGCCCCATTAAGCCGCAGATGTATTTTAAAACTATTAGGAAACTCATAGAGATAAGAAAAGGCGAAAAGTCCTGATTCAGGACTCAGGGAGAGCGTTCAAAAGGAAACGCGGCGCTCGTGGGGGCGGCAGTGGGGGACTGCTCCTTTGCTTCTGTCCTGCCTAAGGTATGGCCTCTCCTTTTGCAGACGGGTTTCTCTCACATCCCACCCTCCCTCTCCAGGTCTGTCTGCACACTCGGAATAGCCCCGTGGGCATTCGGAAAACCACATCAGAAATGAAAGAAAGTGAGCCGGCGAGCCTGAACACAGGCGTCCCATGTGGAAGTGTGCACGGAGACCGCCAGAAGTGCGCAAGCCGAGCCGGCTAGAGTTTCCTTCTGACCGAGAGGGGGAGCCCCGCGCTCCCAGCCGGGAGCGACCCGGAGTCCCGAGCCCGGAGCCCCAGCCGCGCCAGCGCTCGATTTGGATCCAGCGGATTAGGACGGAGAGGGAGGGGGGCAGAGAGCACGAAGAGGGAGGGGACCGAAGCCTGAGGGTCCCTAGTCCAGCGCGGTGTCGACGTAGAGAAACTTTCCCTATCGGCCACGAAATCCGCGCTCCGGCTGTGCTGAAGCGGAGATCGCGGGGCTGCGAGGACCCGGCGGCTCCCCACGCCCCTGCCCGAAGCTTGACCGGACTGCATCATTCAGTGAGGTACGCAGAGAGCGCGGCTTATCTGGGGTCCTCGCTGGCTGTGAGGCCAGCCTCCCCACCGGCAGTAGTGTGTAATCTCCTAGAAGCTGTATCCCGAGGGACAGCGGTCAGCCCCAGCTATCAGTGCCGGTGGAGGAGGGCGCGGGGCGGCGCGTCCCCTCTGTGGCTGCCCAGCAGGTTGAAAAAAAAAAAAAAAAATTAGGACAGCTAAAGGCGCCGGGAGTCGTCCAGCAGGAAAGGAGGCTAAGACCTGTTGACGCCTGCCATGGCAGTGCTTGAGAAATGACGCGGGTGGAGGGGGAGCCCAGCGAGGTGGGGACTCAGCGGTCTCCGCGCTCCTGAAGCCTCCTTAGCCTTTTGTGGTAACTTTGGTCCGAGTAGCCGGAGCCCGTGAGCAGGAGTTGGAAGGGGTGGGGGTGGGGACGCCTCTGGATTAGTCCGGCTGAGGGTGCATGGATCAGACGGGACTAAGCAGGCAAGTCATCGCCGGGTCACAGCGAAGCGACCCGAGAGCAACTTCCAGCGTAGCTTTCCTTTTGTTGGCTAGGAGAGAAAATGTGGGCATGGGGGCGGGGAGGCGCGAAGCTCAGAGGCCCGGCTGCGGATACTTTAAAGCCCAGAGCGGGGAGGGCCCGACTTGGGGACGGCGTCCACATGGTTACTCTTTGGCTGAGGGGGTCAAGCAGCTTTTTTTTTTGCAGGGCGTGAGGCGCGGCAGGGTAATGAGACCTTGGGGTCTAGGTTGGGCTGCCAGGCTCTCTCCGCCGGCTCTACCTCCCCGAGGCGTCACTGGCTACACACACCAGAATCGGAGTAGTCAATTCTCTCCTATTCTGCGGCTACTGGGGCCGCTGCGCTGACTTCCCTGTGTGCGGGAGGGAAATCTGGGCAGGCTGGTTTTCTTGGAATGTGTTTACAATGTTGAATGGGACTTGGACAGGAAGCTGGACGCTGCAGCTGGAACTAGCGTGCCAAGGTAGAGTAAGGAAAACGTAGCTGGTGTTGGGCTTGACGGGTCCACTTGGTACGTTGGGCACACTCCAAGTAAGTGAGGGCTGGCGGTCAGAGTACTCCTCCCTAGGTCCTACTAGTTTTTCCCAGCTGAGGTTGCCTGCCTTTCATTCGTGATCGGACATTTACATGCACTATTTCAATCTGCATGTTTGACAAAGTATAATGCAATCAATTAGGGAAGGTTAAATTTAGTTTTGTGCCTGCTTTTAAAGGAACACTGCACCTACATTTGAGAATAAAACGTTCTGGAGAGTGTTCTCTTTATGTATGAGTCCACTTGTTCATTTCTGGGACTAGCAAGAGACCATGATACTGTTGATTTTGTATCTTTAATTCCAAATTGGTGATTAAGGGCTGAAGGAGGAGAGATTGTTAGAGTGAATGTTAGGAAGTAGAAAACTCTGAGAAGAATTGGAAATTTTTCAGATTTGCAAATCGCCCCTTTCTCTGCCAGTCTTTCCCCTCTGTTCCCCATATAAACAAGTAGCCTGTTAGAAAACCCACCAATTGAGAGAGTGCAGTCGCTGGCAACTACAACCCTTGCTGGAAACAGCAGACAGGCTAAGGGTCTGCCCCACTCCATAATTAAAGGTCTCCTTGAACTGTCCAGGAGTATTTTCCAAGTTTTTACGACTGACAAGGAAAAAAGAGAAGAACCTGGCCAGCTGCCAAACTAGACTGAGCTCAGTAGCCAGGCATGAAAGAGACTGGGGAAGTTGCTGAGGATAATTGGAAAGGGGCTGGTGGTTGTACTTGGGCTTAAACAAGGAGTTTCTTTTGCAATGAGAATTTTTAGGTGACTAAGATTAGCCTTCTTGGCAAAAAATAAACTAAGTGTAGAGTGCACTTGGATAGACTGAGGAGATGGCAGAAGGGCTCCAAGAGCAAAGTCTGACCCTTATCAGCGCTGCAGTGAAATAGCTGGGAGCCTGCTGTTGGTGCTGATCACACTGTGCAATGCCCACACTTTGTTGCTGTTTGTCTCCGTAAGTTGAACTAGGTTTGCTGCAACCTCAATCCCTTGACCTTGACCTTACTTCTTTGTTTTCATAGCAGTAAGAACTGAGGACCTAGGCTTTGAGCAGATGGTTTTCTTGCTAAATTAAATAATTCAATTAGGTATTCTCAAAGAGCATGGATTTGGGTCACAGAATTAAAGGGGAAAATGTATCCAGGATGTCTTCTTTACATTTGCCAAAGGTGATCCCAATAAATAGATCTTTCTGTTTCATTTGAAGAAATAAAAGCTGAGATAATCTCAGTATTTCACACATTTGCCCCATATTTAGGGCCTCACAACTTTCCAATTTCAGAGCAGCCAAGGATTGAAAGCCTTAACTGTAATTCAGACCCTTCTTTCATGTATTACAGTTGTTGATATTTTATCTCTACTTCCCTTTTTCAGGGAGGTAGGTCTGCTGTACTGGTCTTCTGGCTGAATAGTAAAACACACTAATGTGGTTTATATTTGCTCTGGAGTTAAGACTTTGAGATTGTGACTATGAGCCTGTTCTCTGAGATTGAATTTATGAATCACTCTCAGCAAAGTGATGTCCCTGACTATAATTTCAGTTTTTCCACTTGCAGAAGTATTTTTTTTACATAATTACAAGCTTATTGTAAGAATTAAAAAGATTAAATAATGTTAATAGGCTTTTAGACATAAAGGTCATTGTGTTTCTGACTCAGCTGACTTTGTTGAGTTTATGGAAATAAAATAGGAAAATTTTAACTGTAATACACATACAGTAATGACATATCTATTTAATTTACAAAAATTACTACTTGTACATTTTAATTATAGCTTTAGTTAAATCATAAATTTTAATTTTGAGGATATTGGATGAGATTTTGTTATGCTTAAGGCTGAGTCATTTTCTCAAACAGAAAAGAACAATCGGCAAATTCATTTCTTTTTATTTGAGTTTATATTTATACTTAGGAACAGTTGTTTTTTAAGTCCAGCTTAAATTTGCTTTTATTAGATATCACTAAAAATATTTGAAGAATTTGGCTTCCTTCTCCAAAATAATACTTGAGAGGCTAAAATACATTCATAATGTACAAATTTTCTTTTCCCAATGGCCACAACAATTATTTGGAGGATAGATTTTAGAGCCATTCATTAATTGATTCAACTAATATTTGTTGCGTTATTTTTGTGCACCATCAGGGATGTTTTCAAATCTCAGCATTGAAATTCTCAGCTCTGTAATTTCTGAGATACGTTTGTTTATTTATTTATTTATTTTTTGCAGTTTCTGGCCAGGGCTGGGTTTGAACCCTCCACCTCCAGCATATGGGGCCAGCACTCTACCCCTTTGAGCCACAGGCACCGCCCACGTTTATCTTTTAAACATTCTACCAGATTTACTCTCTACGTTGCTATCTATAATTTGTGAACTTGTTGATTCATGATAATTGTGAAATATTTAATTTTTAGCTTGATGTGTCAGTAAAATATACTACCTATTTTTATAGTTCATTGTACTGTGTTGCACTCAATGGATGTTTATGGATGTTTAACTTAATATTTTTGTAAGTGAAAGTAAATTTACTAGAGGGAACAGAATATGTGTAAGTTGTTAAAAGATAAACATCTTTTGGTAAAATAGTCACAGCTTTTATTTTAAACTTTACATTATCTTTACTAGTGAATCTGTAAAAAGTAGGAGTATGTAGGATGGAGTAGTTGAGTTTAATCTCTATCCAAAATCACACTGTGGGTAATTTTTTTTTTGAATTGTCAAAGAACAAATTAATGTACAAGAACATACTCGAGTAAGTTTAATGTAAAATATCTAGTTTGGCCTAATTTGATGTTAAATTAAAATTCTTTGAAATACTCATCTCCATTACTGAATTGTGGTTGATTTTTATTTAAATTTTATGTGGATGCGATATATGTTTGAAACTCAGTCTGCAACTTTGCCTTTTCTTTTTAAAAAAAACCTCTATAGGATAAAAGAAAATTATTTGATTATAGTAATGAATTCAAAGGTAGTTAACATCATGGTTGCTATAAAGCCCTGGTCCCTAAATATATAAGAAGCTAGTGAATCTAATAGTGTTTGTGTTAATAGATTTAGAGATCCAGAAACTTAAGCTTGTTCCTGTAGGACTCTAAATATATTTAAATTTGAATTGGAAGAAAGGTACAAACTTCGAACAGAGAATCCACTTCACTTTCAAACACTGGAGCTATGAAGCTGTAATTAGGCCTTTATTTTTAAAGAGAATGGCTAAAAGTCATTAGCACAGAGTAAGACTTAGAAAACAATGCTTATACTGTTTTCAGACTCTGCTATTTGCTAGTTATTATTTGTTATATGCTTGGAAAATGTTTTCAGCCACTCTAATGATGCTTACTGTGCATGATTATTTTTCATGAGAGGACAGTTAATAACTCAAACATTAGGCAGAAGAGTAATTGCCAATTTTCTGGTTACATTGAAATAGTATGGTTGTACTAAATTTGAAATTAGTTTTGTTGTTCTATATTGTGTACTTAAGAATATTTTTGTAAAGGCTGCTCTCACTTGCTCACATAGTATGAGTAAGTGAGTTAACTTATGCAGACTTTGCGATTTCTGGCATACTTATGCTGCATTGTAAAGTTTAATAAGACTTTTTAAAGGGGTTTTAAACACCTTGGATGTGTTATATAGAGTACACCAAAGAGCACACCTAGATAACAATACCGGCCTTTATTTCCTTTTTTTTTTTTTTGCTACTTTATTATCTACATATCATATTAATCACATACCTTCTGATGAAGCTCAGAATAGATATGGAAACTTTAATGCCTTAAGGAGCTAAACTCTGTGGGTCTCTCTTTCTCTCTCTGTGTCTGTCTCTACCTCCTTCTTTCCATATATATATATAGAGAGAGAGAGAGAGAGAGAGAGAGACAGAGTGCATACGTACACTTATGACATATGTTCTTTATGTTTCTCTGTTTGTGCCAGTTATATTTATTTGAAGGAAAAAGAGCTTCAATTAATCAACATTTTGAGTCTAATTTTAACAATTTATTTACAATATTTTCTAGGTAACTGTGCATAAAGATCCTTGACTTTTCTTTTTTTTTTTTTTCAAATTCTAAAGCCTTTTTTAAGCTTTTGTACCAGTGAAGGAAGAGAAAAATAGTGGGTATGATCTTCTACCCACATTCTTGGTTGTTGGTTCTAGTAATGACATAGTCAAAGGAGCCCTCTCTGCTCTTCTTAAATATATCACAGGCAGATGAGTGGTTAAGTATAGTAAGGAGGTAAATTTACCATTTATAAGGTAGATACTACTGCTAAATTTATAGTACATGTATTTTCCTGGTGTTACACAGCTTTTTCTTAATATTATCATATATTGACCTGCTTTCCTAAAACCACACCTACCCATTCCTCAAGAACTTCAGGGATCTTTGCCAAAGCTACTAACAAAAAACAAGATGGAACAACGGACTAAGTGTTAAGTCTACTGTTTTGTGAAAATAAAGATGGTCATTTAAGAACTTAAATAATCTAATTCATTAACGATCTGTCTGTTTGCAGTTATATAATATTTCATGAAATGGCAACTATGCTATCTTTCTTACTTGATATGTATTTAAATGAGGTAAACAACATATTGACTAGGAAGAAAAAAGTCCAAGAGAACATCTGTGTTATGATAACAAACTTGTAAATTTGGGGTAACAGTTGACCAAATTATTTTTTTGTGAAAAATAAACTTGATTTTAGCTTACTGATATCTTTCATAGCTTTTGACAGCAATTAAGAAGGTGCGATTTTTTTTTTTTTTTTGTAGTTTTGGCCGGGGCTGGGTTTGAACCTGCCACCTCCAGCATATGGGGCCGGGGCTTTGCTCCCTTGAGCCACAGGCGCCGCCCAAGAAGGTGCCATGTTTTAAAGTAAAATTATAACAGCAAATAGATTCATTCCCCCAGATTTCATCCTAGGTGAGTTAAAATAGTTTTGTAAGTGCTGGTAGTAGTTTTATGTAAGAACAGAGTACTTTAAAAATTAAAGTGCATAGTATTTTATTTCTGTAGTTCATTTCATTTTTATATGCTTTGAAGGAACTGTGTAGTAATAATACAGAATTTTAGTTGGACTTTCCTATTACCTACTTGAGGATGTACATTATTGTAATCATGGCTTGGGGCCTGTGGCTCAAGAGGCTAAGGTGCCAGCCACATACACCTGAGCTGGCGGGGTTCAAATCTAGCCAGGACCCGCCAAACAACAATGATGGCTGCAACCAAAAAAATAAAAAATAACTGGGCGTTGTGGCGGCACCTGTAGTCCCAGCTACTTGGGAAGCGGAGGCAGGAGAATCACTTGAGCCCAGGGTTTGGAGATTGCTGTGAGCTGTGATGCCACAGCACTCTACCGAGGGCAACAGCTTAAGGCTCTGTCTCAAAAAAAAAAAAAAAGACATTATTGTAATCATAAACTTATTTAACAATATAAATGTTGGTCTTTATTGATAGCTCACATAAATACAAAGAAATTTTGGCTTATTGGAAAGAACAGGTATATACTGAACTAGTTTTGAATCAATACTTTATCTTTATGCTGTCTATGCTTATTGAAGACAATTAGTAAGAGGACGTTGATTATATGGTGTAGTCTCTCAGATCACAGTTTGAGAAAATTGTTAAGGAATCACACTGAGTAAATAAATGGCATTTGAAATCATGTAAATACTGTCTGAAATGGCGAAGGTCTAATTAGTATTTCAGATATAGAAAGTTGTATAGGAGTATCTTGAAATTTTATGATTTATTATTTCTATTTTAATGCATCGTCGTGACTTTGGATATATAGGAAAAAATCTTTCAAATTCTTTCTTTCTTTCTTTTCTTTTCTTTTTTTTTTTGCAGTTTTTGGCTGGGGCTGGATTTGAAACCACCACCTCTGGCATATGAGGCCGGCCCCTACTCCTTTGAGCCACAGGCACTGCCCCATCTTTTAAATTCTTAATAGTCAACCAATATGAGCTCTGATACTGCTAATGTTTTTAATTCGTTAAATAACTACTACTAAATTTATAATATCTGAGTTATCCTAGACGTAATTGCTTACATTAAGTAGCATAGGATATTTATGATCAATTTGGAAAAATGAAGTTTCCTGAAGTAGCGAAGATGAGCGTTTAAAATACAACAGTTTAGGTTTGCTAAACTGAAACTTTCTTTGGGACTTTCTTATCCAATGAGATTTCTCCCTTATTAATTGATTTTCTGGTAACTTATATAACTTCCTAGGCTTTTCCCTCCCTTCTAATTATGGAAAATATAATTACGTTTAAACTACGAGTCTGCAAATAAAGGTATTTCCAATAAGATCCAGTTGAATTTAATAAATATATATTGACTGTCACTTGTTCTTTTTGTAGTTGTTTAAGGCCCTATCTCAAACTAGCTTAAATAGAACTTGGTATTTCTATATAATCATTAGGTGCAATGTAGAGGGTATTGAGGGAGTAGAAACAGGAAACAGGGATATTTATTCACCAGTGTGAAGGGTAGAAGTTCATGGAAGGAATGTGTGCAGGTGCTTCTTAGACCAAATCACAAAGGACAAGACTGAGTTAGGCAGGCAATGAAAGGGACAATTCCAGACAGAACAAGTGGGGATGACAAGGAGCCATGAAACGTGAAGATGGTTTAGTATAGCAGCTTGTGAATGTTAGCACTATAGAAATGTTTCTCTTTCTCTGTGTTCCTGATTATAAGCACGAGTACACAAATTTTATTAGTAACGGGCTGAGCACAGAGGCTCATGCCTGTAATTCTAGCACTTTAGGAGACCAAGCCAGGAGGATCTCTTGATGTCAAGAGTTTGAGAACAATCTGAGCAAGAGTGAGACCCTCTATAAAAAATAGAAAGATTAGCCTAGTGTGGTGGCATGCACTCAGTCACAGCTACTTGGGATACTGAGGCAGGAGGATCGCTCATGCCTAGGAGTTTGAAATTTCCATGAGATATGATGATGTCACTGTGTCCAGCTGGGGCACAGAGTGAGACTTTGTCTCAAAAAAAAAAAAAAAACAAAAAAAACCCGGCTTGGTGCCTGTGGCTCAAGTGGCTAAGGCACCAGCCACATACACCTGAGCTGGTGGGTTCAAATCCAGCCTGGACCTGCCAAACAACAATGATGGCTGCAACCAAAAAATAACCAGGCATGTCTAGTGCCTGTAGTCTCAGCTACTTGGGAGGCGAGGCAGGAGAATCCCTTGAGCCCAGGAGTTGGAGGTTGCTGGGAACTGTGGTGCCAGGGCCCTGTACCCAGGGCAACAGCTTGAGATTCTGTCTGTAAAAAAACAAACAAACAAACAATTTTAACTGGATTATCTTGCAAACCTGCGATGTTATTTTCTGTCTTTTTCATTTCTCCAGATCTAAACAATATGCAATTAGAAATACAAGGAGTAGGTTGTGCTTTTTATTTCACATTTACGTTTAATTTTAGAACATGTAAATTAAAAACATAGATTTATCTTTTTCACATCTATATTTGGAGGGGTTAAGATTTGGCTGGATCTTGTCTTACGGTGCTGGTTTATTTTTTATATATAAAGAATGGATATGTTAAATAGTCCTCCTCTCTCTTGCTTGGTAATAAGTAATTGTGGCAGTATTAACCGTTTTTATAAATAATTTTGAAAAGAATAAAAACTTTCTGTACATTTGAAAACTTTTTTTTTCTATACATCTCTGAGTTATTTAAGGTTATAAATTTGGTTATGTGATATGGATTATTTAATGACTATTATGATGAAAAATTTAAATATGTTTGCTGAGTGTTTAGAAAATCAAAATTTAGAATACTCACAAGTGTAACAAATTACTGTGTTACCAAAGGAACCCATGCTTCCAATACAGGTAACATCATTTATTGGCCTCTATTTCCTTTCTTCTTTTTACTCGACTTGGCAAATCTGTCAGATACATCTACTTTAAAATTACTTTCTTATTGATGTTTGATTTATTTGAGCCAATGAAGTCTATTTTTGAAATATGTGACAAGAGCAGTCTCTTTAAACTTATTAATTGGAAAAAGTTAACATAGAGAGCTTCGCACTCATAAATTAGTTTAGTAGAACAAGACCACCTTAAGATTCCAAGGGACTGTACAGTAACAGTCTATCCTGGAAAACTGAGAATATTTTCAAGATCATAATGAAGGACAGCTCTCTGTTAGTGTCTTTCTAGCTTTGGATCCACGTTGTGTTTCCTGTAATGGGAAACACTAAGCACTATTGGTACTTCTTTGCTTACCTCCCCTGTTGAATTTCCAGATTTCCTTTTAATGACATGGAATGACAGTGGCTTGATTGAGGTGTGATTCACTATCTAAAGTTAACTCGTCTTTCCATTTCATGCATTTCCATTTGTAAGAATATTTTCACTTCTGTGAGCCACACCTTCCTTGTATGTCAGACATTACTGGTTGTCCACACAAATCCATTCCTTATTCCTCTTTTCTCTGGTATTATTCTGTTGTCCACTTTTTGCCACACAATTTAGGGAAGAGGAATCCCACTCCTAAATCAAGTAAAACTGGGATTATGTTATGCTTATAATCATGGTGTTTCTGTTCCCTTTGGCAGTGACTGGTTATTGAGGTGATGTTTGATATGAAATGGCAGGACTAGGGGGAGAAGGGGTAGAAAGTATTTCTTTACCCTTAGTAAGGGATCATTGTATGAGAAAGCTATGTCAATTTTTGATACTGGTATTGCCTAGAATAGAAGCTTTAAGTTCTACAGGGACCATCATAAAAAGATCTAGCTTGAAGCCAAAATAAATACTTAAAGATGGCTGAAAAAGTATGAAGAACTTGGATATTTGATGGAATTGTTGTGTCCCTGGAATCAACCTACCATATTTTTGGATTTACTTGTGTGTGAGATAATGAATTTCTTTATTTTTCAAATCAACTTGAATAGATTTCCATTTACTTAAAATAGAAAGTATCATAATTACGTTGTTGTTAAATTGTTTCTTAATCTTACATACATTTTAGAAATAGCAATTTAGAGTATTAAAGAAATTTTATAGACTACTTGGGTTTTATAAACTAGTGCTGTTAATCTATAAAATACACTATTATTCAAATTACCAAATACTATGTTTTTAATACAGTAAATTCAAGTCTCAATCATCTCATTCACTAAATTTATTGAGATGAATAAATTAAGGAGGAGATAGAGGCAGGTAAAACTGAGAATAATCTAACAGGCTCAGACAATAGAAAACTCAATAAAAAGTAAAATAACTTGAAATATAAATTCATAATGTAGTCAGTTCTCAATATACCACCGTTTATTGGTTGTGTGGTACCTTTAGTTTATTGGAAATGTTAAATGTACATAAAGAAACATTAAGGGAATCTCAGTGCCTGGCCTAATTTAAATCTTGTAGTTTGATATTAAAACAAACTTATAACTACCGTAGAACCTCCATAGTACTACTGTAGTTATAGGGACTGCCTTCCTATATTGACCTAATTTTCATAGTCTAGATGTGCATCACCTGTTTGTATCAGTACAGTAGGCCTGCTTCCTTATGTAGACCACCTCTTTATGTTGACCAGTTTGTTACAGTCCCTTGGGTGGTCAACTTACAGAGATTCTACTATATTTAAATATGAAAAATAAAGCTGAAAGGAGTTAAACTAAAGAAAACTATAAATTGTAGATCCATTCACAGAGGTATAAAAAATGCGGTCATATCTTACACTTTTAATTAAGAGCTAGTGACAAAGGTTTTCTTCTAGACCAAACCTGGCTCAGGACCTTTTGAATCCTCTTCTCAACTAGGCCTTGACTTTTGGGTCTCTGTGTTCAGGTTAGCCATCCTCGATATCTATCTGATTACTCTATATCCAATCATGTTCCTTAAACTCTATCATTTTCCAGATGATGTCTGAGCACTCTAACCTGTATTCAGCAAGAGTACTGTTACGTCAGTTTAGCTACCATCCTCCTTTACCTCTGATGTTTACTCTTAGAAGTTTTTCTTCCTCTGCCCTTTTCTTATGTATTGGCTATAAATTCCCACTTTTCGTATTGTATCTGAAGTTGAGCCTAATCTTTCTCCCCTATACCGATTGTCCTAAGTTAAGTCTGCCTTACTGTTCTATAACAAATGTTATGGATAATTTGTTTTTCTTTACCTTGTTTTCTAAAACTCTAGTTAACTAGAATCATTAGCAATCTAATTATTTTCTGCCACCAGTTTCTTGACTTAACCTTTTTATAACTTAGCATTATGCATATTGATTTTTGTAACGTGCTCTACTCTAAAGGTGGTAGGATTACTCAAAACTAGTGTGAAATATATTTTAGGGTATTATTGCTCTCCTTAGATAAGATAGTTATCCAACTGTTAATCAAGAAGTGGAGACAAGCAGAACCAGGAACAATCTAACAGGCTCAGAGAATAGGATAAGGTCACAGTGGGTAGTAGGTTTGTGGAGAATGAGAGGGCGTGAGAAATAGCTAGAAGGTTGTGTAGGCAGTGCAGATGAAGGCAGCTGGTGAAACTGTAGGTGGGAGTGTTACAGATACTCAAAGCTTACAGTTAAACAGTGTGGTAACAGGGTCACTGTTCAAGAAAGAAGAAGGTTAATGTGTTAGAACTAATGTCATGTGGATGTTGAAAGCATGGAAACCGAGTTGCTGGAGGACGTAACAAATAACTTGAATACCTGAGAAAAGAGGATCAATCCATGACAGACATCTAAAGTAACAGTATCTCCTACACCATTGTGTTTGAGATGTGCCCATTAGTTTTTTGCATAAGAATGCAATAAACATGCTTGAGATGCTTCCTCTATGAGAACATGACCTTCTTCACAGCAACTATAAGGAAGTCACCACACAGCGAAAGCTAGGCAAAGGAAACAGAGAATGCAGAGTGCTGCAGTTCGCAGGGAATTATTGTTCTTTTAGACGTTGTTGTTTGGGGATTGTCCTGGGGCCTCCTTTTCCCCTTTGAGAAGAGGGATGCCCCTTGGTAACCTTTCCTTGGTTTAAAAGGGAACCACATTCTCCCGGGTTTTTGAACAGTGAGTAAATGCCTCTTGGCGTGGAAGTTGTCGTAAAGGGCCTTTGCTTATCTACTTCGGAAATTTTGGTGGAAACTATAACTTGACTCAGAGCCAATATTATATAAAAATGAGGATAGGATCGGTATCCAGATAATTCAATTTATAACTCCCACCAGTGCTAAAATAATCAGATAAAGTAAAAATAGCAGCCCGCTTAATTTGTCTCTTCCTATATTAGGCTCTTCCTAGGCATCTGCACCCTCTAATCTACTTTCTTTTATCTGTGGGTCCACATAAAGTATTTTTTGAACAAGAGAATAAAGAGAGCAAGCATAGCACTTACAGAGTACTCATTATGTCCTAAGCATTATGCTAAATGTTTTTGTAATTTACAAATGTTAAGAATTTATTTTAGTCTCCACACCCAGCAAACAGTAGATAGTAGAATAGGAAGTAACGCCCCTTCACTACCATCCTAGCCGTACAGTGTGTGCCATTGAGTGTCAGCAGTCCCCTAGAACTGGGCCAGCTTTCGTAGGTCTCTTCACTAGTGAGAATGTGGCCCCTGTGAATAACCTGAATGCCCAGACTCCTGACTGAGGCTTGATTCCTTTTTTGTTCCTTTAATGGCACAATGAGCTGCCCATCTCCTGCTGCTTGACAGAGCTGCTTGTAACTCCTGGGTGATACTTGTTCACTTTACCTTGTTTAGTTAAAGCATAAAAGTTAACAAACTGACTAGATTGTGTCTGCATATTGCTTTGAATTTTGCCTGCTTTGATTTGTTGGGAAAGTTAAAATGTTTCGTGAAATAGTCTTTTCCTAAGCCCACTTTTCCCTCTGGTTTCATCAAATGATATTAACATGAATAGTCTAAGATATAAAATCACTCATATGAATAGTGTCTATTTTTCTGACATGTGTTTTTCATTTAGGTGTTTAATAACATCTGTCTTCACAGAGATGGACTAGATCACCTCCAAAAATATTTCAGGGTAGTAAAGTTTTAGTTTTCAATAGTTTTTTTTTAAATGAAAACCAATTTTTAAATTAAAATACCATCTTCAGAGTTGTCCTAATTTTAGTAGTTGATTTCATAATTTGTCTTTTTTTAAATAAGCTAAACTGTTGACATTTGATCTCTTGTGGTACATGTATTTGTAGCTTGGGTATTATTATTATAAGAAGTTTCTCTTGACAGGGGATTTGACATAGTCTGGTTGTTAGGAAAGACTTCGTGGCGGAAAGCAGTGGGAGTTTGGAGAGTCACTTAAGCATGTAGGGAGGAGAGGAGAGTATGTGGGTCAGCTACAGACTTAGAGGATTGAAAATAGAGATAGAGAATGGAGTGGAAGGGAAGGATGTACTAGAATTGCTGGAGATTAAGCCAGCGAGGCAGGGGCTGATTTTGTAGGAATTTATAATCCAAAGTTTGAGCTTCATGGTGAATCTTAAGGATTATTATGGGACTTATTTTGCCATGGCAAAAGCACATGGCGAATCTTAAGGATTATTATGGGACTGGTGACAAAATGTCATCATCTGCATTTTAGAAAGACCTAAGCTGATACCTCCCAACATATCTAGGCAAGAGAATGTAAAAACCTAGAGGAATGATGATAAATGATTTTATTCCAGAGATATTTAGGAGAAAACTTTTTGTATTTTCTGTACATTTGGTAATTTGTCAATGATTGTGGAAGGTAGACAGGATGGAGGTAGGAGGATTGAGTAAATGTCAATTCTGAGGCTTCTAGTTTTGGCTACTTGGGTATTTGTACTGTTCATCAGCAGAATAAATTCAGTAGGAGCAGAATTGTGAAATGATTCAATTTTGAGCACACTTTGATGTGCCTCTGAATCATTCTGTTGTATATGTCTAGAGGTATTGAATATGTATAGGCCCAGAGCTAAAATACTGGACCTGAGCTGTATGTATGTGTTTACATATGCAAATGCTTTAAGATTTCAAATTACAAATACGATTTTTTGCCTTACAGATGATAACGAAGGCAAAGGTTTATATAGTGGGAAGATGGTCTATGATATGGCTCAGAGGAACACTAATATTTTTACCAGGGTAGAAAAAGCAAAGCTTACAAACAAATAACACTGAGAAAGAATGACCAATGAATGAGGAGGAAGAAAAACAGAAAACGACTAAGTGATCAACAGTGTTGGTCACTTAAAAGTAATATAGAAAGATCAAGGATAAAAGAGAAAAAAGAGGAGAGAAAAAGAAACATAAGAGATTCAAGTGTCTACCATATTTGATGTGAAAGTCATTGGTGACTGTGGGGAGAACAATTTTGGCAGAATTGAGTATGTGGTGAATTGCAGGAGCACATGAATATTTGAAACAGTAGTTTTTCAGGAAGTAAATTTATGTATGGAGAAAGAGAGATAGTATGAAAACTGAATTGTGCTTGAGTTACATACACTTTAGGGAAGGTTTCTTTAATAGGGGAGAGAGGTCACTATGCTTAAAGTGTGTTTGACACATAAAATCCTTGGGTAATTTGATGATTTGTCAATGATTGTGGAAGGTGGACAGGATGGAAGTAGGAGGGACCAGCAAATACTTGTAAAAGTAAATCATGGTGGTAGTGTGGTAAATTTAAGAATTTCAGCGCATGCTCTCTGAAGTGAGCACTAACTCCACAGTTCTGTCTAACTCTAGATGTGTGTGAATATGGACCCACTTGTCACATCTGCCATTGTGGAGAATAGAGCAAATACAAATTGGGATAACCTATCAAAATACCAAGAAATATTAAGGACCAGTAGAGATTAGTACTTGCATGGTCCTGTGACTTTCTCTCCTAGATAATTTGTGAGTTATAAGGAGTGCAACTGAATTTTTCCTAAGTGAGTACAGTACAGTGTATTGAAGAAGCGTAAGCTATATGCTAGAAAATGGTTAAGACAGTGGGCTAAAGACTGAACTATTAGAAGAGAAGAGAGAGAGAAGGGGCAGATTCACAGGGAAAGGAGATGTGACCATGAAGTAGACATCCTGTATGTTACAGGAGTTTGTGGTCAGAATTTCTGTTGCCAGAGATATAGTAGTTCTAAGTGGTAAAACCAGTGGATTATTTGCCTCAAAAAGAGAGGAAGAGAAGTTATTAAGAAAATGGGGGCCTATATATTGGATGAATGTTCCATGTTTGGGAAGTCAATTCTAATTGACATATTTCAATTAACCTATAAATATGAACTTATATTAGAGTAATGAGAACAGGTACCACAAAGATGGGTAGGTTTGGGTGGAGGTATGGCATGCTTGGAATGGATCTTAGCATTCTCATGAATTTCCTTTCCACTGGTGTGCTGAGTTGTGGACACGAGCATGTGGGAGGCAGAGCAGAAAGGAACACAATGCACTTGGCATCATGATCACTGTTGACCAACTGGCTTCTGGCCACCTAATGAGTCCCTTCTTTGGGCACCTCAGTATCCTTGTAAGCTCATGCTGTCATAGAAAAATGCCACAGACTGGTGGCTTAAACAACAGAAGGGATTTTTTCCCTGGTAGCTGTGGAGGCTGGAAGTTTGGGGTCAGGGTGCCAGTGCATTCAGGTTCTGTGAGGGCTCTTCCTGGCGTGCTGCCTTCCGCCTGTGTCCACCACATGGCAGGGCGAGTGTTGGGAGTTGGAGAAGAAAGAGAGAGAGAGAGAGAGAGAGAGTAAGTAAGCTCTTTGTTGTCTCTATTTAGAGGAACAGTAATCTCATCATAAGGGCCCCACCCTAAAAAAAATACCGACCTCATCTAAACTTAATTATCTCCCAAAGGCCCCATATCCAAGTACCATTGCATTGGAGGGTTAGAGCTTCAACAGATAAATTTGGTGGGGCACAATTCAGTCCATAACACTGAAAAATACATTGGGTTCATTTGGGGATGGGGGTGAGATTTTATTACAAAGGTGTGTTTTCGTTCTAGTCATGTGTTAGGAGCCTACTTTTTTGTATTATATACTACGAAATTAGCGCTTTACATTTTAGAGTATCCGACACCTGGAGCACGTGTTTATGAATATTCATTATGTTTCTGCATAGCAGTAAAAAGCATCAGGTTGTACTGCAAATATCCCAAGCTTTGACTTTTCTGGAGAGAGGATTTGCCATTTACAAAAGCACAGGGTGCTGTGTAGCAAGCAAATTAATTGCACACTGTTTCTCTTTCTTAACCTGTCAGGCGGCACAGGCAATTACTCCCTGCAAGGTTCTTGAGAAGATTGAAAATATGACTGATCCGTGTAGCAAGTGGCCACACAGTGGGATGTTGGAGGTGGGCAATAAATGGCAGCTACTCTTCTTAGGTGACGTGTCCTTTTTGTACTGCGGTACTCTAACTTTACAGTGAAATTGTGTGCGGTTTTAATGTCGATTAACAAATACACTATTTTATAAAAACAAATTTATCTTCAAAGATAGATGTAAGTGAAATCACTTCAGTGTAATATGTCATTTGTCACTTACAAACGACAACAATTTAGAGGGGTGCAAAATTACTTTATGTTTTGACGTGTCTTCATTAAAAAGTTATATTTTCACAATTAACACAAATTTAAGACATTGTATGATTTGAACTGAGATATATCTCTTTGAGAATTTGTTTTTATAAATGTGGAGGAAAGAAATTTGTAATTCGAAATATTGACATGAAACAAAACTAGAGATTCTTAATCTTAACAATTATATAAGAGACAATTAAACTTCTTGGCGTATATGGGTCCATACCTTTTCCTTAAGGTATAATTAATTCATGCTGTTGAAATACATTTAAGAATACTGAAGTTTAGTATAAAGGGAAAAGTTTATCTCCCTTGCTGTTTTGATGACATTTTTCTTATTGTTTAATTCTATATGGGATCATGTTGCACACACTGGTTTGTATTAAATAATTAAGTCTTTTCACATACGATGCTGTGAGGTACAGCAGTTGATATAGGTGTATGCACTGGTATGGGGGCAGAAGATCTTGAGGAGGAGAATCCTGTAGACCTAATTTTAAGATGTCAGATTCATAGAGGTATTAAAGATAAGTGTGGAGTTCTATGGACTGATAGCATCTAAATAGAAAATTAGTCATCAGAGAAACATAAGTCATTTGTCAGTGGCTTCTGCTGGAATCACAAGGCCTGAGAGCTTTAAGCAGACAGATGACTGTGTGAGCCCGAAGGAAGGATAATTGTGCTATCGACTGAGCATCTGGCATAAGGGTCCTGCCCTTGGGCTTCGCTCTCACTCAGCACGCTCAAGACTTTGTTGGTTCTTCAATCTGATAACTGTGTTCATGATTGCTAGAGGCCTAAATCTGCCTTGTTTCGGTTATTATTTTCTGGTGGCATGCTTTAACGTCCACAAGTGCCCAACTCTACTAATTTTGATTATGGAAATATGCTGTGTCTGTGAGTCTCCTCCTGACATCTGCACAGGCAGTAAAGTAACTTAGACAGCAGAACCTTGAGAAAATTGTTATTTGAAGGGAATCAGCAAATGAGAAGGCAGCAGAGAATACACAACTCTCGAAAGGGGGCGATAATAGAGACCTAAGGTAGGATTATTTTAGAAGGGATCGAGAACAAAGGACTGACTTGAAAAACGTTTTACAAGAACTATTGAGTGTTAAAGTTAAAAACAAAATTGCACCTAATATTTGTCAGATATTTCTATAATTGCTCATCTTAGCTGGCCAGGGCTTTGGGTTTATTTTTGGATTGTGGCTTTCCATCTCCATAAAACTCCATTCCAGAAATTGAATAGAGATGTCATGGTCTTGACAAAATTAGCATTGATCCTCAGCCAAAGGACGCCCAAGAAATTATGACTGATTTTCCAGAGAATATCTCTGCAATTTGTTTCCATGAAGCCATTTTTTAAAGGTAGCCAAATTGTGCTGTGGTGTTATACTTTAGGTGGTTTTAAGGTTAGTTTTGCTGATTCTGACACCATTTTGAATTAGATCAGTCATTGAAAAGAAGCAGAGATACCAGAAATAAATGTGAGCGGATGCAACCAGTTTTTACAAAATAGATTGTCCAAGATTACTGAAAATTACTTTCTGTAAAGTTATATTAATATTTAGAAGGTGTTTATTTTATAATAAACAATATAAACATATGTATTTATAAACATAGATGTAGTTATATTTTTATAAACAAATATCTTTATGTAGAAGCATTATATATTATAAATTATTAAAAATTATACATTATGTGTATAATATATAAATTATATATCTACTATATAATGTCTAATATATACCTAAATATATAATTGATATAATACCTAATATTTACGTACATATACATATATTATCTAACATACATTACATAAATACATATTTATAATATATACATTATATGATACATAATTTATTATGCATATATGTTGTAATATATATTACATTCATACATGTACACTTAAATAAAGTTAATATTGTTAAACATTTTCTAAGTCAAACTGGCTTTTTTACAAGATAATTCTGATGCAAAAGTAAATAATTAAGAGAAATATAGCATTGATATAAACTGCTAACTCTACTTGTGTTGAAATCTTTTTAGACAGTTCCATCCATATAATTTCAAAACAGTATACCTACTTGGCTATTGTTTTTCTATTATGTCTATTTATGTTTTTTCTTTAAAAACAAGGACTTCAGAGGATACCTAATTCTATTAATTTTTCCTTCTTTTACATTTCCATAAAGAGGAAAACGAACAAACAAAATGCCTATAGAAGAGTCATTATAATTAACTTGATGGGACCCCATTCTTGGATCTAAGGTGAACGTGGACTCAGAACTTTCTGTAGAGTCACGTTTTAGCTCATGTTTAGTTGTTGACTTTCTTAAATTTTCTATCTAGCTCTTGGTACCAACTGGATAGCCTTCAAATTGTACAATCTCTCTAAATAAAATAAGCTTTGGTGGTTGAGAAAAATCTCTTCACCAAAATTCCTTAACAAAGCAAAGGTAGTACAGTAGGGGAATTTCCTTGCATTTAAGAAACATTTTTTTTTTTTTTGAGACAGTCTCAAGCTGTCACCCTGGGTAGAGTGTCATGGCGTCACTTCTGACAGCAACCTCCAACTCTTGGCTTAAGTGATCCGCTTGCCTCAGCCTCCCAAATAGCTGTGACTACAGGCACTGGC
This sequence comes from Otolemur garnettii, assembly GCF_000181295.1. Lineage (NCBI taxonomy): Eukaryota > Metazoa > Chordata > Mammalia > Primates > Galagidae > Otolemur > Otolemur garnettii. Next base: position 1,044,129 of record NW_003852590.1, read on the forward strand.
CACAACACCTGGCTGTTTTTGGTTATAGTTGTCACTGTTGTTTGGCAGGCCCAGGCTGGATTTGAACCCGCCAGCTCTGGTGTTTGTGGCTGGTGCGCTAGCGGCTTGAGCTACTGGTGCTACCATTTAAGAAACATTTTTTAACTTGACATATCAAAGTTTTTACTGTGCAAGGTTGTTTTTTTCTTCTTTACAATTATTATTCTTTAGGTTGGAAAAAATCCCCATGTTCTTAGTGTCCTATATCTTTATACTTTCCCCTCTATTTGTCATGATTTAGCTTTGTGCATATTTAATAATCTCTATCCTCCCACTCTTTCCAGCTCCTGAAGCCCTTAAGATCATTCCTTCCATAAAATCGTAAAATCTGGAGGTTCATACAGCTCCTTACACCTATGTAAACTCTTTGCTCCATCTGAAATTCCTGTTTGCTTTTTGAAAACTCCTAACCATTTTTCACAATTTAGCATCAATCATTAAAGGAGCAACTATTTATCAAATGCCTGTCATGTTTCAGAGTTGTTCCAGGCACTTTTTCCGTGTGTTATATTTTTTAATCCCCACAATAAATCTATGAAATACACTCTTTTATTATTGACTTTCTTCACTAAAGGAATTTAAGGCCAGAAAATTTAGATAGTCTGCAGCCATAACTTATACTTTTACTGGCTAGTATTAAAAAACCCTAACTTTGTAAAACCAGCTTTAATTCAGCAGGACAAATAGATTACATTGTGTTCTGTTGTCCATGGCACTGAACCTTCTTTACGTACCTTAAATACAGTATAGTAGTCTTCTCTTGCCCTCAGTTTCACTTTCAGCAGTTTCAATTACCCATGGGCAACCACAGTCTGAAAATATTACATGGAAAATTCCAGAAAAAACCCAATTTATAGGTTTAAAATTGCAAGCCATTCTGGGTAGCATGATAAGGTCTCTCACCATCCTGCTTCCTCCTGCCCAGGACTTGAATCATCCCTTTGTCCTGGCTTCCTCACTGTCTACCTTCTCCACTCAGTAGTTGTTTAGTAGCCGTTTTGTTATCAGATCACGTGTCCCTGGTAATATTGTGATGTTTTTCTGTCTTCATTGAGTGTATCAGGGTCTATTTCCTAAATGCCTTTGCTTAGAAATTTTTTTTTTTTTTTATAGTGAATCATTGTCTTCCTAATATTTAACATGCTACCTGGCGTTCAGAGAGTGTGAAATAGAGGTCCCCCCTTATCCACAGGGGATACATTCTAAGACCCCCAGTGGATGCCTGAAACCAGGGGTAGTACTGAACACAATATATATATACTGTATTTTTTTCTATACATACATATCTATGATAAAGTTTATAAAGTAGGCACAGTAAGAAATTAATGATACTTAATAAAATAGAATAATTACAACAATATAATGTAATAAAAGTTATGTCAATGAGGTCACTCTTTCTCAAATACCTTAATTTCTGGACTGCGGTAACTAAGTGTACATCAAACAAAATTATAGATAAAGGGGGGTCACAATAAATGAATACATGAGTGGAGGTAAGAAACTCTACCAAGAAGCAGCAGGGTATTAGTAAATAGCCACTGTGGAAAATAAAAAGAAAGAGCAGTGACCCTTAGGGGAACGGGGTGGGGGAAGCAATGACATATGGCCTTCTGTGAAGAAGAAATCGTATTAATATTTACTACTATGAGTAGAAGGTATAGATCCCCCTTTTTTGGTATGCCTAATACAATAGTGGGGAGCAGAAAAAAACTTTTGCAACTGATTTTTAATTTTTGCAAATGCAGCTAAAGTTGACATCTTCATGAAAGTTGTTATGTAAAAAGAATTACAGTGTCTCCAGGTAACGGCTAGCTTCTCTATGGCTTTTCACACCTTTTTGACTTCGTGTCCACTAGGGTGTTGGCTTGTTTGCTTTTTGATAGATCTTAATGTTAAAATTGGAGCTCTCACTGGGGCACATTTTCTCTGTTTTAGTATCCCAGGTTCCACATGATGTCACTTCTCTATCGAAACCTTCCAATGGCCCTCATTTCACATAAAGGAGCAGTAGTTACCTGGAAAGTCTCCGTGGTTTGGCCCCTAGGTCCCTTTCTGCCCTCTTCACTCACTGTTCACACACTGCCCAGTGCTGCTCCCCTCCCTCCCATCCCTGTGGCTCACTTTCACTTCCTGCTTCTTTTTCCGCAGAGATTGTCCTCCCGCAATGGAGGCCTGCCTTTGTCACCATATTTAAAAGTCACAGCATCATCATGTCCCACATGATCCTATCTTAATGTTCTCTATTTAATGTGTAGTGCAATTATTTATCTTGCTTGCATTTCTTGCCCTCAGGAATGGAATCCCCATGAGGGCAGAGATTGCTGTGCATTTGTTTATTCTTAGGGACCCAGAGCTTGGAACAGTGCCTGGCATAGTAAGCATACAAATAATTGATGAGTAAATGAAGAAACAGGGAATTCAGGATCTAGCTTCATTTAAGAGAAAATGTGCCTCATCTAAAATGCTTAGTTTAAAATCATGCCTTGGGAAGAATGGATAGCAAGATGCAAATGTTAGCTGTGAATTGGGGCAGGGCCACACCTGTATGTTGACCTTTAGTCTGCTCATTACCCGTATGCCAGCACTTAGCAAAATCAGTTTTAATCTCAGACATTAGAAAACAAGGCAACTCTGCCCTGTGACCTACATCGCCTGGCACAACCTGGCCTCACTTCCTGATCTTACTCTGCATGAAAGAAGAACATAATTGCTTTTGTTTTTTCTTTTCTTTCTTTTTTTTTTTTTTAAGATTATACATATTTATAGACTCAGATGAAGATTTTAGTACCAAGAACATGGCTCTTCTCAGATTGAATTGGAATTTTCTGCTAAGTGAAATAGACAATATATTTTTATAAAATATACTGGAAGTGAAATGATTATTGACACAATAGTCAACTGGTATTTTAATTTATGAGTTGGGGAGAAAATCCTAAGAAGTAGTGATAACTGGAGAGAAATATAATTTGCATCACTTAATACTAACCTGGATTACATGTTTTTGTCTGTTGAAGTAATTACACAGATTTATTTTATCTCTTTTACATTATTTCAAGTTTATTTTTCCACATTTGCAACTTGTCAAAATGCTTATATACTGAGAAAAACCACTTGTAATAGACTGAGAATCATAGAGTTCAGATGTTTTTGATTTATTTGTTGGTGCCAAATTAATGGATGACTCTCTTTGGAAAGCTGTGGAGCACACTGGTTTTACTTATAATACATACAAATAAAATAATACAATATAATATACCTAATCATGTGACTATATGACTTAAGCATACAGTGTTTTTTATGAAGATATGTATATTTATGTTTTAAAATATGCTGTTAAATATATTAGTAGGCTTGTGTTATTCTTTTCTATGTACAGTGTATAGCCAGTGATATTAGATAGAATAAGAAAAGTCTTTCTGAGAATTAAACTAGAGCTCCTTAAGGAGATTGATTTCATGATCACAGACTTTTTATTTCCAGGTTTTCAATGTTCATATTTTACACCTTGGCAAGCTGATGTTTGTGCCAGCCAAAATTTCACTTGGCTGTTTATTGTAAGTTATCCTAACTGATGAGTGACAAGCTTTTGATACTTGCCTAATTTTAGGTGGATGGAATAACTTATTTCCTTCTAATGTATTTTGTGTTCTCTAAAGTGATGTGTTAATAAATGAGGAAAATCAATCATAATCTGGCAAAGGGCAGTTATTCCTGCTCAGAATTAAATAAAGCAAAGTGGGGAAAATGCAAAAGTATTTTTTAGCCATTGATTGTTGCTATGATGATATTTTAATAAATCTGAGTATTATAAAAGCTGTGTCATTCCTTTCAGAGGAGTATAAAACTTTTATAACTAGTAAGAGAATTTCTAAGTTTCCAAAAATGCTTTGATAGTATCAGCTGATTAATGTTTAGACAGGTATAAAAATAAAAGTGACAGTCATATTCCCAGTAATAACAATCGTGTGTCCATGATATTCAGTTGTTTTTTTTTTTTCTTTCAGTGAACATCGTATAAGAAAATGTAGCTCAATCTATCATTTAATTTATGGGTTATATTTGTTTTCTAAATTTGTTTAATCTATGAAATATTCTGCACAATTTCTTTAGCTAGAAAACTCCCACTTGGGAGTATGATTAAAGCTGTTATTTCAACTTTTAAACAATTTGTATCTTAAATAAAGCAAGAGGCATTAAATGTTAATGGGCTATAACAGAATTTTTGTATTTTGTGCTCTTAGGAAAACTCATTCTGTGTAAAAATAAAGGTTATTACACATGAATGCTTTCCCATTATAAAAGATTCAAACACTAACAAGACAGAGAGAGCAACATATGAGTGTTTACTTTCATGACCCCTCATGCCCGTGTCCCTCAGAGGTAATAATTGATCATAGAGTTTAGGATGCATCATTCCAGTACAACATCCCAGCCCTTTCCAAATACACACATCTTGATGTTGATAGACAAAAAAGGGAACCATAAATGTATGTTATTTTCACTTGAGTTGGGGAAGAACAAAATTATTCTCTATTAAAGACATTAACTCGTACAGCTGAAGGCCTCTGTTTATTACAGCTGGATAACACTACCTGAATAATTAGTACCACCTGGTGTGAATTGCAACTAGGTACACTAGATTTTTTTTGCATAGACCTCAGAGGAATGGGAAACATGTCCACCAGCGTATAAAATAATTGTGCAAATTAATTCATTAGAAAGCCAGAAATGTGGCTTAAAAAATAAGAATTTTTTTCCTGCATGGACATTTGCCAAGTTTGCATGCATACGGTTATTACTATAATGTGCCCCATATTCCCACATGTATTATCCATCGAGTAAATACTTACAGAATACTTTGGATATCTTTCATTGATTCTGATTTCTTT
>NW_003852590.1:1052290-1055383 GCF_000181295.1 Otolemur garnettii
ATCCATTTGTCTGTAAATATCCACCCTCCTTTCAGGGGTCAGCTCATATTTTGTCATTTACCTCAAGCTTCTTGAGTTCTCTTTTCATCCCCCACAAACAGAGCGTAACGTCTCTTTTCTCCCATAATTACCATTGTAAGTCTTATGATTTTACTTTGTTTTCCTATTTTATAGTTAGATTGCAATGTCATCATAGAGAAAGGCCTGAGTTTTAGAGTCAGACATTATCTAATTTCTGACCTGTCACTGCCCGAGCAGGGGCCGTGTTGTGGGACATATTTTTTTATATTCCAGTAAATCCATTCTTTGCGTACAGAGTTGCACTTGGCAATAAATAAGTGTTTGCAGGATGGATAACTGCTTATTTATGAAGGAATGCTGTTTTAATATTTACTCAAACAATATCCTGAAGAATTTGAATGTTTTTGCCACCCACAGAGAAATCACTTCCTTCTCCAGAGAAATGTGCAGTTAAGGAGTCTGTGTGTGGGAACTGAATGAAAATCTGCCGTTCAGGAGATAGTTGAAGATTGCTTTTGTGTATAGGGGGTGGGAGTGCGTGTGTGCGCGCACACATGTGTGAAAGAGAAGGTTGTATCATCGCCATTTTCCTATTTATTTCAAATTTGTATGCATTCATTAAAGTCATTTAGAGCCAGCTGTGGTCATTTAAGAATCCCAATGCTGGTTCCCAATCTTTAAAGGGAGATTGACGTAGATGCCATTGGAAAATTATGAGGCAGCCCAGTCTTTCCCTCCTCTTGGATCTGCCTGCTGTGCAGCAAGGTATCAGATAGGAAAAACGCAGCATGTTAACAAACAGGCCAGGCAAAGAAGTTTATTCATTTAAATTATGAAGTCATATAGTTAGATTCGTGAAGATGCTGATTTGCTCTTATACCTTTTCTGTATCTTCAATGCAATGTGCTTAGCATAGGAAAATTTAGTACCAGGTATATTTTTCTTAAACTTAGTTCAAAGGGCCAATAACAGAAATAGGAAAATGAGGATTTAATTATAAGACATCCAAATGACTAAAGAAGCCCTCAGTCTGGACCCCCCTGCTGCCCAGGCACAGAGGTATCTGTGATTACTCTGAGCACGTTTTGTATTTACTCAAGACTAAAGGAGCAAATGACTGAATGTCAGTTCTATTAATTAAATTTGGTGAAGAGTCTCTGAATCATTTTCCAGGGAACATTCTGAAAATAAACCTCTAATAATAATTACTTAGTGAACATATAAAATACCAATAAACTTTTTAATACTCTTTCTTCAAGAAAAATAATATTCAAAAAACCTTTTAAATGACGCATGAAGATGTTTTCCTCCCTCATTAGATGCCTGTTTGAGCTGATCTTTTAAGACATTGTATACAGTTGCTTAAGAACCTTTAAGTTTTCCCCTCAGCTTAATTATTTAACTAACTTAAAAATTATTTTCTTTTAAACTTGTAGGCTAATTTCTAACTTGATGATTAGATTAGCAATTATGGTGTTGCTAAACACAATTGTAGTATTATTATTATTATTTTGGATACAAAGTCTCACTCTGTTGCCCAAGCCAGAGGCCATGGCATCAGCCTGTCTCACAGCAACCTCAAAAGATCTTCCTGGGTTCAAGGGATCTTCCTGCCTCAGCTTCCTGATTGGCTGAGACTTGCAGGTACCTGTCACAATACCAGGTAATTTTTCTTTCTTTCTTTCTTTCTTTTTTTTTTTATTACCCTTGGTAGAGTGCTGTGGCGTCACACAGCTCACAGCAACTTCCAACTCCTGGGCTTAGGCAATTCTCTTGCCTCAGCCTCCCAAATAGCTGGGACTACAGGAGCCTGCCACAGTGCCCGGCTATTTTTTTGTCGCAGTTTATCTAGGGTTAGGTTTGAACCCGCCATCCTCAGTATATGGGGCCGGTGCCCTACACACTGAGCCACAGGTGCTGCCCTAATTTTTCTATTTTTACTAGAGAACGGGTCTGTCTATGTACAGGCTGGTCTCAAGCTCCTGAGCTCAAGGAGTCCTCCTACCCCAGCTTCCAGAGAGCTAGGATTACAGGTGTAAGCCACAGTCCCTGGAATATTTAGCAATAATTTTTTTGCAAAATTTAATGCAGATATTTGAATATTCTTAAAGTAGATTAGACCAAATCATACTGATAGTCTCTAACTTGGGAGAATGTGCGGCATCCAAATTTTCCAGAAATGGTATAAAGCATTGGTGGCCTCCTTAGAGAATGCTATGATTCTTGGTTATATTTCAGACTGGCAGCTTTGCATGTAACAGAAGTATTAAAAGGAGAACAAATAACATTTGGCTATTGTTAATTCATGCCTTGTTCAATCTAATGTCCAGCCAGCTTAAATTATTTTAAGTTTGATTTTATTTACTGTTCCTGTCAGAGAACAGGATATCCATGTTCACAATTTAAACAAAACATTTTATTCTGATTCAAGTGTGATAATAACACAGAGCAGTGTCGTAAATTTACTTCTCCATTATTATTAATTATTATCCTAGCCACAGTTTTTATGTTTAATTGTATAGAGCTACTAGGGAAATTGAAAGACTGGACACCAGTGGAATCTAAGGCTTCTCCTGGCTTCATATCCCATCTGTCTTTGAGATATTTTAACTAATAAGGAAAGGAACAAAGGGAAGGGTGGTACAAGGAGAGAATGTGAATGACTCTGCGAAGGAAAAGTATGACGTTGGCTAGAACCACTAGCTGTCCTTGCTACCTAGCACATTGACCCCACTTCTATGTAAAGGTGAATTTTAATCTGAAAATTATATAGTAAGCATAAATATTTCTCAGCTCTTACTTTCCCCAGATCCTTGATTTCTGGGTATCTGCACTCATGCCTTGTTGTGGCACATACTTCATTATAATTTTGTATGCATTGTTCCAAATGATAGGACATCATAAGACCCATGTATATTCTGTATTCTGAAAATGCAGTTCAGAACGGCTGTATTTTTTCCTTCACTTGCAGTTTCCTACTATACCGCAGTGGGCTTTTAATACATGCTGACTGCTTTAAATGATAATGCACCCCAATCAGCTGCTCCGCTTCATTTTTTTCATTTCTTCTTT
>NW_003852590.1:1055682-1064456 GCF_000181295.1 Otolemur garnettii
ATATAGTTTGCCTTTTAGATAATTACTCCCAATAATTTCTTATTGGGTTCATGTGAGAATTAAGAACTATGTCTGAGTGACTTACACAGAGTCTGGCACAGAGTAAATGAGTGAAAGTTTTATTGCTAATGTTGTTGTTGTCGTTACTCTTGTCAGTGTCAATGTATCAGCTAGTGGCATAGCTGAGGCTCTCTCTGATCTGAATCTAAAGTCTATGTTGCTTAGAATTGATACCATTTGAATTATAAAGTAGGGTAAACATTTGATATAGTTTTATTTATTCTCTTTATGTAGCAGTGTTCTCAATGATTGCAAAGAAGCTAGGTGTTAATGACCTTCTGGAATAAGCTTTCGTTATTGGTGGTAGCTTCCAAAACAGTCCTTTAATTATTAGGGCTGACACTGTTTCATGCTGATGACGCTGTTCCTAGAAGCTCTGCAACAGATGGTGGCCGTTGTGTGGACTCAGCACAGTTCGCCTGGTTGGGCTGCGGACTCAGCAGAATTCAGCAGTTAAACAGTTTGCCTATACAAGGCATCAGTCTTTGATAGAGAGACTTATCTGGAAAACCAGAAGGAAAAAAAAACCACTCTTATTAAAATGAGTGGAGGGCTCTAGCTGAACTCTGTTCTCTGTGTGGCATTTTATGCCAGATTTTAAAAACACATGGCCAGAAAGCTCTTTTGCTCTAGACCCAGTTAGCAAATAGCCGGGTGTCAGATTCCAGATAAAGCACATATTTACATTTTTGCATTGAGATCATTTTTACAGGAGGCTGCTGTGTTTTACAAGTGCTGTGTGAGGGCAAGATGCCTATTGTACTGTACACGCAGTTGATCAATGTCCTAGGGAATAATAACAAGATGAGATACCTGTGTCAACAGAGGGCTCAGAGATTTTCATCATTTTGGACAGGATTATTTGAATCCAGCAATTGATAGACAAGACTCTGCTCTGCTTATATGCATAAATTGGGAATCATTCCTTTGTGACATGTGGGAACTATTTCTTTGGGGGAAAAGAGAAGTGTGTTTATTTTTCAGAAGTCCCTCACGAGATTGGTCAGATGACAAAACTTTCAGTGAGAGGATTAGGACGGTAGAGGCTATTTACTATGAAAGTGAAGTACCATCGGCCTCAGGGCCCCTGATTCTCCCAGACTTTGTTCAAGACTCTGGGCTTTATCCAAGGGATCATATGTAAAATTTGTGGTTAAGACAATTTAAACAATCAGATTAAGACTGTGGGCTTCTTGTGCTGATATTCCTTTCTCTCATATTTCCTCTAATGTAAACTGATCTTAGAATGGGCATGGGAGATTTTGAAATAGAGCTTGATTCAAAATTCTGAAGGAATGCTGAATTGGGAATATATTTGTTTTGGACTCAATTGGGATATATTAGTATAAACTCTACAAAACTGGAGAGGGTAAAAAATGACTGAATATTGGCAATTTCATATGGTCAACCTGATACTTATGTGGTTCAAATTTACTTCTGTGTGTAATTTTGTGCCTAGGATCTGGTAAAGGAACATCTTCCAGGAATTTTCCTACTGCTCTTCCTGTTTCCTAATGAACCTGTAAAGGGCCAGAAAGGAAACAGTGACAACACTTTGATCAACTCTGATAGAGGAAAGATTGAATTATCTTCCTGGTTTCTCCATAGAAAATATTGTAAAAGCCAAGCTGAGGAGGGAGTGCTCAGAGGAGAGACTGGCCTGGTGTGCACTCCCCATCTCTGGAATATTATTGCATGTGCAGCGGCTACTTTTGAAAGAATATTGCCCAGAAGGAAAGATGTTAGTTTTTCCTAAGCCAAAGGTATACCGAATTACAGAGGGCAGCTGTATTTGCAGAGCTGAGTCTTCCAGATCTTGATCCACTGACAGTAGCCTTATGAAAAGGACTTTCAGGGCTGTTCTGTATTGTTTGTGGCTTGGTCAACTGACACCTCCAGTACCTGTGTCCTGCGTGGGAAAAGATGGAAGAAGTTGCCAGTGGCATAGAAACAGAAGCAAAAACAAGACAAAACCAAAAAAGCAAACAACAAAAAAACTAGAAGCAACTGGTAGATGGAATGCCAGGATCCAATCTAAAATGACACTGAAACCGAAGAAAGTGAAAACTGTATCTGGGAAGAGGACAGAGTCCATCAGATCAGTAAGCTGCAGAAGGAATTTAAACCTCAAATTCTAATGCTCTCAGTACCGCCTCAAATGCCTCCCCAGCTTAATCTCCTTGTTAACAGTAATCGGTCAGATGATGGCTCAGATACAGAGCTGGCTTTGGGCTCTAACAGAGCACGAGATTTTTCTTTTTTCCTTTTTAGATCTCACACAAGGGAAAAAACAGAAAATATGTTGTGAAATCATCTGTAAAATCCGTTTGGGGAAAGTCCTCATTTGCTACAGGTATCCAGACCTTGCTGCAGAAAGAAAGTGAGATGCTGAAGGAGCAGGACCAGACCGCTGCCCGTCTCTTCTCAGGAGTGACGGTGCGAGGTAGCAGGGCAACAAAAGTGATGTAAACTTTGAAAAGGCCACAAAGCCACAAACTGCCTCTCCCATTTTTAACTTGGAATACTGCTATTCTTGCCAAAAGACAATACCTAGAGTAGTTTGAAATGGGTTATTTTGCTCCCAGTCCCATGTACTCTGAAGCCAGCACCTAACTTACTACAAACAAAAAGAAGCGTACATACTAGATATTTAAGCTGCTGGGTGTCTCATAAGAAAGCTGAATGTTGCTATAAAGTACTTGTTGAGTCTTTTAAAAAATCCCTTTCTCATGAACGAAACTGGGAAAATTTCAGGGACCAGAGGAGGGATTTGTATGATAAACTCTATGTAGTTTTCATCTTCTATAGTGAGAAGCCGTGGTTGGAACATTTTTTTAAGATGCTGGCTACACTTGTTTTCCCTCACGATAATACATTTGCCATAGCTCAGTAACACAGATTGCCCCTAGAGGTAGTGGTTAATAATTGTGAAATATTAAGGTCTTGCCAAGGTTCTGATGATTCAAACACTGATTACTGAGCAGGACAGACTGAACTTTCTGGTGCAAATACCTTGAAGGAGAAAGTCATTTCTAAATGTGCAGGGCGGTAACTTGACTGTGATGTTGTGCCCGGTGTCAATTCCCTTCACATGAATATTTGATAAAGATTTCAATATGTGAGAGTCAAAGTTCCTTTTTAGGGAAATGGCAACTCTTCAGGACAGGCAGGATCTTATAAGAAGCGTGTCAAAGAATTAAGTCATGGTAGAGAATGCACTTTATCAAAAATGTTCAACTATCTAAAAAATAAAGTTCACAGGTGTTGAGGATAACACAAAACCATAGTGCTTCTTGGGACACATCTCTGAAAGGGGCTTGCTGAATGTCGACAATTGACTTGTTCTTGTGTTACCATGACTATTTGGTAACTTTGCTGAAAATCTGCGCAATTCAGTTTTAATTCTGGGTTTCTTCAGTAGATCTTTGTGAAGGTCTTACCTATGTAGAGTGGGTATTTGATGCTACAAAATATACACTATTATTGTCAACCAAAAAATAAATTCATTGAAAAAGTTTAAAAAAAAACCCCACAAAATTCCACATTTAAAGTAGAATTTGCTGAAAAAGAAATGTTTCTTAATGTTCAGTGGGTTGGTTGGGTGCGGCTTCCTGAGCATTGATATATCCTGAACACGGAGCTCTTCACTTCTAAGATTCTCATAAAAGTCTCTCATTTGAACTCAAACCAAATTATTCTCATTGCCTCTTTTCTTTGTTTCTTTTTATTTATTCCATATTAATGTGTGGATACAAACAATTAGGTCACATTGTTTGTGTTTGTTGGGTAGTCCAAGTTGTAGTTGGGCCCTTCACCAAGAGCTGTGTCATAGACCCTATAAGTGTACCCATTAGCTGAGAGCGTACCAAAGCACCTCCTTCCTCCACTCTCCTTTCTCCTTCCCTCTCCCCTCTTGAATTTAATTTAAGATGCTGAGTGTCTCATAAGAAAGCTCAATATTGCTGTACTTTTTAAGTCTTTTAAAAAATCCCTTTCTCATGAATGAAACTAGGAAAATTTCAGGGAACAGAGATGGGATTTATATGATGGGATTTTTCTTGTGTGGGTGTGTAGTTTTATTGTGTCTTTTCTAAAAGTTTGGGAAAGATACGTTACCAGTTCAGACTTTTCATAATGAAGGAGGTACATTTGCTTGCTTTATGACGACATAACTCAAGGCTTATTTTGAAAAGGGCATTTAACAGAAAGGAATGAGCCACTGTTTATGGTCACCCTCTAGGTTGACATGTCATGATCAAAACTTAACATTTATATTTATTCCTTTTGGGGAAAAAATACGTGCTACAAATTATTGTATGCACAGACTACAACACAGTGAGTTGGGTCTCTCTCCCGCAGCCTTTGAGGTATACTGTCAGAGCCATTATCATCCTCCTGAAATAGGTAGAATTTTTTTCTGTCCATTTTAGCTGCCGTTTTGGCATTAGAATGTGCTATAGTATGGATTACCTCCATCTCTGGATTGACCTATTTAACACCAGATCTCAAGCAGTCTTCATTTTCTTTTCCCACCGCTCTATGCCTACAGGATGTATTGTACTTTTATTAATATATTAGAAATCTACAAAACGGTTTCGTCTATTTTGAACTGTTGGCTATTTATACTAAAACTTTTACTAGGATATTGAATACATTTAGTCTTGTGAGAAAATTTTTAAAAAGGAAACATTATACAATTCTTAAAATATGAAGAAGCAACCCAAGTGTATGAGGCAGAGCAAACCAAACCGAAACAGCAAAAAGAAAAGCTTATAGCAGTATGGGTAGTAATTATCTGACAGTGGATGCAGTTTCCCTAGATTTTGTGATTTTTGTAGGAACTGTCAAATTACTTGTAGCATTTTGAAATATATTTTCCTAAAGGGCTCTTCTCGTCCCTTTATAAAAGCTTCAAAGTTCACAACACGTGGATCTGTCCCTAAATGTGAGGCATTGGAATGGAGTTCCAATGGCAAAGAGATTTTCCCCCAGGAACCCAGCGATTATTTTCAGAAATTATTTTTATAATTTCTTAAATGAGAGAGCAATCATAGCAACATATCTGATTTCCTTTCAGAGGAAACATTATGTCATAGGATGAAAATACATTGGGAGACTACTATGGAGTGGGTTAGGTTGTTTCTAGAGTTAAGATTAGAGTAAATTCCAAGAAGCTGGTAACCACTCAGTTGATCTGTCCCTGTCCCTGTCCCTGTCTGTCAAGCCTCTTCCCTTCAGGAAATGAACACAGACAGAAATCAGCAGTGAATGAGATTCGTCCCTTAACGGGAACTGTTAGCGAGTGTGGAACACCTTTTCAAGGGATATTTTCTACTTTTTTCCACTTCTGTGTCTCCTAACTTGTTAGCCTGGTTGCTATTTTTCTTTTCCTACTGGGATGGCCTGCAGGGTGCTACTAGAGTCAGTATATATACATACAATATATATTGCATGCTTCAGAATCTGCTTTATAGAACCCAAAGTTTGCTACTAGAATCAGTATATATATGTACTGATACATATATATATATATATATATGTATATATATATATTACTTGCTTACAAATTCTCCACCCTCATGAATTCCTCAGTTTTCGCAAGTAAAACAGATGTTTCTTCTTCTGCCCCATTGTTTTATTATTTCCTTTAGTTGCACCAGTGTTGGGGAGTCTGGGAGGCGAACGAAGTGATTATTTTCTAATTGTTGCATAGGAGTCCTCAAATTTCACAATGGTTTAGAAAACCAAGGAATCAGAAGTTTTACTAATAATGTCTATTTTTCAAACATCTTTTCTTCAGTTAACTCTTGCTAGGGTAATAAAGTATCCTGTGAAAGCCCGTCTGCCCTTCCTTACGTGATTTATACAAAGTGAACACAGGTCTGTAGGATGGTTATTTAAACATTTAACATTCTGTTGCCTTTTGGAATATAATCTCCATATTACTTTCTTTTCCACCTTATAAAAATCAAAAACATCTATATTGTACATCAAATGTCATAACACATAAATCGCTTTTGAGGCAGCAGCGTGGGAAGGCACCTTGATGCCCATCTGTGACCCTACCTACTTTCTTTTATATTTTTTTATTTTGGTGAATGTGGTAACAAACTTTCTACCTACCTAACTACCTACTTTCTTTTGTATTTTTTTATTTTGGTGAATGTGGTAACAAACTTTCTACCTACCTAACTACCTACTTTCTTTTGTACTTTTTTATTTTGGTGAATGTGGTAACAAACTTTGGGTTCTATAAAGCAGATTCTGAAGCATGCAAGATGCCCCACACTCACTCACTGTATTCACTCAAGACTCCTTGGCCTCTCCTTTACATGACGTCACTGCCTCCGGATCTTTGAATGGGCCTATGCAATTAGAAGTTTGGAAGAAGAGGAGTTTTTTTTAAGGAAATAGTTTATACAACATGTTTCAAAGCCCTATTCAATGGACATACCTGCATCATATTGAGGTATTTAATTAATATTATTTGAGTGCCCAATACGTGCCAGGTACTGTGTTAGGTGCTTGGGAGACCATAGTACACAAGGAGACAAGAATCCATGCCCTTAGAGTTCTAACTATCTGGTGGGAGAGGCCAGGATATAAACCAATCAAATACATCATATGTCAGATAATGATATGTGACATGGAAAAAATAGAGCATGAAAGAGTGGTAGGGAGAAATTAAATAGGTAGTGGGTTGGGTATCTGAAATTATCACCTCCAGATCCATTCTCCACTCTTCTTTCTCCTACTCTCTGCCCTGGGAAGCAAACCAGTATGGAGTATATTAATAGGCCCCTGGGAAAAAGATCTGAGACTCTTTTCCTCTAGGTGGGCTCAGGCTGACTGCTGCCCTCCTCCAATCATCAATATTTTTCTCAATGTAGCTCTGTCAGTTAGACTCTTTCCTAGTTTTTAGTATTTTCTCTTACTCTTATCCTTTCAGGACAGGGGGAGACAATAGCCTGGTTATTACTATTCCTGGGGTTCTGTATTTTTTCTTTTGGTTTTACTACGTTTTCTCCATGCCTTTGTAAATAGGGCTCTGTTAAATTTTTCATAAGTTAATTTAATATGTCACTCATGTGCTAGGAACAGGCATAACTGATACATGCGCAGAAACAAACACAGCAGCCTGCGATGTTTTTATGTTTTTAGTCCGTGAAGGAGGTAAGGAAGAAAGCCATGGAGATGTGGAGGGATAGCACCTTCTGCATCGGACATCAGCAGCTCTTTTCTTGGAATGTTGGATGGATGGCAGGATGGACGGGGTAGCTGAAATGAGGTGCATAAGCGGGAGAGGAGTAGGAAATTAAGTCAGAGATGTAATACAAGGTGGGAAAATCATAGAGAGTCTTTATAGGGCTGATACAGAGTGTGAAATTGGAAATTATTGGAGGTGATGACAAGCTTCACTGTGTCACTTTGGCTACTATTTGGAGAATAATCTGTATGAGGGCAAAAGTGGAAGCAGGGAGACCAGTAGGAGGCTATTGAGAAAGAGGATGGTGATGACAGCAGCAAAGGTAGTGAGAAGAGATGGAATTCTGCTTATATTTTGGCAGTCCAGGGACAGAATTTACTGATTGATGTGAGATGGTAAGAGAGTCATCCAGACTGATGCCAAGTTTAGCAACTGGATGGATAAATGTAGCTTTTTGTGATAAGAGGGGCTACCCATTGGAGGAAGAATTTAGGGAGGAAGATTAGAAATTTGATTTTTTTTTTTGCTTGTTAAGTTTGAAATCTGTTGGAGTAGAGGTATTGTGTAGGTACTGTAGGAAATGTCCAGTGTAGGTATACAAATTTGGAGTCCTCAGCATGTAGATGTTATCTTGAAGACTTGCTGAAATTACCTAGGCTGTTGATTCTCTAACTCTTTGAGTTGGATATTTGCCTAATAAATATAATTTTCACTGTAAATATATGGTGGTTGAGTCAGTCTAGTCAACCTTTAAAAACAACATTATTAAGATTACATATACATTTATACATTTTATAAAAAGTAAAGAACTATATATTCTACAATTGACATATATACTGCATTAAGTACCGATAAATGTGCATATCCATAAAATACTGACATGTCTATGTAAACATGTAAAGTGTGCATAGCAGAAGAAGTATGTTTGAAAATATTATTTGTCTTTTTGGAAGGCACTTTTATTTAAATGTCACAAAAATGAGAGTAATAACGGATTCTCCTGCCAAACAGAGAATTAGATTACAACTCTGAGAAGTGAACATAAGGAGCATTATTGCAGCCATCCCTGAAATGTCAATCTGCTTTTAAAATGTAATTATTTTCAGCTATTTTTTTTTACAATATGGCATAGTTATATGTATGCACTTTCAAACACTTGGGCCTTCTGTGATTTATACCTAACTTTTTTGGATTTTGCATAAAAGGCCATTTGCAATAATAAAGAGATCTTTATTGCCGTGGAGTAGGAGGCAGAAGTACAGATTTCTAAAATATTTTGTCACCAACTAGCCATGTGAATTTATAACACTGAATTTCTCCGGGCTTCAGAGTCCCTGAAAATGAAAAGGTCAAATTAGATTACGTAGTGTTTCCATAGTTCCATAGACCCCTCTCCTCCATGCTTCATCCCGGTCACATAATGAACCAGGTGTGCCAAAATGCAACCTTCACTTTGTTTAAACCTTTAGTGTTTCTTTTCTGTTGGTGCTACAAAGGAAGTCATTTG
>NW_003852590.1:1064552-1067353 GCF_000181295.1 Otolemur garnettii
CAGCTAGCTTCATAACTGTCTTTCCAGGTAACTATTCCTCTTTTGCTCATGAAGTATAATTTAGCCTTAACTTTCAGTAATTACAGAGTCTTAGGATTTTACAGTTGAGACAGACCTTAGGAATGATCTCTTTCAGCCGCTTTCTTGATACAGAATGACCACCACGTCTCTGACACTAGTTATTCAAAATCTATTTGCAGAGTGCCAGGGGCCAATCAACTGAGATGGTAACTCATTCCATTTTGCAAGAGCTCTTATGCTTTCTTTTGTGCAGCCAAAATAAATATCCTTGAAACCTCCAGTCTTTGGCCATTTTAACATAGTGATTTGAAAACACTATCTGTGGTTAGTGGCTCTCAAAGTCTACTGCAGAAAAGAATCATTTAGAGGGTTAAGTTGAATATTCCAGGACTTCCTATCCAAAGATAGTTGCAATAATCAGAGATGGAGTTCAACAATTTACATTTTAAACAAACATTTATGTAATTTTCATAAATGTAAATTGTTATAACTCACCAAATAATATTGTGGATGGAAAATTCAGTTCTAAAGTTGTTTGTATAATGAGATTCTATTTTTGTATTGAATAGCATCTGTGTATATGAAACTTACTTAGAAGGCTATCTCTCCAATTTTATCAGTGGTTGATTATTTCTCCTTTTGCTTGTCTTTACATCTTAGTGTAAAGCTAATTATTTCTACAAGTATTTTATATTGCTTTTATCATTAAAAATAAATTTTTAATGGACAACTTATCTTTTTACCAACCTTTGTATTCTTTTTTCACAATGAATGTTTATTATATTTATGATTAAAATAATACCCTTGAATGAGTGATTTATTACTCCCTCTACTTACCACCAAGGTGATTTTTAGAAGATGGAGACTTGCAAAGATGAAACAGGCTTATCTAGTGTGACAACATTCTTTTTTGCTGACAAGTCTTTTCAGGGCACCTTAGAGTAAAGGTCCGTCTTAAAGAGAGACTGATGGTCACATGGGTAGTCATCTCATTATTCAGCCCAAGGCCATTACATCAGGCATTCATGTGTTCTTTTCACCATCATTTATGTTCTAGGGGGTGTGCCAG
The DNA here is from genome assembly GCF_000181295.1 of Otolemur garnettii. NCBI lineage: Eukaryota > Metazoa > Chordata > Mammalia > Primates > Galagidae > Otolemur > Otolemur garnettii. Next base: position 1,065,643 of record NW_003852590.1, read on the forward strand.
TCATTAGCAGTAGAAAGCAAAATTGTGTACCAAATTCTTCTTAGAGCAGAGAAAGCAAGATGATGTGAAGAATGATGTGAAGAAGTTTGCGTGGGAAACTCTAGAGTGGTTTCACTGAAGAGCTGTTGAATCAGGTGAGTCTTGAAAGTGATGCTGAAGCTCATCTAAGCAGGTGAAGGAGGAGAGAGTTTTTTTTGTTTGTTTGTTTTCTGTCTTTTAGCAGGCCTGGGCTGGGCTCAAACCCACCAGTCCTGGTGCATGTGGCTGGAGCCCTACTCACTGAGCTATGGGCGCCGCCAAGGAGAGAAATTTTTTTACTTGAAAGTCATATGCAAATCATTAGAAATGTGACCTAGTGTGTTATAAATGGGGAACTCTAATTTGATAGAGCTAGAGGACTCCATGCCCATGAGAGAATTTCAGGAGAGTAAGCAAGAGCCTGATCTTGGAGCATATTAATGCCACTTTAAAGAATTTGAAAATTTAGGTAAGTAACTTGATCTGTTTTAATATTGTGATAGCAACATAGCAGATAGACTGGAAGGGGTGGCTGGATATGAAGAGACCTGTTAGGAGACTATTCAGATATGAATAAGTGTTTGAGGCGAGAGTTTTTAAGGGGTCAGAAATAGCAGATCAGCTATTCAAGCAGACGAGAATATTTTGGGCAAAGATGCTTATATACTTCTTAGTAAATAATTAGAAATTGGTTTAGGTCAAGCTAGGATTTAATTCTCTTTGTATTCTTTTCTGACTCAGTAATTATATCTCTTAATCTGTAAACTCTTATCTTCTCGTTTCTAATCATCCCAAGAACCTACTAAACTTAGTTTTAGGAAAATAAAGAAAAGATGAATCCTTAACTTTCAGTGTCTATTCAAAAGTAGAGTTACTTTTGTACCCCTTAGGGTTGGAGAGGGGGTTTCATGTTAAATGGAGCCAATTTAGAAGCCATGTAATTTTACAATTGCCAGTGTCTTCTTATTTGAATTCTAATACAACTACTCTCAGTTTTGTCAGGATCTTTGCCCACAAGCGTGTGAAATGGCGGTTTGACACCATATGAATCTTGGAGATCTCTCTTTAAGACCAGCTGCAGTTATGATGTGATCACTCATTGTTCTATAATAAGCAGTGTAGACTCAACTCACCACTCTGAACTGTACCCATACAAAGCTCTGTCTGTCCAGCCAGGCAGGGATTCCCTTATTCTAGGCTCAGCTGCAGGGCCTGTTGAATTAATCAAAGGAAACTTAGACAACATTCCCCAAAGACTAGGGAATTTTTACAGTGACTCCACCCTAGCACTGAACTTTTTGCCCTTTCAAAATGTTCTTTTGACAGCTGTGGCTCTGAGAGTAGACGAACCCTGGGAAGACAGTTTAGGAAGAATGTTTTCCAAAGTTGATTGTTGAGAAATGTGGATTTACATGTTTTTTCGCCTGGCAGAATTTACTTGAAAAATTTGTAATTAACATGTTTACACACCCTAGAATGTAATCAGGGCTGCATTTAGTGCCTTACTTTCGCTCCTTCATGTTGTCCCAAGGAAACCTTACCAGACGCTTACAGTTACTCTTTCTGTTTTACATAGGAGGAAGTAGAGGGCCCGCTGGGATTGGGGTATCCGAGGACTAGGACAAGTGTGTCCACACATTGGAATCACCTGAAAAAATTTTTGAACTATGATTTCCTGGGTCTGTAGCAGATG
>NW_003852590.1:1067669-1069564 GCF_000181295.1 Otolemur garnettii
TCTCTAGCCGAGCAGCATTTGCCTCAGGTGGAAGCTCATTAGAAATCCAGATATTGGGACTTTCTCTGATGTGCTAGATCAAAATCTCAATTTTAAAAAGGATCCCTAGGGAATAGGGAACTAATTTGTACTGCTTTTTACAACTTTTCTGTAATACTAAAGCTATTCTAAAATTTAAAATGTTTCAGAAATAAAAAGACGGTGTTTGGGATACAAAGACCAAAACCTTTCTTCCAGAAGGCTCAGCCTGGGAAGAGAGAAACTTGTTAAAAGGCAATTTGCTAACAGCTATAATGGAATTAATGTAGAAAGTGCTGTCACTTTATAGGAGGAAATGAAAGCTGCCGCTTGGAGGAATCAGAGAATATTGCCAAAGGAAGGCGGCTTGGAGGCATTCCCGGCACAGAGAAAGATACAAGAAGCAACCCCTTTAAGAAAAGTTGCTCATGTAAAAGGAGCATGAGCCTGAGCTATAATCAAAACGTCATATTTGATACACATGTATATATTTTTAAAATATGATAAATTCTAACAAAAACTGAAAATTAGTGCCAGACTAGAAAGGTAGCATAATAATTAACGGAAGAGTTTCTTTTTCTTTTCCTGGGAAAACAGAGAAATTAAGAGAAATCAATTATTTGTAGCATTAGAACTCCTGGAGGGGCTTGGGGACATGTCCTTCTCGATATTCTGTCTTCTTGGGAGCATTGTGACTTATATTCACTTATAAGTTTCTTAAAGATGCTTAAATTCTATACTGGGCCTTTGCAGATGCTGTTTCTGTGCATCTACAAAGAATTTCTGAGCATGTCCGGCCTTTTCTAATCCTGGTTAACTACTTCTCATCCTTCAGCTAGGATTCTACTCAGAATCACTTATACAAGGCCCTTTCTAAGTATTTACAGACCGACTGAATACCATTCCTCTGGGCTTCTGTGGTATTCTATGTATAGCACATTGCTGATAATGTTCTTTTTGTCTGCTTCTCTCATTAAACAATGAATACCTTGAAGACAGGGTTATTGTCAGTGGCTTCTGTGTCACCAGTACTTTGCACAGTGTTTGATTCAATAAGTGCTTTAAAATGAATGAAAGAAGTGAAAATAATAGTCTACTTGTGCCATTGGTTTACGGTGACAAGATGATCTTTAGAGATGACCATAAGACATTGAAATGCTCTTCGTGTTAATAGCTAGGAAGAAACTTAGAGACTTCAACATGTGTATAACACATGGCTGGTATAGAGCAGATTACCTAAATTTCAGTTGCATTAAAGTAGGAACACTTTTATTTTATACTTGAGAAGTCTTTAATTTAGATTGTATTGAGTCTATCTCCCTTATCATATTGTTAAGAGCTCAGACATACATATCATTACTCATAAAATCATGAAATGCCTGTATATGTTGTGTTATAAAAGACTCTTTACCTTCACGGTGGTATTTAATTTTCTCAAAAATCCTATGAGATTTATATTAGATTTGGGGGCATAGATCTGGACGCAGACGTGTATAATCTTAGTGCTCATGTTCCTTTGCTGGTCAGTGTCCTTTCTGCTCTGCCCTGATGCCTCTTTTTCTCTAAGAAGAAGCTGAAACTACTTGCATCTTTCTCATCCTGGGGATTGCATGGTTGGGTATCAAGAACTTGCCTTTTGATCACGAATATACTGTGTGATCATAAGAGAATCTGAACCTTTCCTTTTTCAGTCTCCACATTTATAAAATGGGAGACTATATAATATGGTTTATATTAAACTATAGCATGTATTCAATCATTATGCAACATATTTCTGAAAAGCTACTGTGTGCCAGACACTGTTCTCAGTGCTGAAGATAGAACAACAGAAAGGACAGACAAGATCTATGGTGCTGGCTTGGCATCTGTGGCTCAAG
>NW_003852590.1:1070952-1073356 GCF_000181295.1 Otolemur garnettii
AGAGCCGGATTAATGTTATTTCAGTGTGTTCTTGACTACATAGACTGGTTCTCTTGCCATCTTAAAGTTTCAATGAGTGTCTAATATCTTTTCACAAATTTCTATTTACTTAAATTAACTAGAGAGCATTTATGTTGTTTGCCAATAGGAACTCATTATCAATGCCGTGAACCTGAAAGTCAGGGACCAGAAGATTCCCAACCTAGTTCTGAGAAGCATTAAATCTTTAGATTCATTTTAACTCTAAATTCTTAGGCTAATGAGCAGCCCCAAAAGACCTGGAGATGTAAACACTGATTATTTCACAGTGTTATTTTCTATACTTTTATTTTTGAAGTTAGTATTTGTAAACATCTTCCTGTTATCTAAGCTTGCTTTATCCTCTGCATTCATGGACAGCCAGGCTAAGTATTCGGTTATATTCTTCTGCAAGCCTATTGATTTTTGTTTGTTTGTTTGTTTTTCTTCCCTGGACTCAAAGAGTAGGATTTTGTACAGAGATGCTACCTTCATACAGGACTTAAAATCTCTCCAGGCTTTCAGATAGATCATTGACAAGGAGTGCATTAACCTGGATAATTTCTCCCTCAATAAGATGTCTCCTAGTCAGTAAAGCTATTTATTTATTATTTATTTTATTATTATTATTTTATTATTTATTTAACTGTTAACCACAACCCTAAACATAATATTTTAGTAGTCGTTGTTTCAAAAAAGTATGTAATTGACCTTTTATGAAGTTTATAATACCGCATCTAAGAAAGGACTTCGAAAATATAAATGTTCTTTAATAGCTATGTAAAAGTAAGGTGCAAATATGTTTATTAATTACACCACTCCCATCTACCTAGTACTTGTGCCTGGCTTGTCTCAGAAGAGTTGCTAATAATGTAGCTGCTTCTTTAAAATGGAATTCCATTTTCTGCCTCTGTGGATATCTCTCTGCTCTGTGGGGGGTCTGAATCTTCACTAACTCCTGTCAGTTTTATTTCCTAGAGGTTATTTTTTATAATTAAAGCTAAATGTATTTTTCCTTTTTATTGGCATATCTCTGGAGTGCAATACTTTTCGTGAGGACTACTAGCATAGAAAGCCCCTTTTCCAATACCTATGTAGGTAAAACTGGTGACTGAGTCCTGGAAATATTTAGCTTATTATTCACCTTAATGAAAATTTCTCACTGGTAGAAACAGGAGAGAAATGAGGTACTCCATTTTTCTTATTTAAACACTTATCTCCTATGAAACCAGTATGTTCTTTGAAGAGCATCTGACTTGGAATATCATTTTAAAAAATATATTTGACATGAAGTATCTTTATATGAGACGTAATCATCAGGCTCATGCCTATTTAGGCTATTCCTGTGCCAGCAGATTTTCAAAAACTTAACTGCTTAGATCGTGGCTTGTCACTAAGATTTTGGTGACACACTTATTGTCTCTTGAGTGTTATAACCTGGGAATAATCTCTTTCCTCTAGATGGGTTTGTAGATAATCCTTTGGATGGAAAACTCATTGTAGAATATGTTTTCTGGTGTTCCTGTTTCGCTTTTCATTTTAAGACATGACACAAATTTTAATTATGTAGTACTTTGGAACTAAGCCTGTGGATGTACATTTGTTGTCTCATTTGGGAAATTTTGAGAAACTGAAATTAAATCTTCAAAATAACTATTTTAGCTAGGGGCTGGGTACAGGATAGTTTATTATCTTATTCGGCTTACATTTTTCATTTGATTGTGATTTGCTACATAATAAAAAAAATGTTATATGTGAGATGATTATTACCCTACAACTTAGGCAGTTCACTAAGCTCTCTGAGCTTCAGCATCCTTAGTTGTAAAAATGGAGTGAATGCGTCATGTGTAGGATTAGGATTTTATCAGGAAGCGAATGTTCAGTGTTCCAGTGTGGACTTTAAAGTACTGTTCACATGTTGAGTATTAATTAAAAAGGACTTTGTGCAAGTGTCACTCCATATCGATTCACCTAAAAAGACCTGGAAAGGGATTTGTATAATTGTTTTCTATGTCAAAAAATGTAGGGTCATGGAGGCCAAGAGAGGCGTTGGGCTGCCTTTAGGAGGTCACTTGGGAAATGGTGGAACAAAAGTTAGCATAACTTCAGAAGCCCTTTATTTTCTGTGTTAGTGAGTAGTAACCTTAGTTAAATATAGAGCATAAAAGTTTCTTAATTCAGGGTCATTCTTAATAACACCTTGATAATAGTTAATATCAATTTTGCAGGTGAGGTTATTTAAAATTAGATCAACCGTCAGTGGGAAAGGAAACCAGATTAGTGTCTCAGGGAGTCTCACCGGAATTTATATCTTCTATAAAGGATCAATTTTCAAATAATATATTATGCAAACTATTTTAATTAATAATAGGTAACACTTGTTCAA
>NW_003852590.1:1076667-1078467 GCF_000181295.1 Otolemur garnettii
TACTATAATTTAAAATCAGATGATATGATGTCTCCAGATTTGTTCCTTTTGCTTGGGATTACTTTGGCTATTCAGTCTCTTTTCTGGTTCCAAATGAAGCTTTAGGTTATTGTTTCTAGGTCTGTTGAAGAAGATGTTGGCATTTTGATGGGAATTGCATTAAGTATGCAAATCACTTTGAATAGTATGTACATTTTAATGATGTTGATTCTGCCAATCTACGTGTAAGAGATGTTTTTTCATTTGGTTGTGTTATTGGCAAATTTTTTCACTGGTGGTTTATCACCAAGGTGGTTTCACCTCCTTGGTTACGTATATGGCTGAGTATTTAATTTTTTTTATAGCTAAGAATGAATGAGTTCTTGATTTGACTCTCACCTTGGCTGTTATTCATGTATAGAAATACTACTGATTTGTGTAAATTGATTTTGTAACATGAGACTTTGCTGAATTTATTTATCAATTCTCAAAGTCTTTTGGTGGAGTACTTAGGGTTTCTGGATAGAAGATCATAATCATTAGCAAACTGGGATAATTTGATCTCCTCTTTCCTAGTTTAGATGCCCTTTATATTTTCTTTTTCCTAATTGCTCTGGTTAGAATTTCCTGCACTGTTGAACATAAGTGGTGACAGTGGACATCCTTGTCTTATTGCAGTTCTCAGGGGGAATGCTTTCAACTTTTCTCCAGTTAGTATAATATTGGTTGTGTGTTTATCATATACTACTTTTGTTAAAATTGAGCATGTTCTTTCATGCCTAGTTCGTTACAGGTTTTTTTATCATAAAGGATGCTGGATTTTATTGTATGCTCTTTCTGCATATATTGAGATGATCATGTCATCTTTGTTTTTGCTTTTGTGTATGTGGTGAACCATGTTTATTGATTTACATTCTGGGATGAAGCCCACTTAATCAGGATGCATTATCTTTTTTTATGTGTTGTTGAATTTGGTTTACTAGTATTTTGTTGAGGACTTTGTGTCTATGTCTGTAAGTTATATTGGTTTGTAGTTTTCTTTTTTGTGTGTGTCCTTTCCTGGCTTTGATATCACTGTGATACTGGCTTTATAGAAAGAGTTAGGGAGGATACCGTCCTTCTCAGCATCATGAAATAATTTCTGTAATATAGGTACTGGTTATTCTTTGTAGGTCTTACAGAATTAAACTATACATCTATCTGATCTGGGACTTTTCTTTTGTTGAAAGATCTTTTAGAATTGATATCTAGTTTCATTACATTGTGGTATGAATTTGTTTTAGTCTACATACTATGATTTAGATTCTTTTTCAGTTTTCTGTGACTTATTTTGTGGTCTGAGAGATGATGAAACTTTAGCAATGCCCGTGTGCTGATGAGAAAATGTATATTTAGTAGTTTTTTGGTAGACTATTGTTTAATTGCATTTTAGATCCATTTATTCTAGAGTAGAGATTAAGTCTATTTTCTGCTTCAATGGTCTGTCTAATTTCTATCTGTTTCAGTCTTATTCATTAATGGGTTGTTTAGGACTTCTTTTTCTTCTTGATACGAACTTGTGTGTTTCCAAGAATTTATCCATTCTCTCTAGGTTTTCCAGTTTGTATGTTTAGTTGTTTTGTAGTATTTACAGACGATATTTTGTATAACCCCCGTTTCAGGTAATGTCTCCTTTTTCATTTCTGATTGAGATTTTTGAGTCCTTTCTCTTTTATTTCTGATTAATCAAGATAGTGGTTTATCAATTTTGCTCAAAGAAGCAGCTTTGTGTTTTATTCATCCTTTGTATTTTTTTTAATTACATTCCAGTTGGTTCTGCTT
>NW_003852590.1:1079229-1160853 GCF_000181295.1 Otolemur garnettii
TGGCTTCTTGGGGAACTTCCCTTGTATATAATGACTATTTTTGTTTTTTTTTTTTTTTTTAGCCATTGTTGATTTGAAGTATATTTTATCTGAATTAGGAATAGCTACTCCTGTTCTCTTTTGATTTATATTTGTGTGTACTTTTTTTTATTTATCTTTCCACCTTGAGTCTGTGTGACTTCTTGTGAATGGGACCATTCTTGTTGACTATTTGTATTGATATGTTGAATGCTCTTATGTTAATCATGTTGTGTGATACCTTGCTGTTTTGTTTTCCCTCTTATGCTGTTGTTTTATAAGAGCTGTGATCTTTCAGTTTTGGGTGTTTTTACACTTGTGGGTATTTATTGTGCTGTTCTATGTACTATGCAATTTTGAGTATGATCTGTAGGGCAGGTCCAATAGTGACAAATTCCCTTAGTGTTTGCTTGTCTGAAAAAGTCTTTATTTATCTGTTATATATGAAATTTAGTTTTGCAGGATATAAAATTCTTAGTTGGCAATTATTCTATTTAAAAAGAGTAAAAGTGGGGCCCCAAAATCCTTCTAGCTTATAAGGTCACTGCTGAGAATTATGGTTGGTCTGATAGATTATTCTTTGTAGGTTAGTTGTTGCTTTTGTCTTGCAGCTTGTAGAATTTTCTTCATCTTGACGTTGGCTCTTGCCAGGTACCTGGGTGTATTATGGGGCCTTGGCAGGTTCCTAAGGATTTTGTAGGAACTTGGAAGGCACCTGAGTAGGTTGCAGGACCTTAGCAGGTACCCAGGCAGGTCATGAAACTTAGGCCAGTGCCTGGATGAGTCCTTGACCTTGGTAGGCACCTGGATGTGTCATTGCAGCTGGTGGCAGGGTATGTCTCAGGACTTTTATGGATGCTGGGGTGTGTTACTAGTCACGATGCTTCAGTCAGTGGTAGAGCAGGTTGCAGGAAATTGGTGAGTTCCTGCATAAGATTCTGTGTCTTGGCAGGTTCCTGTATGAGACCTTTTTGGGCACCTAGACAGGTCAGGGTTCTTGGCTGGTATGTGGATTGGTTGTGGGACTTCAGTTGGTGTCTCCTCAGGCCACAGGGTGGGTCACCTTCAGCTGGTGGATCCAGGTAGATATATGGGCCCTTGTTGGGGTATCATGATGGCTGGAGCTTTCCCTCTGCCTGGGTCCCACTGTGGCAGCTTCTGTAGTGTTACTCAGGTTGACAGCAGCAGCATTATGGCAATGGTAGAAGCTGAAAGCCAGTGGGCACCTGTCTGCTCAGATCCCTAGAAGGAGGCAGTCAGTAAGCATGGCTCATAGTCACAGTGCATAGGAGAATGCCTGCCCTCCTCACTGCCTCTTCCTAACCTGGAAAGGGTGATGGGGAGATGGCTGCAGTGGAACCAACCCTTCTATAGACCAGGGGGTTTGGGCTGAGTGCACAGATTGGCATCTGTTGCAGTGATCTGGTGGGACCCCATTGGGCCTATTTTCTGGTGCTATATTGTTACATAATCTCTAAGCAGCTCCCTGACCAGTTTGGAGGCCTGCTGTGGTAGATAGCCCACTCACAGCTTGCAATTCAGTGTCCACCGTGTGATTGCAGAGCCCCTGGGATCTCTAACCTTTCTCCATATGTGAATGCTCCCTCCAAGTACCTTTCAGTCTTGCTGAGCAGACCACTCCTTCTCTCTCTTCCCTGCTCTGAGTGACTATGGTTGCTTATCTGATGGTTCACAATGCTATCTCTGAGATAGTCCATCCAGGAATGAACATCTACCTTCAATTGTTTATTTTTTAAAAAATGTCAGATTAATAGGGTTCAGATGATTAGGTTACAATGCTTATGTTTGTTAGGTAAGGTCTCTGTTGTAGTTGTATCCCACACCCATGTGTGCTATACACTATTACATTATGCTCATTACGTGGGAGCACACCAATCCCCATCTCCTCCTCTCCACAGCTTGAATTAAATTGAGTTTTCTCTTTTTTGAGTGTGTATTAGTTCATCTACTGGCTTCATGTTAGTATTAAGTACTAGATACTTGCTTTTCCTTTCTTGTGATACTTTACTAAAGAGAATGTTCTCCAATTCTACCCAAGTTAATACAAAAAATGTAAAGTCTCCATTTTTTATGACTGAACAGTATTCCATGGTGTACATATACCATAGTTTGTCAATCCATTCATGGGTTAATGGGCACTTGCGTTGATTACACATCTTGGCAATTGTAAATTGAGCTGCAATAAACAATCTAGTACAAATGTCCTTATTATAAAATGATTTTTTCCTGCAACCTTTGATTCTCTCCTTGAGAGTGGCAAGCACAGGCTGCTCCTAGCGTGCCATACTGGCCCTTACTTGACTTTTGAAGATAGAAAGGAGGAAACTAAGAATTATAGGTGATTTAGATATGTTTAAAGCAATCAATGTGTAGTTTTGATACAAACAGAAAATGTTTGTTTATAAAAGTGGCATATTAGGGAAAAGTCATTAATTGAGCGTGTAAGTTAGTGCTAATAGAGAGGAAGTCCTTTACTCTTGAGACAATACTCAATAAGGTAATAGAAAAAGATGTTTAAAGTAATTACAAAAAGATGTATATCTACTTAAACCATTTTATTTTAACTAGAATATTATACAAATGCATGTACTCGCCAAACTTCTTGTGTAAATTGATGCCCTTCTTTGCTCATGAGTCCACTGACTGGAGTTCTACAAAGACTGTCATATGTGAAGAGTACTCATTCTAGATCATCCCAGTGTTTGCTCCTTCAAAAAGTGGGAGAACTTAAGGACACCTATACTGTGAACTAAATGCAAATTCGTCTAAATTTTAATAATTTTGTCTTAACCTTTTATAGCCATCTTGTCCATATGTAGTATGACACCAAATGTTTAAATTGTGATTTGATGAGAAAGAAAGAGTGAGGAAAAGATGTAGCCAACTGCCTTCATTACAGTATATTAAAGACTTAGTGAAACAGAACTGCTTGAATATAAATGGAGCAAAGTCTAGCAGCTGTGAGTATTCAAGTAGCTGTGGGCATCAGAAGGTATGATTGATACTTTCAGGGAGAGAGTCAGTGAATCTGGTGGTGAGCTGGTTACGTGGATCTCTGTTTTGAGAACAGCTACTGTTCTAATTGTGTTTTAAAAGTGTTGACAATGCTCACATAAAATTTAGGGAGAAAGTATTTACAGAGAAAGATGTGTGCCAACTTTTAAGGGTAAGATAATAGAGGGATTTAGGAGAAGAAGGCGAGTGCCTGTTTGTTTTGTGGGGTTGAGAAATTACTACTTCTGGCATTTGTATCACAGGCCAAGAGATGGGGGGAGGGACATTTCCAGAATTGATTTCAGATAGCGAGTGAGCATTTCTGTGACAAATGAATCATCCACTTGTGTAGCTATTCGTGGGTGGTCTTTTTCTGGGTGGCCATTCTCGTTTCACTTGAGCACGGTAGGTTAGAGACTGAATGTAGATGTAACATTCTCAGATTGTTAAAAGCTGTGCTCACTGAAAAAATATATACACACACATATGTATGTACACAAGCATGCACATTTAGTAGATATGTCTTGCAAAATAAACAGATATTTCCTGCAATATACTCTTTTCTTTAAAAAGTATAGCTTTGTGGGCAGTGCCTGTGGCTCAAAAGAGTAGGGCGGCTGGCCCCATATACTAGAGGTGGCGGGTTCAAACCCAGCCCCAGCCAAAAATAAAAAAACCCTGCAAAAAAAAAAAAAAGTATTACTTTGTTATTAAGATTTTATTTTTATGAATAATAAATTTTATGCCAAAACTCAGAGCAATGCTTTTAAATATCTTGGTTCCTTAAAACCTGGGAGTACCTAGGCTCTGACAAAGGTATACTTTTTGCTTACTAAGTATGATTTTGAAAAAACTGTCATCTTTGTTGTTTTCACAAGCAGTTTGTAGAGCTAGCTGTGAAGCAGATGGACCCCCTTCTCTCCTTCCAACTACACAGGACCATTTCCCCCAACCATTAGCATCACACCACTCTCCTGACCATTTTGCACTGCCAGTTGCTCCTGCTGTCACAACAGAACACTCGAAAATTGTTTTCAAGATACTTTTTACTTTACTGATTTCCTCAGATCCCTCAAAGGAGCTTCACTGCGCTTTGGCTAACAGGAGACTGTGAGAGGTATCTATCGCAGAGGACAAACAGCAGCAGAGGGTGGGTCTCAGGAAGCCAAGGGAACAGTTTTAAGAAGGGAGAAATAATTCCCATGGTCACGTGTTAAAAGGTTAAGGAAAGTCTGGCTAAATATGGCCATTTGCTGTGAAGAGTGTGCAGATTATTGTTACCTTTTGAAGATAGTTGTAGTTGTGCAGTGAATCTGTTTATAAGTTGCTGTGGTTTCAGCAGGATGCAGGAAGTGGGGATGCTATGTGTAGAATACTCTCTCAAGAAGGCTGTGAATGAAATAGCACCGGGGAAAGATTTCATGTGAGGTGAAAGAGGTATGAACATAGGTATAAATAAATAAGTAAAGGGAGGTAGAAGTTACAGAAGATAGGAGAAAACTGATGTGTTTTGGTCTTATTCCTCCTTTCTGAAGCACTGTTCCTACTCATTCTTTCAAATCCTTATTAATAGCAGTTATTCCTACTATGGCTAATATGGCTCTAATGTCACTCTGCCTGATGTTATGTGAAGAGCACTGTGAGGACTCATTCTTGTTCTTTGGAATTTATAGTTTAATGCTGTAACACAAGATGTGAAAAGGGGTCGTTTCTGCTTGAGCATGTTCTTCAGCAGAGTTTAATGTGGTCTATTTTTATTGAGAGTCATGATTTTAATATACCTATCTGGATAAATCACAGAGTGGAACTTCCTTTTAACCTTGTCATTGGAAGCAGAAATAATTCTTGTCTTTATAGACCGCAGTCCTAGTCATGTTTTATCAGGCTTCTATTGTTTAGGGGATATGGCTTGAGCTAGGATAGAGTTAAATCCATGTAATGATCAATTGTGTTATAATGGAATGCTTGGCTTGAGCCCAACAAGAACTTTTGAAGGTCTTGCAGAAATCTCCAGGTTAAAGGGACCTCCTGATGAGCCAATTAATGTCTCCAAATGCTTATCAGAGTAGTTATTTTGTGGCTGCTAGACTCAAGTATACACAAATTTCTAATGAGGGCTAATAACAGAGCCTTTAAAAAATCAAACAGGAAAAAACGTTTTTTTTTAAAGAGTAACCTTTATAATTCATACTGAGTATTTGATAAATCACAATTTAAAATCGTCTTGCATTTAGGGAGTGCATTGTTCTTTACAGTCCATAAAGCACTACGATCGGTATTAGTGGACTTGATTCACAACATCTCTGATTCATAGGCAGAGGAGGCACTGTTACTGTTCTATCATGGGTAAGGAAATTGGGGCTCAGAAAAATTAGTAACAATAGCCGACACGCTGAGGGCTGATATACCACTTAGTTTCTTGTATTATCTTCCCTATTACCCTATGCTGTGGAGGTCATTATTAATTGGATTTTGTGGTGGAGAAAATTGAAAAGAGCTTAAGGAACTTATTCAACTGTACGTGACTGGTAAGTAAGTCACAGAGCCATGGCTCAAACTCAGGTGACTTGACCCAATAACATTCGGAATTCCAAAATACAATGCTATCCTGCCTCTTTCGGCTCCTCAGATTGTGTTTTTGTTTCTTCTTGTTGTTCTTCTTCTTCTTTGGATTTTATAACTTCTAATTAAAATAAACTGTCAGAAATGATGTATAACATAATAGAGTTATCTAAATACCCCCGAAAGAGTAAAAAAAAAAAAATCAGTGTACTAATGATATATTTATACGTTTAATTAGCAGACATGCAATTTTGTTATCTAGTCAGTGACTATCTCATTTTTTTTAGTTTTAGTTGAGAATTAATAGACATTGTCTACTGAAGTGATATATAGAACTTGTTATCCACTGATGTCAGCTTATGTTTTTTTCCTACGGAAATAGTCCAGATGTAATGGATGTCAAATGAAATAAAATTCAATATAGGAGTGATTTATCATGAAACTTTTGAGAAACATATAAGCCATTGACAAACTTTCTATTCAGAATACTTATTTTTGAGTAGAAATATGAAATTGTTCATTGACATAATGAGATAATGTTATGTGACTTTCTCTGATGTTATTTAAAAATATGTCAAAGAAAAATGCGAAACATATTATTGAGGAGTAATATGCTTTAAAAAGTTTGTGTCAAACCTATGACATCAGGAAGTTATCTGATCAAACCGGTAGCTGTTAACCTGGGCATTAGCCTTTTTATTGCCTTTATCAACATCCTTCATTGGAACATGCCATTCATGCCGTGATTGCTGGAGGAAGCTATGTATCTCGCCTCAGGATTTGAACATAGTACGTTGCTGATGTTACTCAGTGTTTGACGTAGGTTAATGTATATTTATGTATACACCAATTCTAATTCCATGAAGATGGGTATAATGAGGAAGTTTTAGATACACTCATACACATAGTCTTGAATTGGTTTTCTAGCTATATATGAAACAAACAAGCAGAATATCAGACTGGAAGGTGAAAATGAAGAGTTAGAGTGCTTTATTTAAAAAAAAATTAGGTAGTCTCACAAAAGTTTTAAAAAATGCAGAAGTCTCATGAACTCATCACTTATTTTCCCAAGTAGCAAAGTCTTAAATAACTACAGTACTACTGTGAGACTTGAGTATCTGTGGAGTTTTTTTTATCAGTACGATAGCCTGGAAATAATCCCCTTTGAGTACTGAGGGATGGCTATACTGACTACACTTTATCTAACATAAGTAAGGAGACTAAAGCAATAGTTGCCTAAGTGTGAACCAATTTTTTAAACACTGAAAAACTAACACTTTTTTTTCAATGGAAAGTATTGAAAGTAGATGGAAAGCGTTGAAACTTTCTGATATGTCAAAAAGGTTAATTTTAAAATCTATTTCCAAAAGAAGCCTTGTCTACATTTTGTCTTAAAAAATAAATTAATGCATTCAGTGTTTTGTTATTTTTTGAAACTTCCACATTTCAAACAATAGCTCTATACACATAAATGGAACATTTTAATGGACTATATGTTCTGTATATGTATTCATCAATTGAAAGGCATTTGTGTTGTTTTTATTTTTTTCCATTTTGAAATATGCTGCTCTGAAATTTGTACACAATTTCTTTTTAAGCAAGCATGAAAAAAGTTTACTGAGGAAGAGAAAGATAGGTTTACAAAGTAAAAAAAAATTACAAAGCAGAATGCATTGGCCATACATAGAAAAGAAGCCCCCATTGCTAGGGCAAGCAGACAAAGAGGCTGTATACAAGTAATTTTTTTATTTTTTATTTTTTTGAGACAGAGTCTCAGTGTGTTGCCCTTGGTAGAGTACATGGTATCACAGCTCACAGCAACCTCAAACCCTTGGGCTTAAGCGATTCTCTTGCCTCAGCCTCCCGTGTAGCTGGATAGCTGGGACTACAGGAGCCCACCACAACACCCTGCTCTTCCTTCCTTCCTTCCTTCCTTCCTTCGCTGGCCCGGACTGTGTTCAAATCCTCCAGCCTCAGCATATATGGGTGATGTTGTAACCACTGTGCTACGGGTACCGAGCCTATATACAAGTATTTTTATGCACATACTTTTTCTTGGGCATACACCTTGGAGTGGAATTACTATGTGGTAACTCTATGTTTAATATGTTGAGGACTTGTCAAATTGTAACCCAAAGTGGAGCACTATTTTGCAATACTCCCACCAACATGTGTACATTCTGATTTTCCTTTATGCTTGCTAACACTTACTAATGCCTCACTTGTTTACTTTAGCTAGTCTAGTGGGTGTGTAGTATGTCTTTGTGGATTTGATTTGTATTTCTTTGATGGTCAGTGATATTAGATCTTTTCAAATGCCTATTAGTCATCTCCGTATCTTGGAGAAATGTATATTGAAATCATTTGTGCAGTTCTTAATTTGGTTCTCTTTTTATTGTTGAGCTTTTCTCTCATAAGATGTATGCTTTGCAAATATTTTCCGCCATTCTTTGGAGTGTTTTGATGTTGTCCCTTGAAGCATAACACTTTTTAATTTTGCTGAAAATATTTGTTGATATGTATGATGTATATATTTTTCTTCCATTGTTTTTCTGTTTGGTTTTTATATCAGAGAAATCATTGCCTAAATCAAGATCATGAAAATTATGTCATGTTTTCTTCCTCAGAGTTGTATTGTTTTAGCTGCTTCATTAAGATCTATAGACCGTTTTGAATGAAATTTCATATGTAATATCACATAGGGCATTCAACTTCATCCTTTTTTATGTGGATATCCAGTTGTACCAGCATTTGTTGAAAGGACTATTCTTTCTCCAAAGGCACCTTCATAGAAAATCTATTGAAATGTAGGTTTTATTTCTGGAATTTCAATTCTGCCCAACTGGTCTATATGTCTAGCCTTATAACATCACCATATTGATTTAATTACTGTAGCTTTGCAGTAAGTACATTATAAAATTGGGAAGTATAAATATTTCAATTTTTTTCTTACTTCTAAAGATTGTTTTGGTTATTCTGGGTTCTTCATCTTTCTATATGAATTTGGAAATCAGCTTGTCAATTTTTAAAAGAAAAACAGCTGCAATTTTGATAGGGTTTGCATTATATCTGTAGATCAATTTGAGGGATATTACCATTTTAACAATAATAAGTTTTTAGTAAATAGCATGAGTTTTCTTTTCTCTAGTCAGATCTTTAATTTCTTTCAATATATTTTTTTAGTGTACACATCTTGCACTTTTTGTTAAATTTATCCTTTGAATTTTTTCTTAGTTATTGTAAATTGTTTTCTTAATTTCATTTTCAAGTTGTTCACTTCTAATGTATGGAAATATAAATGATTTTTTAAATATTGGTTTTTTTGAACTTGTTCTTTAGTGTTCATAGATTTTTTGATTGTTTTTATTGGAATTTCTGCTTATAAGATCTTGTCATTTGTGAATAGAGATCGAAATAGTTCCTTCTTTCAATGTGAATGCCTTTTATTTCTTTTAAAAAATAATTTTGAAAATTTGAATTTAACAGTATAATATAATATTTCATCATACCAAGTTTTTCAAAATCATGATTATATTAATGTGGGCGTCTGTTTCCATCATCACTTTTAGTACAACAGTGGATGAACCCAAAGAACAAATCGTTCTCATTTTGTAGTGTAATTTTCAGCAAATATTTATTGAATGCAATGTTATTTCCAGGAATATGCTAGGCATTGCAGAGGTTAGGACAAAAGTGAGCTCTGTTCACAAATTAATTTCAGCAAAAAGCCAAGTCTCAGCATGCTTGAAATAATTCAAAGGAAAATGTAATACTGAGTATGTTTTTACTCCTATGTGAGAGCTAAACCAAGTTGTTCTGAAACTAGTAGAGAGTGTATGTATCAGTGATTACTGGAGACTGGGAAGGGTAGAGGGAGTGGCAGGTGGGGAGAGGCTGGTTACTGGAAACAAAATTACAGGTAGATGGAGGAATAAGTACTAATATTCTGTAGCCTGGTAGGGTGACCATAGTTAGCAACATTTAATGTATATTTTGAAACAGCTAGAAGAGAAGATTTTGAATGTGCCCAATACTAACAAATGATGAATGTCTGAAGTGATAGATATGATAATACCCTGATTTGATCACAACATATGGTATTTATGTATCGAAATGTCACACAGAACCCTGTAGATATATACGTTATGTATACAATGCTAATTAAAAATAGTTAACTTCTGATAAATATAAAAGACTTATTTATAGGAGGCGTATTTAATGATGTCAGGATAAGATCTGCACGATAGAAAATTGAAGACTGCCTAACTATTGCACGGTTTTTTTATGTGAACACGAATAAAAATAAACTGGCTTCAAATGCCAATTGTGTGTGAGATCATCACCTATAATATTCACTAGTTTAATTAAAAGCACAAAGATTGGACAACCACTTTTAATTAGAGAACGTTAAGTAATTGACTTGTTAAAATATAAGTAATCAGCTTAACATCTTAATTGTGTAGTGGAAATGGTCTCAACCACAGGCAATCACCAGGTTACAGACAAGATAGGTTCTGTAGGTTTGTTCTTAAGTTGAATTTATTGGAATAGGTACATTCACCTATTATCTATTCAAAATGTGAGTTGTATGTCAGTGAAACGTTCGTAACTGGGGACTTACTGTAATGGCCTCCAGTTACAGGATTATGTGCAGGTTATATGTAAGTCAGATGTTTGCATATTGTTTTGGCTTCTAGACTCATTTTATTTTAGGAAGAAAACCAAAAATTTGTTTTGATTGTTGAAAATGCTAACATAATTATGATAAAGCAGTAACAAAAACATATTGGAAGGCTTATTAATTATATTTTTTACAGATAAATTTAGTATTTCAATTTAGATTCATTCATTTATTTATTTTTTGGTTTAGATAATTTGTAACTTTTTGAGATACGTGTTTTAAAGTATCTATAAGCTGTTATGCCTTTGTTCTCATTTTCTTATTTTTTAACATTAATTTTTTTCCTTCAAAAGATATGTATTGACTTACATTAGCAGGAATTGTACCAACTGTTAGAGATACAGTGGTATGCAAAATAGAGTCAGTGATAATTATTTAGGCTCCAGGATGATGCCTGTTAAGAAGAAGAAATAAATGATATTATTGTTATAGTTCTTAAAATGAATAAAATCACTAATGTAAGCGTTTCCTAGTAATTCTAATATCTATGTAACTAAGCCCAGATCTTAGAATGGTTTTTCCCCTAGCAGGTTTTTAAATGAATTTCCTTTTATCACATTTGCTTCATGCTTCTACATCATGCAAAAATCAAAGCCTTTGATTAGCCTTTGTGATCAAATCAATCTCATGGAAAAATTTGCTTCATTATCCTGTTTTGAATATAAGAGGTAGCTTCATAGTCAGTTATAGATATAAGAGCAGGATGAATTGTATTCAAAATTGTGTCAATCTCCTGTTAGCTTTAGATTTCCTGAACAAAGGGGGAGGAGATAGGCCTAAAGTAGTTGACTGGTCTTTTCTTTTTTCTTTATCATAGTTTTAGAAGGGATAGACTTTGCTTTTTCATGTCACATAAGCAATGCTGTAGGACTTAGGAAGCTGGCCTCCGTTTGAAATGTTGCTTATGCACTGGTTAACTCGGGAATTATGAGAGGAGTCAGTCATTACATAGAGAGGAAAGACTCGCTGAGTAAACAGACTAGAAATAAAGGCTGGAGACTATTAAATGTAGAGGCCTTCAGCGTCTGTTTGTGATGGTTCCTTATTTTAATGACTGTAGTTGCTTTAAAAATATCTTAATCATCAAGACTTGTTGACATTTTGCAACGTGATGTGAGTCCTCCACGTTGGAGAACTTGGCTTCCCGCCGGGAGCGTGCGCTACAGCCTCTTGATCTCCGATTCTCTTTGACTGACATCCCGCAGTTAGTCCCACACTGGCTGACTTTGATGATTCTGCCTACTTCATTCTTAGATTCTCTGCTTATGATCTTATAAATAGTGCCACTCATGACTAAAAAGAATGTATTCTGGACAAAATAGGCTTCACTTTTCTCTGAAATGCTAATAATTTTCTAGCAGAAGGATCTTCCATCACGACCCCCCAAGTCTCTATCTACATATTGCAGCTTTTATAGGATCCCTATTAAGCACAGTAGGCCACTCAATGTTTTCTTCTAACATTGATTTTCAAGCAATTAAAGTTTACTTGTTGAAAACTGCTAGATGTATTCTTAGGTTTTTATCACTTTTTCTGGCATCAAATCTTGGATGCCTCAAATCATGGAAAGCCTTTTGGCAGTAGGAAACCTTTGTTCTCACTTCTTAAGAGAAAGATGGATTTACTTATTAATGTGAGAGTGGCGAAGCTTTTGCTCTTTTCGTTTGGTTAGGGTGTGCATATTGTTTGATCCCTGTACCCTTGACGGTTCTCTTGCCTGTCGAGAAAGCACTGGAGGTGGAGATTAAGTGGAAACCAGTTGGCTGCTATTTTTGGAAAGATAGCAAGGCCCCACATGCTTACTTGAATGAAGGGCAATAAAACACAAGAACGGCCTTCTAGACATTTTATGGTGGAAGTTTATATTTCATTTTGTTATCTGATTTAAAAAATTGAAAGTTAAATAGCCCAAATTATAGTCTTGATTTTAATAGATCATGAAAAGTTTACTTACTATACAACTGAAGGGTATTATTACTCAAAAGAATTGTGAAATATAGATTCTCTTTTATGGAAAACTTAATTATTTCCCCCAAACAATTAGCAATTTAAAGCTCTTTGGCTTTCTAAAATGTCACTATATTGTGTCATAGTGAGCAGATGACAATAATAGATATATTGACCACGAGGTATTAAATGCTGAATGTTAGATGCAGCATTTAAAACATATTCTGCTCTAGCCTGAGCAAGAGACCCCGTCTCTATTAAAAGGAGAAAAACATTAGCTGGGCGTTGTGGCAGCCTGTAGTCCCAGCTGCTCGGGAGGCTGAGGCAAGAGAATTCCTTGAACCCAGGAGTTTGAGGTTGGTGTGAACTACTATAGCACTCTACCCACAGCAACAGAGTGAGACTGTCTCAAAAACAAATAAATAAATGAATACAAGTGAATGAATAAATAGATAAAATATGTTCTGCTATGTAAATATCTTTGATAGGAAGTAGGTTTCTACATTTATGTTCATCACTTACTCACCTATGCTGTCCCAGTTGTCTTTCGAATGCAGTCATTTTCAGGAAACATTGGTGCCTGCCTCTGGTCTTCGACTATTTAAATTAGAATCTCTGGGCATGGGAAGGTGCTTCAGCCAGGTGAAGGTCTAGGAAAGGAACTAACACAAAGCCTATAAGGCAGGAATGGCTCTGGTTTGTTTGATGTACAGCTGGAGGACGGATGGAACCGTGTGTGTTGGGGGGGAGAGAACAGGCCAGTTCATACTTCCACCATAAAGTGTATATAAATACCTCCAAAATAACAAATGATTTGTGCATAGAAATGATGCGATCTTATTTACATAAAAAGATCATTATGCGTTTAACACCATTACAGAACAAATATGAACGATAGCCTTGGATGTTACACATGTGATGTTTATTATGATTTGTCAGGTGTTCGTACCTAAAGCAAATCTAGGTAATTCTTTTTAGCAGACTAATTGGAGAAGGAAAATGTGTCTGGGAAAATTGACACTTATCCATGCAGCTTTTAATGACCTGCTGTAGAAAACAACTTCGTGCTTACCACGCCTTTGATGTATATGGTGATAATTATCCTGTTCTAATGGGGGAGAAGCACATTACTTTTAGGAAAATACACATGTCATTTAGGCTTAATAAATTTTTTTCTTCTTAAGGACTTTGAACAGAATCTGTTTTCCTTCATCTTTGTCTGCCTTTTCAAATTTAACTACATTTCCTTCTCGATGACAAAATGTTCTTTGTAAACACTCAAATATATTGTCAGCTCAATTTAAAAAAAATTGTTTCATGGCATCTTTATAAACCTAGTTTAAATATGCTCTTGACTATTCCCATGTCATAATATTCTGCATTTCAGTCAAGAGTTTAGTTGTAGTAAATGACTCATTTTCTGGAAATAAGATTGTTACTGGTGAGACTACCTGTATCTCATCATTTTTTGAGTGCATTATGAATAAAACTCTGGAGATACTCCATGAAGTGTTTTCTTGGTGAAATAAAATAAGGAATCATTTTACAGTATGCTTTTTTCAAAATACACATGAATGTGTTCAAAAATATGAGAAATAGACCCTAGTAAAAATTGCTCAAATCGATTTATTTGTTTTCCAAAGACATTTGACTGTGGAACTATTTTGAGCATGTGTGTAAAATCCTCTCACAATTTATAGAACTAGTGTTTCTCAGAATTCATTTTGAGAAATGCTTTTCCGCATATATAACTGATTTTATTTCTGCAGATGATATTATTGGTGATATCTTACCTGCGCATGTTTACAAACAAAACAAAAACAGTGGGAAACTTCTGAATTCTGTTCTTTACACTGAACAGATGTAAAGTGTATCCCCTTGTTAGTGCCTGAAGACTTACAAGTAAATCTGTTAATGGTTTGTTGCTTGTTCTTCCAAAGTCTTAAATTTAAAATCACAGGTAATTCCTTTTCACAAAGAGTAACTGGAGTCTCCTTAGCCATATGCCAGCTTAATAGATGTTTGTGTTTCTGTAGCAAACCTCGGGTCTTGAGGGGCCTGGGTGCTTTCCCTTTCCTCTGTTGTCTGATTTAGAAGGCTGATGGATGGTACTGGCTAAGATCCTTTCAGTGCAAACTGTGGCTTTTTCCACCAAAGATAAAAACAATGAAGGGTTTGGAGAACTGTCGTCACTTACTTCCAACCAGTGAAGAAGAACAGAAAATAGAAAAGGAAAAATATGCTGAACGGGAGTAGAGTTCTAGCTAATTTTAAGGCAAAAGAAAAGAAATGAAAAACATGGATTGTAAAGACAGGGATGAAGGAGCCAAGTGATTTGAAAGTGCTTCCGACTTTTAATTTCTCGGGAGATATAGAAAAATTAATTTCTGAAAAACTATGCCTTTTCCAATTTCTAGTATCTTTATTAACACAGTTTCCTTCTGTTTCTTCTAGAAGACATTTTTGTCAGCTGCATTTGTAAGAACTTGGAATTGCAATGTCTGTTTTTGCCTCTGGTCACTTCAAGGGTTCTTTTTTATACCTTTGAACAATTATAGTACGTCTCTGTGTGTGGCATTTTTGTCTGTACGTGATAACTTGGTGCGCCTGTGGGTTTGTGGATGCTCTGCAATGCCTTTGTTGTGCCCCCTCATAGAATTGAGTCCGATGGATGGGAGCTATTGAAAGCGAATGGCTGTGCGTCAATGAGGGATTGACCACAGTCCAGTGTAGGGTGGTTTTCAGGGACCAAATTATGCAGGAGTGTAAAATTACAAGAAAGCATAGAAGGACGGCGAATGGCTAAGTGGCAGAATCAAAGTTTGCATTTATGAACTGTCCCAGAGAGCAGAGCAAGGACTAGGAAAACAGTGGAGGAATGAGTGAGCCTGATTCTCAAGGCCAAAGGGTTATTAGTTTCTGACACTAATATAGTGACCGTGTACACACACACACACACACACACACACACATATATAACACTAATAGACACTAATGGAAAGGAAGAGATGGAATAGCTCCTAATGCTCTTTTGAAAGATGTGGTGACAAAATGTGAAAGGAAGAAGTATGGTATAAGAGTTTGTATTTGCAAGGTGAAACATCTGAAAAAGTAGCAGCTTCGGCAGTCATGCAGGTAAGGGCTTATCTGGACACGTCTGATCTGTGCCAGCTTTACCAGGTGACCAACAGCAGTGGTTTCAGCTGATTCTACTTATGGAAGAATGTGTGTTTCTGTTATGTTGAATTTTACAAACTGTGTTCTATTAAAAATATCAAACCTAATATTACAACATTTTGAAAAGTATATTAAAAACCTTCAATTTACATGCAGTAGCTTAATGTGTGCTATTGCTACTGGTTTAAAACCAGCTTTGTGCTGCTTGGGAGAATCATTTACGATAGTTAAGTAAATAAATTCTTGTGGATTTCTATCTGATCATCCTGCTCAGGTGCTCAAGCAGTACGCAGCCCCTTTGTAAATTGATGCCTGCAAATCCCTAGGAAATGCCTCTGGGCTCTCCACGTGGGGCTTTGCATTTGGTGGAAGAGTGCCCCCAAAACTACTTGCTCATCCTCAAGGTTATTCGGGTTACTTACTGGTGCAGGGATGCCTGTCAAGAGAATTCACGGTGAAAAGTGAAGATTTTAAATTCTAAGCAGCGTGTTCAGTGTGGCATTTTTGACTATGGAGGAGAACTTGGTGCATGTGTGGATTTGTGCATGCTTTGCAATGCCTTTGGGGCCCCTCTGGGAACGGAGTCCAATGGATGGGGGCTACTGGAAGCCATGGCTGTGCCTCAGTGAGTGATTGGTGGGTTCATGGTCCTAGGCCCTCAGCGTTCATATCTGTAATGAAGACCAGCTAATTTTCTGTATTCAGCAACATATAAAGAGGAAGCTGTAAGGTAAACTGTAACAGTGAAGAGGAGCAGCTTTCAGCATTGTCATTTTCTCCTTTCACGTTCCACAGTTTCCTTTTTGGGGGGAGGGAGATGCTGGGAATGTGCCCATAAAGTTTGTGGTTTTCTCCAAAAGAGATAAGATTATAATTCTGAATATTACCCATAATGTATGTTGATATGCTACAAGGTAGACCGTGTACACACACACATACACACACATACACACTATGTACACACACACATATATACATTATAAATTAATTTTAATATCCACCATTGGAATGTTTGGATGATATCTGAAGGATTTCAGTCAGTAACCCATGTTAACAGCAGGAGAAAGAGCTGGGGCAAGGTTTCAAATGTTTACATTTGCACCAGTGGGTTAATTAGCATGAAATATTTTCAAAATATTTTTCCCTGATGAAACTAACAGTATTCATCATATGCAGCTGTCTAGAGCTCCACATGGTCTTACGTCATTCCCTTCCGTTTCCTTAATGGTAGATCTTTCCTTGCACCTTTTCCTGATCCACTAGGAAAGTTACTCTTTTAGGAGATACTATTTTATTATATTGGAGATGACCCGCATTCAAGGAACTTTCATAGTGAATAGAAGGATTGACCAGGGACTTCATGGAGCTTACTGGAATGATAAGTATGTCAGTTTTTTTGCCTCTTAGCTCAGAAATATTTTCTTAAGGGGCAGAATTTCGTTTCTTATTTTATTGCAAAATGTACCTAGTGGTCTGGTTGTTTATGAGGAGGCATACAATTCTTGTCAATATTTACTAACGGGAACCTGGTAGTTAATGAACTGGTTTAGGTCTTGTTGCAAATTTTCTGGGCAGGAATATTTAGAAAATTTTCCCAGGGGCACCAGGCTTAGAAATAACAAGTTAAGAGAGGATGTGGTGTCCAGGAAGGCATGGAAGGGATACCTAAGTTTCCCATGGTCCCCACCAGGCCTCAGAATAAGATACACACAGTCTGAGCCTAAGAAGGAAGCAGTAGAATCTGTTTTGGGGATCTGATTCCTATGAAATAGGACACATAGAGACTAGGTGTAGAGGTCAGGCAGCAGAAGCAACACTGCTCTTTGAGTCTCTGATGTCAGAAGACCAGCAAGAGGGAGTTTGACGGACACTTGAAGACCACAAACGTGCTGTAGAAAAGAGCTAAAGGGATGCAATCTGGGTAGAACCAGAGAGAACAAGGACAGAGTGGGTCATCAGAAAACTGGCAAGTGAGTGTTATATAAGACCAGATGTCCTGCTTTTGGTGGGATAGTCCTGATTTTTAATAATTTGTCCCATGTCCTGTGGCATATTAAAAATGTCCCAATTGCATGACAAGCTAGGGAAGGGCGGGAGAATGGGAAGGGAATATATGGTTTTCGGCTGCTGAAAAGGTTAATGTAACTCCATTTGGGAATGAAGAGGTTAACGTAACTTCATTTGGAAATGAAAAGGCTAATGTAAACTCCCTACTCCCCTCCTGGGCAAGGTCGCCCAGGTGGAATCCTATCAGAAGGATACTGGCTCCCTCCCTCTAGGCAAGGACAATTAGCTCAGAAAGAGCCAAACTGTCTGGAACAAACAAGTAGCCCCGCCTCTCTAGAGGGTCCCTAACCATAAACAGCTCAGCCAACCCCCTCCCCCAGCAATGGTGTCCCACTTTACCAATGTTAAAATCTGGTCACCTTAGTGTTATACCAATGTCAGGGTCTGATCAAGTGACCACAGGAACAGCGGAGCCCAGAATGGAGAGAAGTGATGAAGAGTGCCAGTTTTCCAACTTTCTACTCAGGTGACTCCCATTAGCTTAGCCAACTCTCTGTGACACTTCAACAGATGGAACAGTCTAAACATGAAGGAAGGCATAGAAGAAGGAGGGACAGAGGAGAGCTTGGAAAAGAGAAGGAAGCCAGCATCAGAAATTTTACACTAAATAGTGTTTTTTAAAAATAAGAGCAAACAAAAACAAAGACATGAACACATAAAAACCAGAAATGATTTATACAACAAAATCACGGGATTGAGAATACCAGAAAGGCAGAAATACTTTTTTTGGAGAGATTAAAGTTCTTGACGTTTATGATGTTATGCACAATTTCAGGGACAAACTAGGTCTGACAATTAATTTCATAAGCTCATTGTGGATATTCATTGTGGAATATCATTTCTTCCTGGATACCACATAATCTCTTAACTCATTATTTCACCTTCAAAGCACTCCTCTTGGGAAACTGTGCACTGATGCCAGCACCTAGCCCACTCCTCAAAGCATTTTGGAAACTATTTTTTTGGAGTGGCCCCCAGAGCTGTCATCATATTACCCTTGGTGTCCTGAATGGCTCATCTCTAGGGCAGACAATTGAGTTCAGGTGAGTGGATAGAAGAATCATGGTTCTTGCATAGAAGAATCCGAGGTTACCTGAGACTGTCTCCAGGCACTTCGGAGGAGATTAGCTCCAGGAGTCTAGAATGAATCAATAGGAAGGTTTAGCCTGTGGGTATCACATAAAAGTGGACAATCAGATCGTATTTAATATATAGACTCCTGGGGATATAACAGGTGTTCTTTTTAAAGTCCAGCTTCGCTTGGTAGTGAGTGGGATTTATTTGTGGAGTTAAAATTTCTGGAAGGAGGGTGTGACAAAAATATCAAAGGATTCTAGGAACTCAGAAACCATGATAACAACAGTTCTGGATTAGGAATGTGGGTGTCTGCACCCTCTAAACAGAATAGGTAGCCCAGGGAGGGAGAAGGTTACAACTTAGTACTCAGCAGTCAGCACTGTTCTTCTTCTAGTAAGTGAGTGACCAACATGCTTGCCTGAGGAATGGAAAGCCCCAGGGTCTCTCTTCCATGAACAGTTTTGTCTATGGGGGTGGGTGGGTGGGTGAGGGATCCCATTGTGAAGCCTGAGACATAAGGACTTGACGATGCTGTGTGGACACACTTGTCACACCCCCTTTTCCCTTCTCTCTTTGCTTGTCGCTCTTTTCGGTCTCCTTTACATCCTTTTTACATCTTATTCTTTCCTGTTCTCCCTTTCACCATTTTGTTCCCTTTTTCTTCACATTCCTTCCTTCCAGATAAAAGGTATGATTTTTAAGTGTAGTGCAAATTTTGTAGCTAATATTTTATGATATAGGAAAAGAAAATCAAATGAATGACTCATAATAATTTGTGGAAAAGGTTTGGGTTTCTTGGTGTTGAGAGATTGTAAAATCAGGAAGCATCAGTTCCCTACATAAGATTCTTAAATGATGTGGTCTTAGCTTACCTGCCTATACTGTCTCTTCAGAGGGACAAAGTGTGCTGAGTGTCTTAAGGTAGGGTTATTCTTCCAGCAGGAGTATGAGGACATAACACTCAGAGATGAAATTTGCAGCCATGTGTATTTTTTTATTTACTATAGTAAATACATACATTTAATTTAACCTACAGTTTAAAAATTATGAATATTTTAAGCATAATAAAAATACACAGCTCTTTTGTATTTGCTTTGTTCTTGGAAGAAAAAAATCATTGCACAGGTTTGTTTCTTGTTTTTGCTTTTGAATCAGCTATAGAAGAATAGTTATCTACAAATTAACAGCATATTTCCTTTTTTTTGAGACTACCCTTTTTCAATGAATTGAGATACATAAAAAATTTGTGTGACCTTTTTTTCCCCATTGGATTAATATTATTCTTGGACAGTATGAAAATTAGATAGAGTAAAAATATTTTTATAGTGTACAATCTTGATGTGTACGATTAAGTTTTTATTTATTTATAAGTTTGAGACAATTCCATAGGTGAATAGTAAGGAGGTGAGACAGAAGAGATCCCAGGCTCTTTGGACTGCACGCTACAAGACCGGGGTTACCTGAGTAAGGTTGACTTTAGGAATGAAGAAGACGGGAATTCTGGCTACATGTCCAGGCTTTGGACTGAGATTGAGAGAAATGGGAAGTGAGCTTTGTAGCTCTTCCGAGCAGATTCTCTCTCTGCCCCCTAGTGACCGAGTTGATTCCCTGCCTTTGGAATGATGCAGCTCCCTTCTGTCTTGCTTTTCTTGATGCTGCTAATCTTGTCTCTATTCTGGATAATGCTTTCCTCTAGCTTCTTCAGACTCAGCGTCTGATCACTCATAGTTTTTATTCTTCATAACCTCTACTGCTGCATAACATCTGTAAGCATCTTCTTCCGGTGTGTCTTCCGTTTTCTGCTTGAGTGATAGACTTATTCTCTTCCTATATAGTTCAGAGAAAATAGAGCATAATCAGTAATTCACCTTTGCTTTGTTTGTGTGGAACTTTTGCATCAGCTCCCTACATAAGATTCTTAAATGATGCGGTCTTAGCTTACCTGCCTATACTGTCTCTTCAGAGGGGCAGGGTGTACTGAGTGTCTTAAGGTAGGGTTATTCTTCCAGCAGGAGTATGAGGACATAACACTCAGAGATGAAATTTGCAGCCATGGCAGGCATTTTGAGAGCACACAGATGGCCAGGGGGAGCATAGTGAGAGATGACTGTGTCACAGGACTGCAGTGTCTGGAGGACCTGTGGGACCCAGCCCAGGGACCTGCTCATACCAGGTAGCTGGCCTTCCGTGAATTTTTTACTTTGAGTGAAACAATTAATTAATGAGAAATAACTATTCCTCCTGTAGCTTTCCAGGCTTCGTTTGGATCTCATTGCATATTTTACTTCTTGTCCCCCAATTTAATTCATACTTTCCTTCCAAATTAATTGTCATTTACTACTTTATGAGACTTAGAAATACCTAAACAACTGCACAAGGAGTTAAATTTACTTGATAATGTTGATGTCTGTAAGTATGTAAGGCTATTTCAGTTTTAAAAAGTGAAAAAAACTTACATCGCACATTATTGTATTTATCTGGAATAAATTTCTTCTCTGTGAAGTCCCTGTGCAGGCACTCAGAGATTAAACATGGCAAACGTGCGAAGTTTTTAAAATGGGAGGGGAAGTTGTCTTTAAATGTATGTGCTTTCCAGTGTGTGTGCTATTTTTGTTTAATTGTGTGTGGCATCACCGTAGGATTTTTGGCAGGGTGGAGCTTGTTGATCTATTGATAAGATTGTTCTCTTTTCTTTACTCCTGTTTCTATTCTTCACCCAAATCCTTCACAAACAACTATTGAGTATTTACTATGCCCCTGGCACAAAGAAAGTGATGTCATTTTTATCTAATTCAAAGATACAGTACATCCGTGATTGCTATACTTAGAATTTAGTTGGCAAGATAGAAGTAGTTTGAATACTATAGTTTCCTTGATTAGGCAGCGATTCTCATTCATCTGCCCAACATCTGATATATTCTTTCTAACTTCACACTGTGTCTATTTCCTTCTCTAGTAGATTTTCTTGGTAGGTATTAATAGAAAAAAATAAGCACTATTATTTCACTTGGCAATAAACAATTCATAGCTTAGAATAATTTTCTCATAAGTGCACACTTTAAATACAGTGGGTAAGAATTTTTTTCCCAGTACTAGAAATAAAAATTTATAGTTCACCAAAAAGCATGAAATCAAGTGATAAATAGTACACAGGATTTTAACACACAAATTCCGTGTAATATCTCCCAGTTTAAGAGGGAAATGAAAAGAGTCCGGATTGTTGAGTTGTGACCTTGGCTGTGAGGTTACTAACTCGTGTCTCAATGATTTCTTTTGTAGAAGAAGGGAAAGACAACACTACATGTGGGACAGGTTTATTTTGAAAGGAAATGTCATTATATCAGTGAAAGCATTTTGAAAAATTATCTTGAAAAATTAAAGGGACCTTAGAAATATATCATTACAAGGAACTGACTTAATTTGTATTACTACTTAGAAATTATAAATTAACAATTACTTAGAAATTTGATTACTACTTTGAAATTATAAATTAAGTTAGACCCAAGCTCTTAATGGGTTGATGTATATTATAAATTTATAACATGTCATAATAATATGTTTACCTGTCTGCTTCCTGTACTAGATTAGAAGGTAAATTTCTTCCTATGCATTCCCAGTCCACAATACAATGTACGACATTGAGCAGGTGTTTCATGAATGTTTATTGGATGAATAAAACTGGAGAGGCAGTGAGGAAAGAGCAAAGAGCAATCTTTACAATATCCTAATCTGGTCCCTGTAAACTGCTGAACTAAGTTAAGGTCATATTTCAAAGAAAGAGGTAGATCTATCAGAGTGGTTCATTAATGCCCTGTGCCTCCAACTATGAGGTTGAAGACTTATATTCACTCTTATTATTACTTGTTTTTTTTTTGGCTGGGGCTGGGTTTGAACCTGCCATCTCAAGCATATGAGGCCGGCACCCTACCCTTTTGAGCCACAGGTACTGCCTGTGGAAATCATTCTTATTTTTATTTCTATTTCTTCTTTTCTTTCTTCTTCTTCTTCTTCTTCTTCTTTTTTTTTTTTTTCGGTTTTGCTGTAAATGATTATAGCAGAACATAGAGAAGGATGTGCTCCTGGCTGTGTTATCTTTGTTATTAAGTGAAGTCTTCATTGTCTCAGAGAATATACTGGACTGATTTGATTTTAAGTGATTTCATGCATAGCAAAGACAGGAAGACTGGTTTTCCCAGTTTTATCTCATCATGAATTCTCCAGAGAAGTGACCTCCTATGGCTAGTCGGAGTACTCTCCCCTTAATAATGGATTCAGAATATTAGAAGACTTCTGTTTGATCACTTACTTCTTTTCTTATAATTACTCATAGCTTGGAAATTAGACATGGCTGTTATTTCATAATTTATTTCCTATGGCTTAGTGAAGAAATGTCTTTGCAAAAGTACATGCAAGTACAGACTCTGACATCACTTACTGGAGAAGGGAAATTTGGTTGTAAATTGTACCTTTTCAGCACAAGTCATGACTTCTCCTGGAATGTGTCTTTTGCAGCTGGTAACATGACCTGACATATGTGTAATGCTTACACTTTTGAAAGTGTTTGCAGACATGAGAGAGGGAGACCAGGTATTATTAGCATCATGTTACGAGTGCTTATAGGTTATTTTGACCTAACTTCCATGTAACATATTTCATTGTCAAATGAAATTAGACTTGACCTTTTTATGTTGACATTTCCACCATCTTTTATTCTTCTAATGAATCTGTGAACAAAGAGGAGGCTTGCTGCATGTGTGCTCACCTGTATCAGGGGGTCTTGGGAGGCTCAACTCAAATGAGAGGACTGCAATCTTCTTTGCTCACAGGAAACTGTCTTCATGTATTATGAATAGCTGAAGAAGTTAGAGATATTAAAGTTTTGTTAAGAAAGAAAATAATTTCCTTTCCAATGAGAAAGTGTAAGAGAGAAGGCTGAAGAAAAAGATGTTGATAGCTTGGGTAAATATGATATTTATTATAAGTGTTTTATGTGCTTACTTTATAGCATAGTCTGTATCTTACATGGCTGAGGCAAAGAATGATTACAATGTATTTGTAAATGCATGGCCTCTTCAGTGGTTACAGTTCATTGAATTCTGTTTGAAGTGAAACTAAGTTTTAATAGAGAAGAGAAAAATAAAGCAGAAAATTCTAGAGAAGGATCAGGTACCTTTTGGGAACAATGCATATCGAGTTAGTATGATATATTTGAACCTATTTAAAAGAAAAGAAAAATGGTCAGAATTTTTTATAAGAAAACAAGAAAAATGAGCTTCAACAAGCTAAATTTTTATTTGTTCAATAAGTAGTTGATAGTTGGCGAGAACGTTTTGTACTTTATGATATTCTGTGATGTTCTGACACATACCAGCCAACCTTCAGTGATGAAATTGCAGATCCAGATATCTGATATACCCTTAATGTTCTTATGAGTTTATTTTCCCTATTCTATAAACCCCAATAGTTCAAGGGTTATTTTTTTGGCAAACTATTCAGATGTCACATAGTAGATATCAAATCCTTAGGCAATAAAAAGCTATAAAAAGTTAAGATGTCAAAACAGACAATTACATTAAAACTTCTGTGATCAGTTAGTAAGACAAAAAGGAATGCTGAAAATCTTCAAAGAAATAAGAAAATAACTTACTAGAGTACTAGAGCAGAATCAGGTTGAAATAATTCTACTTAGCTGGCAGTGAGTTCTGTTTGCCTACAGTGCAAAATATTGCATTAATTCATCAGGAATGAAGAGCTATCATTTATCTTTGTGTAATTTTTAAGTTAGGAAATATTCCACGTAACCTAACACGTATCAAATTTATGAACTTGTTGACAATCTCTTCTAATTTCCTCTTGTATCTTCAACAGAAGTGATTATGTAGTTAATATAATATCCCAATCTAAATTTGATGAAAAACTATGCTACCAATTTCTTAAGCAAACATACAAAATTTAAACTCTATCAATTCTCTCCTCTTACTTCTGAAACCTCTGATGACAGTTCATCTGAAATTCACGTCCTTTTTCAGCTTCTGAGAACAAAAAATGTTTTCAGAACACCACAAGAGTAGATGAATAATAATTTTATAGAAAACTTTTATTTACTTCAACATATACTCAGTCATTTTGGCCCATAATTATTTTATGTCATTTTATGTGAGCTCAATGTTGGGGAAGCCATGTAAAATTCAGTGAACTATATATTATACATTTGAGAATTATTATTTGGTCACACTGTACAGAAAACCAATTAAATATAAGCAAAACATATATATTGGTTATTACAATAAAAACTTCTGTAGTGGTGCTTTAGGCATGGTTGAATATAGGCATTTAGGCATTCATTTAATGCCTGAATATAGGCATTATTTCTCTCTCCTAGCTCTGTTTTCCACTGAGTTAGATACATCTTAAGGCAAGAAACCTGAGGCTGAAATAGCCACCAGACTTTTAGTCTTCTAGTTGAGTAACTCAAGTGGAATTTCTAGTTTCAGAAAAAGTGCTAATTTTATTTTATTTTATTTTATTTGTTTTTACTTAGTCCTCATTCCTATTCATAAAAGAATGATTATGATTAGGATTATGGTGCTTTAATTGGTCATTCTGGAAACTAGCACTAGGGTCATCCTTAACAAAACATGACTGCTACCAGGAAGGCAGGAACGAGAGTAAGTCTGTGAAGGAAGCTCAGGGTGCTAGTACCAGAATGTTTTTGTGGGAAGGGCTTGGGAAGGAGTAGAACAAATGAGGTAGGCTTGTGGCAGAAAGCACAATGTACGTAAGGGATATATTAAATTAAGTGAAGAGTGAAATAACACACCATTATTTGGTAATACCACTGAACAAAAGATCAGCAGTTTAAAATGATACACTAACATTAAAGTATTATAAAGAGCCTGGGCAGAGGCTCACGCCTGTGATCATAGCACTCTGGGAGGCCAAGGTAGGTGGATTGGCTGGAGTTAGAGACCACCCCGAGCAAGAGCAAGACCTCATCTATAAAGGTAGCCAGGGTGTGTGGTGGGTGCCTATATTTCCAGCTACTCAGGACTGAGGCGAGAGAATTGCTTGAGCTCAAAAGTTTGAGGTTGCTGTGAGCTATGAAGCCATAGCACTCTACCCAGGGGGAAAGAGTGCAACTGTCTCAAAAAAAAAAAAAAAATAGAGTAATATAATGAATGATTGTAAAATGTTGATTTTGAAAATGCTTGACTGCTGAAGAAAACCCTTTAAATATATATACTAAATTAAGGCAAGAAGAATGTAATACATACTATTACGTGATAATACCACTGACCCAAAGAGCAGCAGTTTAAAACAACACTAACATTTGGTATTAGAGTAATATAAAGAATGATTGTAAAATATTGATTTTGAAAATGCTTGACTACTGAAGAAAAACCTTTAACCAATATATAAAATAAAACTACTCAATATATAAAATACTTCTGATGTTTGTATCACATCTGTAAAACAGTTATGCAGTTAACAATAGATGTATTTTTATGTTGTTATGCTTGTGATACAGAAGGTATTCCAGATTTTATTGAATAGTGTTTGTATAATTTAAGTCAAATTTTATCAATTATGATGATATTACAATTATAATTAATTAGAATAGAGACAAAGATTAGTAAAGCTCCTGACCCCTACCTTCCCCAGCTGTGGGAAATTGGAAGACTGAATAAAAGCTTGCTGAAATTTGACTTTAAATACGAAATACACTTTATGGATATTAACATGAATCAAAGTTGAGCATGGTGGCTCACTCCTAGTACTTTGGGAGGTGGAGGTTGGATTGCCTGAGCTCATGAGTTCGAGCAGCCTAAGTGAGATCTTGTCTCTAAAAGTAGTCAGGTGTTGTGGCGGGCGCCTGTAATTCCAGCTACTTGTAAGGCTGAGGCAAGAGGATTGCTTGAGCCCAAGAGTTTGAGGTTGCTGTGAGCTATGACTTCATAGCACTCTACTGAGGGTGACCAAGTAAGACTCTGTCACAAGAAAAAAATAAATAAATTAAGTTAAACTCCACAGGAAGGAAACTGAAATGAATAACCTCTTATGTAATCTAAGTATATGAATTTTTTATAAATTTTTCATTAATGAATCAACCACAGTTTTTTGATTTCCTTCACTCCAATAATCTCTGATATGTGACTATTTATAAAAATGCTTGATTTAGAGCCCTTATAGAAGAAGTGCTCTATTTCTGTTAATACTTAAATTTATTCATATAGTTTTACAACTTTTCATAGTAATACTGTCTTTTAAAAATTAGGGACAGCTTTTAGCATAGATGTTGCATAAATACGTTCTTATTCAAACACATGTTTTCCTAATACAGTAAAACCTCTATATTTGACCCACCTACCTACATCCTTAAGTTTACTTAATTTTCATAGACCAGAAATGCAGCACAAGTACATATGAGTGCTGTAGGCTTAGTTCCTTATGTTGACCACCTCTATATATTGATCAGTTTGTTACAGTCCTTTGGGTGGTCAATTTACGGAAGTTCTACTGCATATTAAAATACTATAGTAAAGTGACTCATAATTTTTATCCTCTAAGATGAAGGAAGGAAGGGGCTTAAAATATGTTAAATATTTGGAAAAAGTTCTGTTTCTCAAGATCTTGGTGCTGAAATTTATATTTGCAGTGTTTTATAAATACACTTGGTATCTGTTGGGATTGGGTCCAGAATTGCCTGTGAATACCTAAATCTGCACATACTCAAGTCTGGTAGTCTACCCCGTGGAACCCACATATGTGAATGGTATCTGCCCTTGGTATCTGTGGATTTCACATCCCACAAATACTGTATTTTGACAGCTTTTGGTTGAGGGTGTGAAACATGTGGATGTGGAGGACTGATTGCATTTACTGAAAAAAAATCTATCTGTGAGTTGAACTGTGCAGTTCAAATTCATTGCTATTCAAGTGTCAACTATAATTCTAGAGCCATATGATAAACTAAATAAAAAAGAATAATCCCAAATAATAAGCCAAATTAAATCTACGTAGTATAAAACATGTTAGACAACATTTTAACCACCAAATAATCTTCTCTAATGCTTGTCATAATGACTTCATTTGCTTTAATGGCTCTGTAACAATTGATAGCTAAGGTCTTAACATAAGAATTAGCAGGTTACATTGTTCTGTGGGCAAAATATATAACAGTAACATTAAGGGAGACTCCAAAATAAAAACCAACATTTCCTATGAAGGAACTGAGTGAATGAACATAATTATCTGTAAGAAGAGAAGCCAAGTCAGAGGAACAAA
This sequence comes from Otolemur garnettii, assembly GCF_000181295.1. NCBI lineage: Eukaryota > Metazoa > Chordata > Mammalia > Primates > Galagidae > Otolemur > Otolemur garnettii. The sequence continues at coordinate 1,107,059 of NW_003852590.1, forward strand.
AAGTTCAAAGGCTGTAAGCCTTGATGCTTTGACCAGAACCTCAGAAAACTTCATTAAGATATCATAGAAATGAAACGTACACCACAGGAAAATAAAAATTATAAAATAAGCACTTAATAAAGTAAATACATAAAATTATGGTTCACTGGAAGTTAATGAAGTGTGTATTTCAGAAAAAGAACAATTTTTGACAAATTCTCAAAAGATTAAAAATATTATTGCTGGTAAGGGTGGTTTACATTTGGGATAATATTTGCATACTTTTTCATTGCTATTTTGCATGCAGTTCACCCAATTTTCCGTGCAAATTATTTATATGTAGATATCGATGCAATGATTTCCTTTATCTTTTAGAAAAGAAGAAATTTAAATTATAATTTATATTAATGTAATAGCTAAAATATCATATACATAGAAACTGCCATTCAATACGTTAAGTATTGAATACTTTTACAAACTTTTAAATTATTTATTTTTTGAAGCAACACTATTTTAGATTATAGGGATGAGGAAGCAGGAGCATATTGTGCCCAGGGCGAATCGGGTTTAGAGTTGCCAGGCGAGGAACAGTCATAAGTTTTTAGTCACCATCACAGTGCTTCCTAGATGGAAAAAAAAAATAAAAAATAAAAAATAAATGGAAAACTCTTAAAACTCTTACTGCAACATTAGAATGAGCCCCCCACAAGTGATGGTCATATGATGGCATGTTATGCTAACATTAAATTATTTATTTGAAGACTTACTTAGTGACATAAGAATATATATGCACTGTAGGTGAAAAGAGGTAGAAAATAAAATTGTATGCATTGTAAAATTTCAATTTTAAAGACAGACTAGTTAGAAGATATCTAAATGTTTTAGTTTATCTTAATATAGATGATTTCTATTTTCTATTTGTAACCTTTCTGTATTTAGGCATTTTCTAGAATATAAATACACATAGGTATATACATATATGTAGTGTGTGTGTGTGTGTGTGTGTGTGCATTTTTCACTTTGAAATATTGTTAAGATTTTCATCTCTTTCTCTAGTCAGGTTTATTTTCTTCCGCAATTACCCATCATTCCACTATAAAAAATTCCTCTAATAATAGTGCCACTCTGCAATTATTTATTCATTCATTTATATATATGATGAAATATTCATTAGCTAAGGTAAATTTTTGAATTGGGACCAGCTGTCATAACTTTTGATCCTTCTTGGTGCCTATATACTATGTTTCCCATAGAAAGCTCTTAATATTTGAGAGATCAGTGTTTGTAAAGAGTTAATCTTAAAAAAAGAACAAAGATTTTATAATAACCTGTTTTGATTGAAAAATACGATAACCAAAAGTTTCATGGAAGTGACTGTGTTTCCCACTGATTTCAGCAAAACAGTAACTGACTTGACAATTGGTCTGTTTTTCTACTTAGCAAAATTTCCTGCCAGTGACAGCGTCAAAGCACTGCTAAAAGTTTCATGTCAAATGTAGAGGAAAGAACAGATTGAATTTGTTTTTAGGTTTATAAGTCTAAATTTCTTTTATGTATTTGAAAGAGTTTGTCATAGCTCATCCACTATCACTTCTTTTCATTACAATACTGAGATCTGAGAGTAAAGAACTTTAAATGTATGTGGAAAAATAACCAATGAGGTGAATTCCCTGTCCTAATCTCCGGGGATAGAAAAACCCAGGATGAGAGTTTTCTTTGTCTGGTTCAAAAAATTTTAAGAACTTTTCTAGTTTTGATTCTTACAAATATGAATGTCTTGAGTCTGTTTTTGTTTTGCATGAACATCTAACAAATACACACACATTTCTAAGGGGTTGCTTATCTGAATTCCTCACATCCAGGTCTCTTCAGAGTCATATTGGCAACACAGTGTTCCTAAAACAAATGTCTTATTGCTCTATTTCCCTATTTTATCTTGCTCTGTCACTTTTAAGGTAAAATCCAAATTTTATAGCATGGCATTTAAGAGATCTCCTGATGTGGCTCCACCTTATCACTACAGTTTTATGCAACACAGCCTTCTGTAAGCATTACATTATTGAATCATATATACTAATTATCTGCCTTTGAAGGTGACATAGTCTTACTTATTCCTTTGCTTTTGTGTATCATGTTCCCTCTGTAAATGTGGCCTTCCCCAGCATCCTCATCGAGCAGCTTCTGTGAAGGGAAGGGTTACACATGTTACCATTTTTAAGAATGCTGTTCCGAACCTCCTCTGTGTTTCTGCAGTAGCTGACCTGGCCAATAACGTTAGTCCTTACTACATTAACAGGCTCAAAGGAGGATACACTTATTTTTCTCTCAGTAAGGGCTAACATGATTGGGCATCAGTGGGTGTTCAAATGAATATTGGTTTAATTAACTAAATAGCTTTTTCCACTTTTACTTTCCTCAGAGCATAGGAGTATAATTATGACTGCATATGTATGACACCATCTCAACGAAAAGACTATCACACAGAGGAGATGATCCCTCAAGCTACTTAGGACAGCACAACTCACCTCGTTTGTGCCTTTCGTACATTGGTGTGAAAACATTTGTGAAGCCATTTTAAAGATATGCTAATGCATTTGGACTCTGTCCATTTGTTAATATGACCAGATTATTTGTTAAAGAAATCATAACTGGCTAGGGATGGATAGGTGGGGGTGGAAGATGGGAGAGAACCAAATGGAGTTTGTTTTGTATTAGGTAGAACTGAATTTATTCTAATTTGACTGCATATAGGTGGTACAGACAAAAAGAGTGATTAATAATGCCAGGATTCTGGCTTGGTCAATTAGGGTGAGGATTGACCAAAAAAAAGGAAAAAAGAAAGAAAACAAATAATCAGAGCCAAAGGTTTGATTTTGTTTATCTTGAATTAAGAAACCTGTAGGAGATTTAAAAAATGAGTATTTAGGAAAACTTTTTAAAGTATATTTTGCAAATGAGATTAAAATATTGTTAAATGCTTGGACCTAAGCAAAAAAGAGAAATATGATTTTGAAAATATTTTAAGATCATGAAAATAGTTGTCTTTACTTCATAGGATGACCAGAAGAAATGTAATTTGGCCCAATTACTTTGTTTAGCTTGATTTTCTTAAATATGGAATATTTAAAGACATAAATATCACATTAAAAAGTTGAAGCAGCTAGTCTTATTGCAGTGTTAATACTCTTTTTCTTAAACTCATATTGGTAGGGAAAAAGGAAAGTTTTAGAAAAAATGGTTAGTTCCATTTAATTTCACCTACATCTTCAGATTGCACGAGAATATATAATAAATGATGGCAATCACTATCAAATTGTATTATGTTCATATTAAAATTTTAAGAATGATTTGAATTAGAAATCAGGATTTTACATTTTAAAATAAGATGTTCAAAAGAACAGCTTATAAGCCCATCTTATTTTTTGCAAGAAGATTCAAATGTTCTTCTCATGAAAAACCTTGTCATTTTAGACATAGAATAATAGATCCAAATTGGAGTGTGTGTCATTTTCCTGCAAGAAGAAAGACAGAAGTAGGCACAAGTTCATTCTTGTTTTTTGATGTGGGTATTTTTGTGCTGTTCTTTATTCTGTCACTTTGCATCAAATACTCTAGTCTGAAAGTGTTTCCTGCAGTAAAACTGGATTTCAGTTAGAGATAGAAATAGATGTTAGGTTGAATTGACCATTTTAAGGAAAATAACTACTTTTATAAAAAAATTGGAGTAGAATTTGTCAGAGTAGTTTGTTTAATAGTTACTTATCTTGGATGACTTCTCTCTAAATTCTGTTTATAAGACCAATATTTGCCACAAGATAAATAGAAAAATTACCATTGCCCTAAAAGAGAATTTATATGGTTCCTTCCTCTCCTCTTACCTAAGACAAACAAATAAGAATAATATGATCTGGTAAATCACACTATAAATGGTAACGTAATTTCACAGTTACCTTTTAGCAATGTGTCATGTTTGAAATTTCCTGTCCGGGATAAACTCACCTATTTCTAGAGCTGGTGTTAGAGCTCTGATAATGCATTCTTTGAATTTTGCAGAAAGATAAAATGAATTGTGTCATAAATACATGCTAAGATCCAGTGAATGCTAAGAGAATACCATATGATTTAATAAACAATAGCATCAATGGGTAAGCAAACATTATTTTTCACTAAATTTATAAAATATCTATAAGTGGTAAAATATACCCTGCTAATATTTTATTTCAGATTTTAAAATTGTTGCCTTTTGTTGTAGATGTTGTTGTTGTTGATAATCTGCCCATAATCTCTTTTAGCACCGCAGGTTCAAATCGTCAGACTTTCCAATGCCAAATCTTGTATTTCTTTACCTAAGAGATTCTTTGGTCATCAAACACCATGTTGCCAATCAAAACAGGCTGGAGTTGCCTGGGATTTAATGTCCCTGAGAGAGGAGCTCAGCTAATGACTAATGAGTTTGGTACATAAATATCCTACTTCTAATTCTTTAGTTCAGATATGTCTAGGGAGTGTCCTCTACACTGGATGTCTGATTTTTCCCAGCCAGTATTTGCCAGCAGTATTAATGGGTCAGACAATGTTTCATGTATTGATAAGATGTCTTGAACTCCTTGTCTCACTTCTCTTCTCCCTTGCCAGCGTGTCCTGGCACCATCTCCTGAACAAACTTTTTGCACTTGAATTACAACCTCAGAGTTTCCCTCTGGGGCAACCTAAACTGAGACCTGTTTTTTCTTTCTTTCTAAACTTTATGTTAGAAAATGGAAAAGAACACAGTGAACAAATAGATAAATGGGCTTCTGAAGAAGATTATGGCTAAGATGGAAACGATAGCTTTCAGAATATTCAGATGGCTTGAATGCAAACACAAAAGCAGGGATAAAATAATATTTGAGATCTGTGGATTATTTAAGAAAGTAAATTACCAGTGTTTGTATCAAACTTAGGATATCGGACAAAAGACAACAGAGTTATATGTGTTTTCCCATTTTGAATAAAACCAAATAGCTTCATTTGGTGTTTTGGCAAAGACAGAAGATACTATTCAGTGAATTTTTCTGTTACCATTTCAGTTTATGATAGAGGTACATTTGAAATGACCAGATCAAGGGAAGATACAATTTTTGCTATGGCCTCTACCAGGAAGGATTTTCATGTTTTGTCTGTTGGAATAAAAATTATAAATTCTTAACCACTTGATATGTTTGTTTTAGTTATAGAATGATAATGAATCAAAAGGTAGGCTACACATATCTAAATGGGTCTCCACAGCCACTGAAGTGGAATGACAATGAGAATAAATCAGTGTTTGCTAAAATTCCATTTCACCTACTTAATCATCATGAACAGGATACGCTCTTGGCTAGTTTAATTAGATAATATGTGAAAGTGATATCTGAGGCTAGGTGTACATTTGAAGGAGAAGGGGGTGTGTGGTCAGTCATCACTGTGCTTTAAGAGTAGCACATACATGAGTTAAAACGTTTAATGCGTTATCTAACGACCTTGCTACTTGTCAATATCTAGCAATCTATAACATGGTTTTCCGAAAGTACATGTTTTATCATTTTTTTCCTACTCTTTGGTAATATTTTTTGAACCTCAATTCTTCAAACAGAATTGAGAGGTACTGGAACCTCTAAATTAAACAAATATAATTATTGATTATACTAAGTCCAATTTAATTTTGCTTTCAGTTATATGTGATTCCATTTAATACACAGAGGAAAGTAGAAAAATTCTGTTCGCAACTCTCTGACAGAAGCTATCAAAGTCAGTTGTGTAGAAGTTGTTTAAAGTAGATTTGAGAACACCCAGGTAAGAATAAATGATTGTTTATGTGTAGTATACTCTCCACCACTTCTAAAACATATTTGGAACTATTAAAATGCATTTATTTATGCCATATATTAAAAATATAGTCTTATTATATAAAATGATAAAATGCATAAAAATAAAATAAAATTGAAAACACTAATGAACCTATTTTCTGAAAATAACCTTTGCCATCATTTGCTGTATATCATTGTATGTTTGCTTTGTTTGTTTTTCTTTTTAAAACAAGTTGAAATAATATTATATATGTATTCTTTGTTGATTTCATTTGTTACTTATGTAACAAATTTATTTTATTCTATTAGTTGAGAATATGGATTAATGTCTCATGTTTGATTATATCTACTACTATATAACATGAACAATTTAAAACCATTTTTAGGCTTTTAAGTATTTGTTCTTCAGTGAAAATCCTTACAGATAAGTTGACCTATGCATCATTCATTTTGCATGAGTAGAGTTAGCTAAAATTAGTATTTCTGGTTTAAGGACTATGATCTTTTAAAGGCTTTTTTTTTTGAAAAAAATTCAAAATTAAGTTAAAATGAGTAGAATTGGCTAAAGTTAGTATTTCTGGTTTAAGGACTATAATCTTTTAAAGGCTTTTATTTTTTTGAAAAAAATTCAAAATTAAGTTAAAATGGTAAATTTTTTTCTCTTAACATTTCTTTTTATTAAATTGTTACTGTATACATTAATGCATTTATGAGGTACAATGTGCTGATTTTATATACACTCTGGAATGCTTACATCAAACTGGTTAACATAACCTTCACCTTCCTTACTTAATTATTGTGTTAAGACATTTAAAGAAAGATGGAGACTTTACATCCTTCATGTTCACGTGGATGGAGCTGGAAAATGTTCTTCTTAGCAAAGTATCACAGGAATGGAAGAAATAGTATCCAATGTACACACTCCTATTATGAAACTAATTTGAACCTTTTATATGAAAGCTATAACCTAATAACAATCTAAGGATACGGGGAGGAGGGAGGGAAGGGGGAGGGGGGAATGGGTGGAGGCAGGAAGATTTCGAGAGTTCACTTCTGTGGTTTATCTTACAAGGGTACAAGTGAATCTTTCTATGAGTAGAATATGAACGTTTTAACACAATAACTAAGAAAATGACATGAAGGCTATGTTGACCAGTTTGATGAAAGTGTTTCAGATTCTGTGTCAAAACACCACACTGTACCCCAGAAGTGCATTAATGTACACAGTTACCATTCAATTAAAAAAAAAAGACATTTATACTCTATATTTAATAGATTTGACATGTACCCTTGCAATATGCACCATAAGTGAGGCCCCACCAATTACCTTCTCTCCACCCAGGTTCCCCCCTCCCCTCCCCTCCCTCTTCTCTTCCCTCTTTCATCCTGGGCTATATAGTTGGGTTCTATCTTTCATATGAAAGTGTGGGGTGATTGTATATTGGTTTCATAATAGTACTGAGTACATTGGATACTTTTTCTTCCATTATTGAGATACTTCACTAAGAAGAATATGTTCCAGCTCCATCCATGTAAGCATAAAAGAGGTAAAGTCTCCATCTTTTTTAAAGGCTGCATAGTATTATATGGTATACATATACCACAGTTTATTAATCCATTCATGGGTCTGTGGGCACTTGCCAGTCTTCCATGACTTGGCAATTATGAATTGAGCTGCAATAAACAATCTGATGCAAGTATCTTTGTTGTAAAGTGATTTTTGGTCTTCTGGATATATACCTAGTTGAGAAATTGCAGGATTGAATGGCAGGTTTACTTTTAGTTTCCTAAGTGATCTCCAAACTTCTTTCTAAAAGGATCATATTAGCTTTCATTCCCACCAGCAGGGCAGAAGTGTTCCCTTTTCTCCACATCTACACCAACATCTATAGTTTTGGGATTTTGTTATATGAGCTGCTCTTACTGGAGTTAGACAGTATCTCAATGTGGTTTTGATTTGCATTTCTCTGATGATTAAAGATGATGAGCATTTTTTTCATTTGCCTGTAGACCATGTGCCTATCTTCCTAACAGAAGCTTCTGTTCAAGTCTCTGGCCTACAATGAAATGGGATCACTTGTTCTTTTCTTATTAATTAGTTATAATTCTCTGTAGATTCTGGTTATCAAACCTTTGTCAGAAACATAACCTACAAATATCTTCTCCCATTCTGAGGGCTGTTTGCTTGCTTTACTTACTGTGTTCTTGGCTGTGCAGAAGTTTTTTAGTTTGATCAGATCCCAGTAAGGTATTTTTGGTGTTGCTTCAATTGCCGAGGAGTGGGGAGTCCTCCTCATAAAATATTCTCTCAGGCTGATTTCTTCAAGTGTTTCCCTTGCACATTCTCCAAGTATCATTATAGTTCATGTCTTAAATTTAAATCTTTTATCCAGTGAGAATCAATTTTCATTAATGGTGAAAGGTGGGGGACCAGTTTCAGTCTTCTACAGGTCGCCAGCCAATTCACCCAGAACCATTTGTGAGATAGGGAATCTTTCCCCCAATTTATGTTTTTGATAGGCTCATCAAAGATCGAATGATGATAAGTGGCTGGGTTCATCTCTTGGTTCTCAATTTTGTTCCATACATCTACTTCTCTATTTTCAGTCTTCACAGATGATATTATTTTGTATCTGGAAAACCCCAGGAACTCAATACAAAACTCTTAGAAGTGGTCAAGGAATACAGCAGTGTCTCAGGATACAAAATCGATACTTATAAATCAGTAGTAGCTTTTATATATGCCAATAATAGTCCAACATAAACAAGGACTACTTCTTTACAGTAGTGTCAAAGAAGATGAAATATTTGGGAATTTACCTAACAAAGGACATGAAAGATCTCTATAAAGAGAACTATGAAACTCTGAGAAAAGAAATAGCTGAAAATGTTGACAAATGGAAAAACATGCCATGCTCATGGCTGGGAAGAATCAACATTTTTAAAATGTCCATATTACCCAAATCAATATATGATTTTATTTTTTTTTTTAATTTTTTATTGTTTTGTCCGGGGCTGGATTTGAACCTACCACCTCCAGCATATGGAGCCAGTGCCCTACCCTTTAGAGCCACAGGTACCTCCTGCAATATATAATTTTAATGCAATCCCTATTAAAGCACCACTGTTGTACTTTAAAGTTCTAGAAAAAATAGTACTTCATTTTATATGGAATGAGAAAAAACCTTAAATAGTCAAGACATTACTCAGAAAGAAAAATCAGGACGACTCATGCTACCAGACTTCAGACTATACTATAAATGTATAGTGATCAAAATGCTAAATTTTGATTGTAAGCAGTGGCTTCCCCTAGTCACAAGTATTCCGCAAAAATATTTCCTTACGTAAGTAACAAAGCCTAGAAGAAAAGTGAATATTTTGTATGTATAATTTTGTCACAGTGTTTAAAAATCCTTGAATCCATGGAACATGCTTTTAAAAGGGACCAGAAGAGAAAGGAAAAGATTTATTACCTTCTTAGCATAGAAAAAAATAGCAGGTATGAATTTGTTCTACTAACATTTATAGAAAACTCCCTGTGTTAAGTCTAAATACTACATTAGTTGAGCAATAGTTGTAGTGACGGTAGACTATAGAAATAGGACAGTACAGAATAGTTCCTTATCACTTCTCACTTTCAATAGAATATGATAACACACACATTTCAGTTCCTTGGGTATAGGAAAGAAATAAAAGGAAGGCTGGCGATGCTGACAGTGCCAGCTTGGGAGGTCAGGAACTCTTCACAAGTAAGAGGCCACCTGAGTTTTGCTTTTAAGGGTATGTAGAACTTTGGCAGACCTTGACAGGAAGAGCCATCCTGGGACAAAGACAGAGGGTTGGCAAGCACAGGCAATGTGCAGGACGTTGGAAAGGTAGGGAAGATACAGCAGAGCAATGGAAAATGTGTTCTGTAATTTGGATTTTCTGTTTGTATTCCATCATTATATGGGGAGGAATGATTGCAAGAGAAATCAGAGGATCCATGAATCTTAATCTAGAAGTGATGCGTATGTTAGACTAACGAAGGAAAGAGCATCCCAAGGAAGGCAGAGTGATTTGTGGGTTTCTTTGTTTTTTCATTTCGATCATCATTTGCAGAACACTTGCTAGTTGCCAGACACTAAGCTGGGAGCTATAGAAAACAAACAAAAGAAAAAGATGAAGACGTAATCCCCACCCCGAGGAGTTTACACTGTAGTGGATGAAATATGCATGGCAAACATGAATACGATACACCGTGGAAGGGCAAAACTAGAATCATATTCATGGAAAGACTAGCGGGTAATTAATTATGTTGGGATGCAGATACTAGGTTATTAATAAATGAAGTTTCCCCAAAGACATGAAGCTTAGAGATTACCCAAGAAACAATGCTACTAAATTTTGTAAAAACGTGACAAGAAACAGGGTGAGCTTTACAGAGAGTGAGGGAAGGGTAAATAAAAAACACGCTGTAAACAAATGAGATGCGGCAGGAGTAAAGGGAAGGGTCTTTTGTTTAGAAGAGAAGGGCATATTGATGGTATTAATACAGAGGGTAACACAGCAAAGTGGCATTTTTGTATTGGTAAAATTAGTTTGGTTTTGAATACTGAGAATTTTTCTGCCTTTTTTTCACTGTGCTCTGCTCAAACCTTCACTAGAATACTCATAGCATTTTCAATTTTATCACAATTCCTTATGTAATTGTGGATTAATTTATTATTCAGAATGATTTGAGTTCTTTTAAGATGAAAGCACAAGTTTAATAAGAATAAAAATAACTTACAGCAAACAAAATATACCTGTATATGAAGTAATGACCTGATAACCATTGTGTATATTATGTAATTTAGCGTTAGACTTTATAGCAGTCACAAAAGTGGATAGATGTTCTTTTCCTGAAAGGTTAAAAAAAATTATTATGAGTCTTAGTGTAGGGGATAGGAAAGGTGTCCTTACCTCTTAGAGCCACCTTATACATTACATTATTTCATAAAAGGGAACTTTGTTAATACATATCTATGAGTAGTAAGTTTGTTCAAGTTCAGAATTCACATCATCCAGGATGTCATTCCTACTTTTGGAATTTAGACCAGATCTTTCTCCTACATGCTATGTGCCCTGACACCATATATATTCCTTTGTCATAGCACATGGGGTGGGCATTTCCATCCTCCCCTGGGACTACAAGATTCTTGAAGATCATTGTTTGTGATTATAAATAGTATAAACATAAATCTAAATAAAACTCACTACATTTTTATAGAGGATATCCCATAAATATTGGTTATATGCAAAATTGAATCTATTTCCATAACTTAAATGTCTTATTATTACTAACCTAGCCTAGAAAGTTTTGTGTGCTCCCTCTTAGTTTTCTATTTTTGTGTAATAAATCACTTCAAAACTTATCATCTTAAAACCATATTATCTCATAGTTTCTGTGGCCCAAGAATCTGGGCACAGTTTAGCTGGTGCTGCTGGCTCCGAGTTTCTCATGACGTTGCAGTGAGTCATCAGCTGGAGCTGCAGCCGTTCACAGCTCAGCTAGGGCTGAAGGGTTCACTTCCAGACTCAGTGTCCCCACAGGGCTGGCTTCCCCCCGACAAGCAATCCAAGAAGGAGCTAAAGTGAACCCGCACAATGGAGGCCACAGTCTTTTATAACCAAATCTAGGAAGTGCTGTCCTGTCTGTAGTGAATTGAATGGAGGTTTCCTAAAAGATACATTCAGCTCCTAACCTGCAGTATTTGTGATTGTGACATTATTTGGAAAAGGTGATTTCACAGTTATAATGAAGGATCTTCAGGTATAATTATCCTAAATTAGCCAGATGAACTCTAAATCCAAATATATGTATCCTTCAGGGATACACACAGAGGAGAAGACCACGTGAAGACAGAGTCAGGAACAGGTGTGATGCAGCCACCAGCCCAGGAGGAGCCAGCAGATGTGGGCAAAGGCAAGGAACACAATCTTCCCTGCAGCCTGTGGGGAAATGCAGCCATTTTGGCTTCCGAGCTGTGAGAGAGGAAATTTCTGTCCTTTTAAGCCATCAGTGGTACCTATGGTAATTCATTATGACAGCCACCAGAAACTAATATGCCACCAATGATTTCTATAGTCTTCTGTTTCTTAGAAGTGAGTTGCTAACTCCAGCTTGCATTCAAGAGCAAGAGATTACAAAAGGGTGGGTATGAATACCATTAGGCAGAAACCTTTGAAAGCCGTCTCAGAGGATACCTACTCCATCTGATTTCTGGATACCTCCACTGGAATGCTGTATCAACAGCATAGTGGGCCAAACTCAACAGGTCAGATAATTACAGTTAGCATCTCACATTCTTAAAAATCATTACGATTTCCTACTTCTCGGATTACAATTACTATTCGCGAAGATAATTCAAATTGGAAAATTTAGAGTCAAGTGAAATTTCTTCTTTTTTAATCTACATAATCTTTCATTGATTAACTAGTCTTTTTCATTCTGTTGTTTAAATGTTTATCATTTATCTCTTCATTTTCAATCCCAAAGGTAGTAGAAGAGCACTGAAGTAGTCCAACTGTTTTAAAGCTTTCCTTGTTTTAACTTTCCCTGCAAAGTGTCTTTTGAAAACCCAAATAGGGTTACTGTTCCCTTTATTTAGCATTATTTCTTCATTATTTCTTCAGCATCAGTTCTTCCTTGTCTAGCCAAGTAAAAATTAATTAGCAGAAAATAGCAAACCCTTCTGATCAGACTCTTGACTTCCTAAAATTCAAGTTAACATCTTTAATCATTCTTGAGTACACATTTACAGAATTAAATAAAATTTTAGAAACATATTCGGTTCTCTCACTTTTGCTAGTCTTTGCTTATAGTCCTCTTTTCCCATTAATGAAATAGGTAATTTTTAATATCCAAAGGACCTAGCACATACTTGTTTTAATATTAATGACCATCACAGAATAGGTTTTTGTTTGCTGTAAGCTAATGTTAAAGATGAGTTATAAAAAGAAGAGGCTTAAAATGCAATAAAATTGCTAAACTTATAGATTAGCTTAAAATGGAAATGAAGGAAAGATAAGAGATTTAAAGGTAGAACGGAGGCAGATATAAGTTTATTATAAATGTGTAGAAGATGTAGATGGTCAATAAGGTGTGACAACAATGAAAAGTTTTGGTTCTGAGACCATGAATGAAGTTTAGATTGAAGTGTGCTATAATGTGTTTTTAAGGCAGTGGTTCTCAACCTTCCTAATGTCTTTTAATGCTGCGACCCTTTAATACAGTTCCTCTTGTTGTGGTGACCCCCCAACCCTAAAATTATTTTCCTTGCTCCTTCATAACTGTAATTTTGCTACTGTTATGAATCCTAATGTAAACAACTGATAGGCGGGATGTATTTTGATTGTTACAAAGGGGTCGCAACGCACAGGTTGAGAACTGCGGTTTTAAGGTTTAAGGAGTTTTAACAGACACATTCTCATGGACATTACAACATTCTATGTAGAAAGTGCGAAGTCTTTCAAAATAATGAGGAATAGCATCAACAAAAATATGGTGGAATATAGGAAGGGAGCTGGAAATATCATTTTTTCTGTGCCCTCCATTGCAGGCAAGAAGACTAATATCAGTCCTGTCTGAAGAGAGTCCTAGGGAATTCCCTGAGTGGAGAGGATGTTTCTCTATTCCTAAAAAACTATCATTCTTTATCAGCATTTAAATACAAAATAAACTAACCTTAAGCCATAAGAAACTGAAGATTGAAATAAAAAGCCATTTTACTTTCCCTGACCTCTGAAAGTGTACATTTAGCACCATTATTAATATACGCCATATTGCTGTCTTCATAGTATTCTAATAATCCTGGCCTACATAATGTTAACTTATTTCATTTGATGAAGAGACTTACAGAGAAATATTCTGTATATTTATGTAATATATAATTACAATGAGTGATTTCTTTATAAACGAATTCCTCTTTGAATGGAATAATGAAACCTGGCAAAGGATTATTCATGAATTGTGTTGATCTCTGTGTTGCAAAGTAGTGAGCTTTATGGGCTTTTTTTACTCCAAGCTAATTATTCATGCTATTATGGTATGTTATGTTATATTAAATCCTTGACTGACTTACAGGGAGCATTTTTTTTTTCTTTTGAAACAGAGTCTCAAACTGTCATACCCTGAGTAGAGTGCAATGGTGTCACAGCTCACAGCAACCTCCAACTCTTGGGCTTAAGTGATTCTCTTGCCTCAGCCTCCCAAGTAGCTGGGACTACAGGCACCTGCCACAATGCCCAGCTATTTTTTTGGTTGCAGTTGTCATTATTGTTTGGCAGGCCTGGGCTGCATTCGAACCTGCCATCTCCAGTGTATGTGACTGGTGCCCTAGCTGCTAGGGCTACAGGTGCCAAGCCACAGGTAGCATTCTTTATTAAATGGTTTAGTTTGCTTTTAGAGCATGATTTACGTTGGGAAAATTTAGTTCACTGAAAAAGAAATATATATATACATATATACATATATAAAGACAGAGCCTTACTTTGTCAGCCTCAGTAGAAGGTCGTGCTGTCATAGCTCACAGAAACCTCAAATTCTTGGGCTTAAGTGATCCTCTTGCCTCAGCCTCCCAAGAGGTTGGGACTACAGGTACCTGCCATAACACCCAGCCATTTTTAGAGATGGGGTCTCCCTCTGGCTCAGGCTAGTCTCGAACTCCTGAGCTCAGGGAATCCACCTGCCTTGGCCTCCCAGAGTGCTATGATTATCACACCTGACCAAAAATAAATATTTTTACAAAGGTAATTTTTATATATAAAAAGTGAAATAAATGAGGGAGAAGAGTGAGATTTAAATTAACATATGTAGTTCATGAAGGAATAGAAGTGGGTATCTCAGTGGAGGAAATTGGCAAATTGTGAATTTTGGATTTGCATGGTAATCGGCTAGGTGGCCTAACAATCTACCTGGAACTTTTGATGACTCTCTGTGAATAAAACCTATTTATATAAGCGATCTGTGCTATGGACAAATTATGTCTATAATTTAATAGTCTCTTATTAATTACTGTTCTTACATTGCAAATAACAGATACTAGTTTGGTGTATTTTAATTAAAAAAACATTTTTGCTGTAGGATATGGTTTAGCTTATAAAATCATATGGTAATCTGTTGAAACAATACACAGAAAAGATTTACACAGATTTACACAGAAAAAGACTGTTCCAGGGATCTAGAGTAGAAAGTAGAGAGAGATTGAAAGATACTGCTTTGGAGCTAAATTTGTGACCAATAGTGTGTGTTTTCGTTTTTTTGGTTTTTTTTAGAGACAGAGTCTCACTTTATCACCCTTAGTAGAGTGCTGTGTCGTCACAGCTCACAGTAACCTCCAACTTCTGGGCTTAGACAATATTCTTGCCTCAGCCTCCCAACTAGCTGGGATTACAGGCGCCCACCACAATGCCCGGCTATTTATTGTTGCAGTTTAGTCAGGGTCGGGTTCGAACCTACCACCCTCCATATATGAGGCCTGTGCTCTACCCACTGAGCCACAGGCACCATCCGACCAATAGTGTATTTTAATGTTCTTCCTTTCACATTTACAAGGGAATCCCTGTGGCTTAGTTCAAGTTATTTGTCCTCTGTTGGGAACCGTGGCACTTACTTGACAGATCCCCCATGACTGTATTCAAGAAAAGTTCTGGGACCAGGACAGAGAATGGATGTGGGACAAGTAAGATTGGCACACTGTATATTTGTCTACCTTTATGAATAAATATTGCACGTAAATACGCTTAAGTGTTAGTTTGGCTATTTCAGGGAAATTTAAGTTTTCTCTTTCTACTTATTTTTAAAGCATAATGTATGTAATGAGCATGCATTGATTTTATAGCCAGAAAAAAGTGCAATTTGGGGTAAGTTTTAGCACATGAAAATACCTGAAATAACATTTCCATAGCATAATCGTGTATAATATAATATAATATAAGTAATTGATTTTAAATTTTGGGTATTCTTGACTGGGGGGGGAGAGTTTTGGGGAAGGCACACAAGCTAGTTAATTATGAAATATCTCAAAATATGTGTGGAAATATGTGTCATTTGTCCTCTGGTTAAGTAGCTATTTGATAAATGCAGAAAAATGCTACTTTTGGACATAAAGTGGAAAATAAATGTAGATGGAAGTGTTTTTTACTTGATTTGGAAACCCGTGTCAGTGAATGAGCAATTTAATAAAACACAGAGACAGATCATTTTATGTAAGTTGTCATCGGTAATGTCAGGTTGCCATAGGTAAGGTGATTAGACATAACATTCCTATGCAGATTTTACTGATTTCTGTGAGACATAAGTGGTATTTGGATTTTGGAATGCAAAGCTGGAGCTTTAATATTAAATCTGCTTTACATATCCACGAGTGGTGCTGTGAGAACAGAACATATTTGCATGTTTTTCTGTTCTCTCACTTCCCTTCCTCTTCCAAGTTTCAGAATATTAAACAATTATTCCATTAACACGTACTGGGTGATATGATGATGCATTTCAAACTTGCATGTCACCTTTGGGTTTTCCCTTATTTGGGGGTTACCAAGAGGTAATATAGGATAATTGATGCCTTGAAATAACTTTAATAAAAGGCCAAAAGCTGGCTGGTACTTGCAATAAGGAAAATCATTTTCCATTTGTGTGAGAGGCTTGTTTTTTATGAGACAGAGTCTCACTAAGTCACCTTGGTAGAGTGCTGTGGCGTCACAGCTCACAGCAACCTCAAACTCTTGGGCTTAAGTGATTCTCTTGCCTCAGCCTCCCAAGTAGTTGAGACTACAGGTGCCCACCACAATGCCCGGCTGTATATTTAAAGTTTTGATAATTGCTTAAATATCATTATTTGCTTTCACGCATCAATAAAATTATTTGTTAATCTTGACCTGGGATGAAGTATAAGTATTTTGCTATTTAAGTAGGTCATAAAACTCAAACATACTTTTACTTGCTAATGATTATGAAATAAGCACACCCTCTTTCTTTAGAAATAATTTTCAATAGATTCTAAGAAAAGATATACTAGAAATAAATTTCTTAGTTATTTTATGTATAATATAGAAAAATAACTATAGTAGATACATAAACTTAGATTTCAATATGGATTTTGACTTTTTCAAAGCAACTTTTTACATCACTTACACCATGTAGTTAGAATATGCCAAGAATATTTAAAAGACTTATCCTATGCAAAATGTTGGCTTAATTAGGACTATAATCCTGGAATTCTACTAGAAAATCTATCTGCTTAGAGTCTTTTTTTTCTTCATTTTTTTGAGTGAAATTTTCCAAACCCTTGAGATAGTTTCAAAAATCTGCCATAATACCTTTAACCCTAATGATAATAATGATAACCAATACCTATTGCATAGCATGTGCTGGGCCTTGACCTAAGCTGTCCATACACATTAACACACTGAATTTTCATAGGGAAATTTTAAGGTAGGGAATTCGATTTATAAATAAAAAAAGCTGCTTAGGCAGAAAGAGATAAAGCAAACTTATCTAATGTCTAGTGGGAGAGATGAGATTACCATCCTTATTTTGTTCATTGCACTTTACTGCACGTAGTGGCATATACTTTGACATGGGAGAAAGTATTTCAGTCTGAAAATGTCAAACGCCTAGTCCGTCTTCCCTTGCCGTCCCGTTATGACACTATCTGATGGTCAGCTCTATGACAGACAAGGTGCATAGTTCATCTTCTTCCACACTTTTGCACCGCCTCTCCCTCAGATTTCATGCCTGTAAGATTCCTTAACTCTCCTAAGAGTCAATTTTATACTTGTATTTACATGTTTTCTAGTATGTATTATTACAAAGGGCTTCCGAGATTAATATTTTTTAATTAAATCAAAGTATTTTGAGATAATAACACAGCAATGTATTAGCTCTGGGCCCTAAGTTAACACTAATGAAACAACCATAGTGAGTTTCTAGGGTGATGAAATTATTAAAAGAACTTTTGATAGCCTCTTTTATAATTGAAACTTATACTTGATACATTTGTCATAAACTGAGCACGCGTTGATCTCCCCTCCCTTAAAACCCTGGATAAAAGAAAAAATACATACATGTGCACACACACATATAATTTAATTAAATATATAGTGTCATATGTTTTATATATATTAAATATATAATTCAATTACAATCAGAATCATGCTGGAAAATAAGTCAGAGAACCCTGAATAGGCCAGAAAGCATGAGCAGTCCAAAAGGGAGACTGTGTGAGATTTGAGAAGGAAGCCAACAACTTAATACATGTGCAGGGGAGCTGTGTCAACTGACTGTGGCTGCTGCAGGAAGCCTGCACTGTACCGAGAAATGGCAGGCTCCTGACTACTAGAAAAGCAATGAGTCTGGGGATTAGTAACCACTTTCTTGGGATACAGCAGAGGAGCAGTGAAATCTTGCATGCAGAGCCCTTGTTTTTTTTTTTTTTTTGAGACAAGGTCTTACTTTGACACCCAGGCTAGAGGGAAGCTATGTCATTATAGCTTACTGCAACCTTGAAGTTCTGGACTCAAACAATCCTCCTATGTCAGCCTCTGAAGCAAGTTAGACTATAGGCAGATGCCCTCATACCTGGCTAAGTTTTCTATTTTTAGAGATACAGGGTCTTGCTGTGTTGCCCAGGCTGGTCTCAAAGTCTCAACCTCAACTGATTCTTCCACATTGGTTCTCCCAAAAGTGGTCAGATTACCAGTGTGAGGCCCCATGAGTGGCCCAGAGTCCTAGTTAATCTTCTGTGGTCCAGACCTGCAGTCTCCAATTCCTGGCCTGGGGTTAGTACCTGTCTGGGCCTGTTAGTGTTACCAGAATTAATTTCTTCCATAGGTCCTTGATCTCAGAGATTTGAAGGATGAACCTATGGATCACAGATCAATAGTAAGATAGTATTTACTATACAGAAAAGAATACAGAGAAAGCATCAGAGCTTCTGCCAGAGATCTGGAAAATCTCCACTTGTCTAGAAGTATGTGTAGCCTTGAGAATTACATTTGACCAGGACTTAGTAGGTGGAAAACACTTTTTCAAAGTGAATGAGCACATAAATGAATGGATATAGCTCCTTTGCTAGGGGCAAGGTGAGTATCAAGGGCTTCCCTTCATGAAATTGTCCAAGCCTAGGAAATGAGGGAGGTCCCTATTTAGCCCTGAATGGGCAAATCCTATATATCTTTAGGAACTAAGCTACATCTGGAGGTGAGTGGCAGGTGAGCAAATGAAATTAATCTTTATTTACTGCTCCTCCCCGTTGCTCACATCACCTCCTCCGTCTTGCTCACATCACCTCCGCCCTATTTCTCCCATCACTTCCTGAGCTCTGCCTCCTGCCACATCTGAGGCAGCATTAGATGGTTATAGGAATGAGCCTTACTGTATGCTGTGCATGTGAGGGATCTAGGCTGCACACTCCCTATGAGATTCTAATGCTTGACCATATCAGGTGGAGATGCGGTATACTTGAATCATCCCCAAATCATCCCACTCACTCTGGTTCATGGAAAAATTGTCTTTCATGAAATTCCTTCCTGATACCAAAAATGTTGGGAACTACTGGCCAGATAACAGGATATGAGTTTGGATTAGATAAAAACAGTGAAGCTGTCAGATGATTCACAATGGTGAGGAGAATCAAGGAACTCATTTCCAGTAGACCCTCTATCAAAACTTCCCTTTCTTCAATGTTCATCCCTCCATTCTCATTAAAAACTGATGATAGCACTGAGATAACATGAGTTGATGAAGGAAGCAGAGCACAGTTCACCTGTAGTAGCAGAGGGGATGTGAGAAGTAATGCTTAAACTGAACAGAGTCAAGCAGAAATCAAGTGAACTAAAAATATAAGCACTGATTTTTTTAAAGGAATCATCAATAAATGAATAATTTCAGAGATAGACTGGCTATCAGCAAGAAGAAAGGATAAAGCTTTCCAGCGCTTGTCCCCCCATGGAAACATCAATTGAGATACACACCCATGCATCAAAACACCTTCACAAAAACTAAGGAAACCAGGTGAGAGATTGTGCCATCTGGATATAGCTCAGCAATAAGAAAAGACACAGAAGACAGTAGGAAGGAGAGTTCTCATTCCCTTCATCATTCCTCCTTTACCCTAGAAAGCACAGTGGAGACAGGTGCCATCTGCTTGGAACAATGATAGAAACTGAGTGCTGGATTTTATCTTGAATCCCAACACCAGTCCTACCCCAGTAAAACCCAGTGCTCATCATCGCCCCATCCCTCCAGTGCCTCAGACTCCAGGCCAGTACTTGCAGACTAAGCCTCCAGGCTTGCCCTGGTGCCAGGCTAGATCCTTCAGCAAGTTATCTTATGATAAGTGTGGGCAAACAGCAAGGAGTAATTGCAGTTGAGGGTATCACTGTTCACCCTCACATCTCCGGGACAACATAAACAGTGAACAGTTATGAAAACAGACTGTGGTTCAGAATGAAGCCTCCAACTGTTAAGGAGTAAGAGTTTAACTTTTTCTCTCCACTGTGCCCCCTCCTTCCCACCCAGTTAGGAAATAAATTGGATCCATTTTAGGAGTAGCAATGACACTCAGTTTGCTAGGCTGTTAGAATGACTGGATGTGTGTAGTCTGGAAATAGAGATCTGGGTGCACCTGTCCCCTCTGTGGTAGGGCATAATGAATGGAAACTTACAAATGGTAACAAAACGTGTTCACTATTTTTGTTACAAGGTTGTACTGTAGATTTTTAGCTTTCTAATGCTGGTTTGTTTCTATAACAAAACCTAGAGATGATGTTATTTGACTATTTAGCCTAGTAGTCCTAAGCCAGATTCCTAGTCATACTTAGAATATTCCATTCCAAACAGTCCCTTTTACAGTACTGTTCAAGGGGTATTGGGCATCTTTCTTCCTCTTTTCCTGATGGCCATTAGCATAATGCTGGGGAAATTCAAAATCCTTTAAATTCTGTAGTTCTTTACAACTTGCAAATTTATGGGAGTTCATCATTATTTCCTGAGTAAACTATATCGGTAAAGGCATGCTTTAGTGCCATCCATACACAATATTAGGAATCATGAACTGTGTGAAAAGTCAAGCCCTTGCTGGACCTGTAGGTTTAACTTCTTGTGGTGTAGAAACAATGACAATAATGTACATTACTTGTATGTAATTTAAAACTCCATCTCTTTAGTGCTTGTCTATATGCTCTATCCAGTTATTCAATTAAGTCTTAAAACTAGCTCACCAACTTTCTTCTTATCGTTCTTCTCACTGTGCAGGTGAGAAAACTGAGGTCCAAAAGGATTAAGTGACTTGCTAAAATATACTCAGCAAACAGAACATGAAAAATAAAGTCGATTCAGGCCCTTCTGACTGAAAATTGGCCATGGGTCATTTTTTCCAAAATATTTCCCTATTTTGTAATAAATATGACAAATGATGCATGTTGAGAACGTTTCTAGAAATAATATCAGATGGATAAGAGCTCAGTCTAAGAGGAGGCTTCTTCCTGTACTGTGTCTTGATCCCCCTCCCTCAAACTCTCAAGGGGTAGATTGTAGATCCTGGCATTTGAAGACATGAGTCCCGCCCCCCTGAGCAGGTGCTGAGAGTCGGAAAATGTTTATTAAACAACTGCCATTCGCCTGACATGATGCTAGAGATGGTGGATTCAGTGGGAAACAAAACAACTTCCCCTGCCCTTTTGGGGCTTACTTCCCAGTGCAACCTCTTCTTCTTTAATTTCCTAGAATTAAAGGACTTTTGATTTAGAGTGTTGTCACCACAAAAAAGTGGTGACAATATGTAAGTTAATTAGCTCAAATACAGCCATTCCGCAATGTATACATACTTCAAAACATCATGTTATACATGATAAGTACATAAAATTGTATTTGTCTATTATAAATAAATGAAGAAGTTAAATTGGAATCGCCTTTCCAATTTTTAAGATTTTTTAAAACATAATAATGCAATGAACATTAAATAAGGTTGCAATCCTACTCAATGAGCAAATCTGACCAACCTGTAGAAATGTGGACTTTCATTCAGTACCACCATTCTATAGTTTTGAAATGCCCACTTATCTACAAGGGAATATATTTAGAACAACAGAGTTCTTATAGCGCTGTCCATGCTCAATGTTAGGAATCATGAACTGTGTGAAAAGTCAAGCTCTTAAGATACCTGTAGGTTTAACTTCTAGTCCCTCTTCACATCTGCCCTTGGCTGTGTGAGTTCTGTCTGTCTCCGTTTTTTCTTCAAATACTTGATCATCTTCCTATACGCCCTCAAGTTCGACACCCATTGGTTCCTCCTCGTGGGGGGATTGCTGTCTTCATGTTGCCAGAACACCTACATTAAGGTTAAAGCTTAGAGTTAAGCTTTATGACAGGTTATTCATAGATTAATATTTTAAGCGTCATCTTCCTGTATTGACAGCAGACTTATTGATTGCATTTTGTGAATGGTTTCTGTTATTTTTATGGAATTAGCCAGTTGTAGGCAAATGTTGGCAATACTAAAGATGGGGCTACTTTACTGCTTATAGTTGCTGATAATGTTTTCCAGGCAGTAAGTGTACAAATATGTATTACAATACATATGGATTTTATGGATTTTCTGTGGCAGCTCAGTTCAGAGGGCTTTATAGAACTGCTGGGTTTGAGGCAGAACATCAATTTGTACATAATATATTACCCTGCATGACTCAGTGATTCTTGTCAATACTAAGAAGCATTTTCCTCATGAGGTGATTTGTTATTGTTTTTGTCTGAGAATAATTTGTACTCTTTTCAATTACCTAACAGGCATGAACAGTAGTTAAAAGCTGCTTGATGTTATGTTTAAATATATTATAGTCACAGGTTATTACAACAAAATTTTCAATCAGCCTTCCAAGCAAATTATACCCATTTCCCATCTGCTTTTTAGAGCTTCTTAGAATTCACTTTGATTACCATTTATCTGCTTTCTGCAGTGATTCCATATTATTGGAATAAGATTTAAGATTTATATAATCTTTAGGAATGCGAAAGTCTTATTAAACATTTTTACAATTATTTACATAATCTAATTTTATAAGAAAGTGGTGATTGACACAACGTAAGTAAATATGACATTATTCTTTTTCAACATTAATGAATATTTTATAACATTTCCTTGTTTTTATTATCATCGATCCAGTTATACACTTAAATGCAAATCATAGCAGATTTCACTGTTCACTTCTGAAGCTTTGGATAGATTACCAATCGTGTTTCAATTCTTCCAAGAGGCTTGAGCTCCCTAAACTATAAAGATGATTTAATAATCAGTCATCTTTTGGACTGGAGGTCCTGTATGCATTTCCTACAACTTGGTCCATTTTGCCAGGCTCATCCATCCAACATCACACGTCTGTGAAAACCATAATTCTGGGATTACTGTGCCTGCCCCTCCAACACATGGCTTCCAGACAATAAATCCTGTCCCTTAAATTGGAATATAATACATCAACTCCTTTCTATTCTAAGGAACAGTTATTTCTCTACCATCATTTTTTGCCTAAGCTTCATTAGTAGCTTTTTGGCTCTTCTAGTCTTCCTCCTCAAAAATATACATATATTAATCTAAATTTACATGCACATTTGGTACTACCCAGCTAACTTAAGCTGCTTCTCTTACAAGACTTAAGGTGCCAAAAACTCTCTTCACTGTCTTACCTCTTCTTCAGCTGTGTCTACTGCCCCTCCTTTCCCTTTGTAAGGATATTTTCCCACCTTGGAATTTTTGCTCATCATGTTCTTTCCACTTGGTAACCTTCTTGACTTAGATCCTTCAAGATGCAGCTTCAACATTATTTTCTCAGGAAGGCTCTTCTTGACTTTTTATACTAGTTAGTACTGTAATATGCCCCCATAAAATCTGTCTATTTAAACATGTTTTTTAGTTCTCATTATGTGTGCAGTCGTTTTTCCCTAAAATCTGTCTTTCCTGATGTTATGTGAACTCCATGAGGGCATAAGTTATTTCTGTCTTGTTCACTCCTATTCTAATATCAGTCACAATATAAATTCTCAGTAAGTGATGTTTAAATAAGAGACTGAGTTATTTGTTACTAACTTTAAATTTGATTTCTTTATTGAGAAAGCTAAACTCGGTCCTGTATAAGTGGGTCATCATATTTGCTAAGTGATATTCATGTTAGAATTTGTTAAAAATGAAATTTATTGTAATGAATTAACAGAAAGTTGGTGTTACTTTGTAAGGAAAATGTATTTCATTTGAATAGTTGATGGATCTTTATGTATTCCAGTCGGTGATCAATTTTCATTATATGTCTACCTTACTGGATTTTTTTTCACATTCTTTCAGAGAAGCTCAATGAATTCTTTTGTTTGATTAGAATATTGAGCACAGCTATGTGACAAACCATTTTTATTACTTTTTAATATTATTCTAGTCAGCAGGCACTTATTCTGAATCATATCACTTCAGTAATCTTCACTGAGAAAAAATAAAGTAAGCTGTGTATTTTTTAGAGCTTGATTTAGTGAGAACTAAGTGAAGCATTTGAAGGATAAGATGCTTGCCCTCCCAGAGTGCGAGAAAGAATGTGAAGCTGCAAAGGCTAATCTGTCAGTAGCTTGGCAATTTCCCTGGGAACTCAACATTATTCCTTATTAAAAGGAATTTTTGTAATGCAGGGACTTATAATTTTTTCTATTCTAAAAAGGCTTTATCACAGGATGATGATTGCCATTCAATTTCTGTAATATTGAATCTATGTAAAAATTTTAATCACATGATGACAGAAGTAGTTCTGGTCTCTTCAAAAACCAAAGTTTATATAATTACAATAATTTATAATTTCTTGAGTGGAATTAATCTGCATGGCTATTTCATAATTATAGAATGGAGATTCTAATAGAGTGAATAGAAAATATAAAGAATGGATGGTGTGTGAGGTCCCTTTCAACTCCTTTGTGTCAAATATTCATTTTGACTCTATGAATTAATGTTATATCAAGCATAAATATGTTTCCATGTGGAATGTGTTAAGATGTTAGAATGCAGTGTTTAAAGATGATTTATAGCAGTATTTAAGAACTTAAACAAGCTTCATTGGTTTCATTTCACAGTCCCAGAATTAGCTTACAAATAACTAAATTCCTCTAATGATTAATATGATACTGTTAATTTTCTCCATACAGTCCTTTGGTATCCTTGGCATAGAAAGGTGTAAATTTAAGAAAATTGTGTATTTCACAGATACGAGTAAAAGGCACATTTGGGGGATTTAGATTTTAGAAAGGAACTTCCTAGGGCTTCAATAATATATCTCAGGGCTAGGTAGAATGATCTCTGATGAAATCTATTTCATCTAAGCAGTAAAGAAACTTATCTCAGAAGACTGCAGGAGTATAATATCTGTCTGTGAAATGTAGCTCAAGATACTGAAAAGTTTAGTGGTAATTTGAGGGAATTGGTTTTCTGAAGAGTCCTGTGATAATTTGGAGAATGTGTCACTTATACTGCTGCCCTAGAACATTTAAAAACTAAAGTAAGTTTGGAGGAAATGTTTAATCTGTCCAAATCCTTTGTAAAAGAGAATCAGAAGAAAATTAAAAAAAAAAAAAAAAAAAGAGCTGACAATTGGAGACACAAAGAATGGAAGAACCTGGAATATGTCCTTAGGAAAGAAGAAATAGATGAGTAGGTGAATTATAGGTGAATTAAATTAGCACCTGATGCCAATTTTCTGATTATTAGTCCATCTATTTTCATCACAGGACTAAAGCAGAAGATTATTAAGACATGAAAGCATGTACTAATTGGGTCCCGAAACTGAGTGTTAGAGTAAGATTGAAAGGGAAATACTTTCATTATTTGAAAATACCTCTGGGTTACGTGGACTGAGTCCAGTAATTCTCAGTTAAAAATTAATTCCATTGTTTGCAAAGAGATGAAACTAACCAGGATGCTCCAGTATTTTGTGAGCGAAATGCTGTGGATTTATAGAGTTCTTTGCTGTGGATCTTTTGCCCATTCTGTGAGTTAATTATACAAGGATTTCCTTTTAAGCCAATGAAAAAGGAAGGAAAGATAAGATGTAGAATACAGAGGGAAATAGACTTTACAAATTTTATTAAATTTATCTTTCCAGCATTGCTTTTTATTTTTAAGCATTATTTTCACTTTTTAAAACTCTTTCTATAAATTTCTCCCTTCCTTCCCCTCTCTTTTGTCCTACCCTCCCCTGTCTCTCCTTCCCTTTCCTTATCACACACTCTTTCCCTTTTTTTCCCTTTCTTTCTTCTGTTCTTCCTTTGGGTGGGGATAACGTGGCCTTTCCTAGGTGATGAGAATGTTCTACAGTTAGATCCTTGTGATGATTATGCAACTTTGCAAATATTCTAAAAACCGGTGATTGTACATTCTAAATGTGTGACACGTGTAGTATATAAATTATATATGAAGTAATCCGTTGTAAACAGAAGCAAAATGCCAAGCAGAGTTTAGCTAAGGTGACTGGAATAAGGACAGTGCGGGACAGCTGCCTATTCTCATCTCAGACTGATTACGACACATCACAAGGCTAGACACTGAGTTTCATCACTCAGTCCATCCTCTCAGTTCTTAGCAATTTTGTGCTTTTTAAGTCTTGAGATGGAAGAGATGGGCTGACAATCAGAAACTTGGCCTCAGTCGCAGCTTTAATTCACCTATATCAATTTGTGGGCTTTGTGATTTATGTCCTGAGAAAGGAGATTGTCTGTGACAATTCAGAGGCAGGATTCGCCCTTTGTGAAGTTGAAACACAGGCTAGTGAGCATTTGAACGTACAGGAGAGACACTGAATGTATAATTGGAAGGTTTGAAATGTATAATTGGAAGCACACAAAATGTACTCTGCATTTAATCAGATATAGTTCAGTAAACATACTTGAAGGTTTGTTTTTAAAAGCCTACTAGGCTATATTCACTCGGAAGTAAATGCCATGTCGTGCCACAACAGTGAAGATGGAAGTTTTGAAAAAGTGTTATACGTCCTGTTTTTGAAAAACTCTGGATACCTGGAAAATAGTCTTTGTCGACATCAAGAAATTTTTTTCAAAATACCTAAAGGTTAAATTCCACGGTGAGCTGGATGGTGAGAATGCATGCAATCAGAACATATAGCATAGAACACCATGCCGATAAGACCGTTTTGTTGTCGGTGTGCTGTCAAAGTAGTGTCTATTCAGTTGCTTATTCATCTCCCTCATTATAACAGGAAATTCCTTTCCCATTGTCTCCTAGGACCTGATGTGGCTGCTTTTTAATGAACTATGAATGTTTCTTGGGGAATAATAGGAGCTGTTAAAGCACGGCTCATTGGATTTTATGAAGAAGTACTGTTTTGTTTCAGGTTTTATCAAGCTCCTGCTCTTTGCTAGCATTACCCCAAGTTTCTTTGTCACAGATTACCTGTGCAGAAGTTGTCTACCTATTCTAGATTATTGAAATAGCCCAGGTGAGCTTTTGTCAGCAAAACAGAGATGCATTTAACATTGCCCCCCCCCCAAGGCTACACTAGGTACTATAATTCATTCAAGTTAATTAAAAACAAACAAACAAAAAATCACTATGGCATGTCTAGAGAAGTGGATTGTATTTAATTAACTAAGATGTCATTTAAAAAATTTTTTTTACTTCATTTTAAAATGCTGTTCTCTTGGAAAAGATAAATGTTTCCAATCTTAATGAAAATTTGGCTTAAGGGAAGTTTAACTTTGTGGAAACAATTGTTTAAGATGAGAGAGAATACAAAAGATCCTTATTGAATATTTGGTCTCATCTCTTCATTGAGACAGACTAGATTTGTACTTTTATGGAAGACTTTTTTTTTTTTTTTTGAGACAGAGTCTCACTTTTTTGCCCAAGCTAGAGTACTGTGGAGGCAGCCTCGCTTATAACAGGCTCAAGCTCCTGGATTCAAACGATTCAACTGCCAAATCTCTGGGCCTATACGTGCCCACTACAATGCCTGGCTAAATTTTCTATTTTTAGTAGAGATAAGGGTCTTGCTTTTACTCAGACTGGTCTTGAACTCTTGAGCTAAAATTATTCTCCTGTCTTGGCTTCCTGGAGCTGGGATGACAGGCATGAGCCACAATGCCAGCCTTTCTTTCTTTTTTAAGGCTTTTTAAACATACACATTTTCTTTATCCATTCATCTGTCAGTGGACATTAGATACACATATCAGTGTGTATCACTACAGTACTGTACTTAGGAGTGCTGATATCTCTTTGTAATCTTGATTTCAGTTATTTTGGATAAATATCTAGAAGTGGGATAACTGAATCATATACAGCATAACCTCTGTAAGTTGACCTCAAAAGGGACTGTAATGAAGTGAACTAAAGGAACTAGGCCTACTTTACTGGTACGTACATGTGGTTCATGTCTGGTCTATGAAAATTAGTCAACTCAAGGAGGTGTTCTATGCAGGGAGGTGGTCAACTGTGCAGGTTCTACTGCAGTGGTTTTAATTTTTGAAGACTCTCTGAACTGTTTTTCACAATGGCTGTACCATTTTGTATTCCCGTCAACAGCATTTCAAGGGTACCACTTTCTTCATATCCTGCTCAGTACCTGTCATCTTTTGTAATAGCCATCCTAACAGGTGTGCGGTGATAGCTCATTGTGGTTTTGAATGACATTTTTTTGATGATTAATGATGCTGAGCACCATTTCATTTATTGGTGGCCATTTGTATGTCTTCTTTGGGAAAATGTCTATTCAAATTCTTTTCGCATTTTTAATTGGGTTATTTGGGGGGGGTTGATATTGCATTATAGGAGTCCTTTTATATCTTGAAGATTACCCCTCTTCATGTATATGGTTTGAAATATTTTCTCCCATTCCATAGGGTTTTTTTTTTTTTTCATTCAGTGATTGTTTTTTTTTGTTGTTGATGTTGTTTGTCTTTTGTTTTTTGGGTTTTTTTTTTTTTTTTGCAGTTTTTGGCAGGGGCTAGGTTTGAACCTGCCACCTCACCTCTGGCATATGGGGCTGGCACCTTACTCCATTGAGCCACAGGTGCCGCCCTCAGTGATTGTTTTCATTTCAGGGCAGAAGCATTTTAGTTTGATGTACGTCATTTATTTATTTTGTTGTTATTGCCTGTGCTTTTAATGTCATATCTGTAATGTCATTGCCAAGACTGATATGAAGCTTTTCCTGTATGTTTTCTTTTAGGAGTTTAAAAGTTTTGAATGTTGCATTTAAGCTTTTAAACCATTTT
This sequence comes from Otolemur garnettii, assembly GCF_000181295.1. Lineage (NCBI taxonomy): Eukaryota > Metazoa > Chordata > Mammalia > Primates > Galagidae > Otolemur > Otolemur garnettii. Next base: position 1,136,135 of record NW_003852590.1, read on the forward strand.
GAATTGATTTTTGTGCATGGTATAGATGAGGATGCAGTTTCACCCTTTTTGCATGTGGATATTGTGTTCCCATCACCATTTGCTGAAAAAATTATCTTTTTCCATTGTATATTCTCGGCACTCTTGTCAAAGATCACTTGACCACACATACATGGTTTTATTTCTGGGTTCTCTAGTCTGTCCCATTTATCTATATGACTGTTTATACCACTACCGTCCCATTTTGATTACTGGAGTTTTGTAATATATTTTTTAAATCAGAAATTGTGATCATTTTGAGTATTTGGAGTCTTTGTAGTTTCATATACATTTGAGGAATTTTTTTCAAACGCTAAAAATGTTACTGTGATTTTAGTAGGAACTGCATTAAACATTTTAATAATATTAAGTCTTCTAACAAACATGGGCTTTTTCCATTTATTTGTGTCTTGTTTAATATTTTAAAATCAATGGTTTGTAGTTTCAGCATAGTAGTTGTTCATCTCCTTAGGTAAGTAAATTTATAGGTGTTTTATTTCTGGTATTACTTAAATGGAATCATTTTCCTATTCTCTTCTTCAGATAGTTCATTGTGGTAAGGTTATATTCAATGATGACAAAGTGCAAGCTTTCCTCTAGGATCAGGAAGGAAAAGCCATTGTCCACTCTCACTACTTTCGTTGTACATAGTACTGGAAGTCCTGGCCAGAGCAATTAAGCAAAAAAAAAAAAAAAAGACATAGAAGGTACCTAAATTGGAAAGAAATAAAATTCTTCCTGTTGGTAGATATTAAATCTGTTAGAACTAAGAAACGAATTTAGTAAAATTGCAGGTTACAAAATCAACGTGTTTCTTTTTCGCCATTTTTAGATTTTGGATCAGTCAGTAAACTCAAATCCTGTGTATCCCTGCACAAATTATAAAATTTATTGTCTTATTTTATTTATATTTTATAAAATGCATTGTAAAATATCTGACATTGAAACTAATGGTGTTTATATTTTAACATGAAATATTTGGGTATGTCTGTGTACATGCACGAATATGTGTGTGTGTGTGTGTGTGTGTGTGTTTACAGAGGGATGTAGAAAATAATACAAAGACAAAATATCAACATATCATAATGGATTTTTCTTTTAAAGCATTTTTTACTAAAATTTCAGAAATAAAAACATGAAGAGTTTTCATTGCCAACCCTTTATTGTTAGTTCTTCTATCTGCCTATTTAGCCATTCATCAATCACTATATGTTTCTTGAGAGTCCAGTGTGTACCTGCCTTAGGATTAAAGCCATACAGAAGGCGTAGATTTTGAGATTCTTTCAGTTTAGTAGAGTGGTAACATGCACAAATGAATCATTGCAAGTAATGTGGACTTATGGAAACTAATAAAGTAGGTGATCATCCTTGTGGGGCACTGGACCACTGTACTGCTTGCTTAATACGGGAAGGAGCTTTAGAGGCAGAGAGACAAATAGTGGTGAAGAACTGAAGTATGAAGAACTCAAAGCAGGAGAAGAGAAAACCAGAGCTGCATTTTCAGAAAAATCATTCCAGCTTTGTTCTGCTTCCAGGAGGAAAAACACCTCAACCAGAGCTAAGTAGCTATTCTTTAATTCATTTTCATTCATGGAAAAAGAGTTAAGCTCAAACCTCCTTCTTTATATTTTCTTGTATTTCCTTTATTTCTTGTGTGTTAAAAATAAAAAATTAAAAAATAATCCATTTGAAATGTTGATGAACATTAAATATCTTCCAGATGTGCTTATGTTCTTGGCTCAATCTACTGTTCCATTTTTTAATTATCAATTATCAATTGTATTCTATATCCGTCAAATATTTTATTTCTTCTAATTCTTCATCTAAAATATTTATTTCTACTTAAATCTTCTAATTTCTTTCAGTACTTCCGCTAAGAATTCATCATTTTTTAATTTAATTTCTAGTCATTAATTTAACCAGAAATTACTTTTTATAAATGGTCTTCTAAAAATTAATAGATTTAAACACATTGATTGGTTAATTTCTATCAAAGCACAAATCCAATTGCTATCAATCTACACAAGTATCTCTGTATGTGAATATTTACACATGTCTATATACATGGATCCATATATATTCATAAATATATGTATTCTTTGAACTAAAAGATAAGTCTTCCTCTAATCACCTCCAATACTTAATAGCCTTAGTCACTTTAATATTTGATTTTCTTCTTGGCACACATGAAATCTTATAAATAAACTTATTTCAGACTTTTCACTTTATATAATGAAAAAAAAAATTTTTTTTTTTTCAGTTTTTGGCCGGGGCTGTGTTTGAACCCACCACCTCTGACATATAGGGCCGGCGCCCTACTCCTTTGAGCCACAGGCGCTGCCCTATATAATGAAACTATTTTATTTACCTAAAATATATATGCATTTTTAAAAAAATAAAAGCAAATCTATTTTTAATTGATGTTTTAATAAGATATAATTAATATTTAACATTTTTAAAATTTTTGATTTTTAAAAATGCCTACAGCATGTTAAAAGTAAATGTTTTCAACTGTTACTGAAAATACATTTTTCTTAATGCTTTTCCAGGAGACACAGGTTACAGAGGTCATAAAACTCTCTTATTTTGTGACCATCCAGGAAGGCAGTGAAGGATCTCTGGGCCTGTGCTAATTGGAAGCTTTCTCCTTGTATAGCACTTTATTTCTCTGTTGTGTCAGTTTCCAGACCCCTGGACTCTGCAAACATCTCTTTGGCCTCCTTTCTGAGAAACACTTCCCAGAAGATGAGTTTTCACTAATCTCCAGCTCTATATGGTTTGCTTTTCAAAAATTAACTAAGTATGGATTTTTTTCTTGCCTGTTTCCAGTTCATTCCCTGCTCTCCAGCTTGAAAGAAAATCAGTTTCGCCACCTAAGAATGAATTTTGGAAAAAATCAGTATTAGCTAAAAAACATAAGGAAGCATCTTTATTTGTCTAAAAGAGTGGAATTATTTTGTAGTAATAATTTATTTTTACTTCATGATACTAATGAAAGAAATTAAATTCTAGAAAGTATTTGATTTTCTTTAGGCCATATAGATTATGACAGTGAGAATGTCAACTTGTTTTTCTCTATTCTCAAAGTATTATTATTTTCTCTAAACGGTGCTGGCTTCTTTATTCTTCTGAAAGAAATTGCTTCTTCCAGAGATTCCATGATTATGACTCAATTTCATGTTACTACTATACCCTTTTAAAATACACTCTTATAAAGATGCTGAGAGAGAGCCTTGTTTTAAGTTAATAATATCATGTAAAAACAAAATTTTTGTGCTAATAAGCATTTTCTAATTCCTTCTTAAGTTAAGCAACTTAAAAGACTAAAGGGTTTATTACGGAAATTTTTACATGTTATGGTAGTTTTCGAATAGGTTAACAGAAATGCAAATGTCATGATAGCAGAGCTAGATAGATAGCATTTTTAAAATTTATTTTTTCCAGTGTTTAGATTTCCAAAATGTTTTTATTTTTTTAAAAATACACATATACATGTACACATATGTCTCCCAGTAATGGAGTTTCAACCCTAAATAAATCTTTAAAGTCAAGAGTAGGTCTGCCTCATTTCAGGAGGATGCTGTAATTTGTCACATATTACAGGCTTGAAAAGGTAATTGTGTGCTCTTAAATTTGCAGTTATTGCAGGACTCAGTCTCTGAGTTTCAGAAATAAGTTCTTCAGTTAAATTGGCATGTCAAATGTTATTTGTATGGAAAAGAGAACGGCTAACTAGTGACAAATAGAATGTGCTATTCAAAAATTACAACTATTTTATTCTTTTAAAATTTTTACATATATACATTTTATGACAAAAAATCTTACCAAATTAATGAGTCAAATTGAGTTCATTTTAATGATTCTAAATTGCTTTTTCTTTGTAATATGAAAAATTCCAATAGGTGCAGGGGTGTACAGCATAGTGTAATGAACTCTAATGTATCCATTATCTCCCTTCAGCAATTTCTGACCATTCTGTTCATCCATATGCCCATTCCTTATCCCCTACCAATAGTATTTTGATGCAGATTCTAACTTATTTTATTTTTATTACAGATTAATATAGGGGTATATACAGTTAGGTTACCTAGTTTGCTTTTGTGAGGTTAAAGTCCAAGGTTAGTGGTGTCCTCTGCCCAGGAAGTGTGCAGTATACCTTGTGGTGTACCTCTTGGGTGAGATCTTACCAAACCCCTTTTTTCCCTATCCCCCTACTTGAATTTAACTGAGTTTTTCCTCTTAGGTGAGCATGTAATTATTAATCTACTGGTTTAAGTTTAGTATGGAGTACATATGATGTTTGTTTTTTCATTCTTATGATATTTCACTTAGAATGGTCTCCAAATTTATCCAAGTTATTACAAAGGACATAAAAAGCTCCATTTTTTTTTATTGCTGAATAGTATCCATGGTATGCATATACCACAGCTTATTAATCCATTCATATGTTGAAGGGCACTGGGTTGTTTCCACATTTTGGCAACTGTGAATTGTGCTGCTGTATAAGTGCAAATGTTGTTATGGTAAAATGTCTTTTTTCTTTTGGGTAGATACCTAGTAATAGAATTGTAGAATCACATGGTAGGTGTGTGTTTACTCCTTGAGGAATCTCCATATTTCTTTCCATAGAGGCTGCAGTAGTTTGCAATCCTATTAACAATGCAGGAGTGTTCCCTCCTCTTTACATTCACACCAACATCTTGCTTTGGGAACTTGAGCTATGGGCCCTTCTCACTGGGGTTAGGAGATGTATCAGAGTGGTTTTGATTTGCATTTCTCTGAATGAACATTTTTGATATGTTTGCTGGCCATTCATCTGTCTTCATGTGAAAAGTTTCTGTTCATGTCTCTTGCCCAGGTTTTAATGAGGTTATTTGATCTTTTCTTATGGTTTTGCCCAAGTTGTTTGTATATTCTGGTTATTAGCCCATTGTTGGATATACAGCATACAAGTATCTTCTCCCATTCTGTATGTTGTCTCTTCACTTTGCTGATTGTCTCCTTAGCTGGACAGAAGCATTTAACTTGATCAGGTCCCATTTATTTATTTTTCTGGTTGCTGCAATTGCTGTGAGATCTTCATAAATTCTTTCCCTAGGCAAATACGTTTAAGAGTTTTCCTATACTTTCTTATAGAACTGTTTTAGTTTCATGCCTCACATTTAAATCTATTGTGAGTTAATTTTTTTAAGCAGTGAGAGGTATGAGTCCAGTTTCAGTTTTTATATGTGGCTAAGTAGTTCTCCCAGCACCATTTATTGCATGGGGATTCTTTTTCCCAGTGTATGCTTTTGTTTGCCTTATCAAATATCAGCTGAAAATATGAGGCTGGTTTCATCTCTAGAATCTCCGTTTTGTTCCATAAATCCATGTCTCTATTTTTATGCCAGCACCAGAATGTTTTGCTCACTATAGACCCAAAGTCAAGTAAAGTGTTGCCACCAGATCTGTTCTTATTTTGTAGAATTGCATTGGCTACTAGAATGTTTTTTTCTGATTCCATATGAAACATAGAACTACTTTCCTATAAGAATTTCAAAGTATGTCATTGGTATTTTAATGCGGATTGCATTAAATGTATAGATAACTCTGGGTAGTATAGACATTTTATCACATTGATTCTTCCCAGCCATAAACATGATGTGCTCTTCCATCTGTTAACATCCTCTGCTGTTTCTTTTCTGAGTGTTTCATAGTTCTCTCTGTGGAGATCTTTAACATCTTTGTAAAGTATATTCCAAGGTATTTATTTTCTTTGATGCTACTATGAAGGACTTTGTATCTTTGATTTGATTCTCAACTCAACTATTATTGCATATACAATGGCTACTTATTTGTGAATGTTGATTTTATATCCTGGGAGGTTGCTATATTTCTTTACCAACTTCTTGAGTCTTGTGGTTGAGACCTTGGGGTTTCCTAGGTATATAAGATCATATCATCAGGCTGGGTGTGATAGCCCATGCCTATAATACAGCCACCCTAGAAGGCTGGGTTGGGAGGATCACTTGAGCTCAGGAGTTCAAGACCTGCCTGAGCAAGAGTGAGACCTCATCTCTACTATTAAAACAAACAAACAAACAAATGAACAAACAAAATAACAGGGTGTTTTCATGAGTGCCTGTATTTCCACCTATTTGGGAAGCTGAAGCAGGAGTATTGCTTGAACCCAGGAGTTTGAGGTTACTGTGAGCTAGACTAGTGCCGCAGTACTCAAGTCTGGGCAACAGAGTGAGACTGTCTCAAAACAAAAACAAAAACATATTCATCAGCAAAAAGTGATAGTTTGGTGTCCTCTGAGCCCATTTGGATACCTTTGATATCCTTTTGTCCCTTGTCTGATAGCATTGGCTAGAACTTCTACCACTATGTTAAGTTGTGGTTCTAGTGGGCATCCTTGTCTGGTTCCATGTCTGAGTGGGGAAGACGTTCAGTGTTTTCTCCACTCAGTATGATGTTGGCTGTGAGCTTGTCATAGATGGCTTCTATCAGTCCAGACCATCAATGCCTATTTTCTTTTTTTATTTCTTCTTTTTAAAAATTGATATGAGGGTACAAATGTTGAGGCCACATTGTTTCACTACTAAGGCAAAGTTTAAGTTTATTTCCTTAAGTCTTCTTATTAAAAGAGGATGACAATTTCATTAAATACTTTTTCTGCTTGCATCATCCTTGATTTTACTTCTGTTTATGTGGTGAATTATGTTTATTGATTTGTGTATGTTGAACCAGCTTTGCATCACTAGATAAAGCCCACCTGCTTGTGATGAAATTTTTTATCCATGTGTGTTTGCCAAGATTTTTTTTGGTATTTCTGCATCAATATTCATTATGATAGTGGTCTGTAGTTTTATTTTTTTGTTGTGCCCTTTTCTGGTTTCGGTATCATGGTGATATTTACTTCATAGAAGGAGTTGGGGAGGGTTCTTTCCCTCTCAGTGTTTTGGATTAGATTCTGCCATATAAATAAAAACTCTTCTCTGAAATTTGATAGAATTCTGGTGTGAAACCATCTGGTCCAGGACTTTTTGTTGTTGTTGTTGGAAACTTTTTATGGTTTCAATTTTGGTGTTCAATATTGGTCTATTCAAGAGTTCTTTTCCTTCCTGGTTAAGTCTAGGTAGGTAGCCGTAGCATTATTCTACGAATTTGTCTGTTTCCTCCATGTTTTCAAATTTTGGTGCATAGAAATTTTTGCAGTATTCAGGGATAGTGCTATGTATCTCTGTGGTGTCTATCATTATTTCTCCTTTTTCATTTCTGATGTGAGCTTCTTGGAGATATTTTCTATTTCTGGTTAATCTGTCTAGAGGTTTATTGATTTTGTTTATCTTTTCAGTGAACTAACTTTTTGTTTCATGAATCTTCTAAAGAAGATTAGAAGATTATTTTTTCTAATGTAAGGTTTGGGATTGGATTGCTCTTCCTTTCTCAGTTCTTTGAGATGATTCATTAGATTGTTGATTTATGCTCTTTCTGTTTTCCAAATGTGGGCATTTAATGACATAAATTTTCCTCTTAGGACTGGTTTGTCAGTATCCCATAGGTTTTGATAGTATGTGGCTTCATTGTCATCTTGTTCAAGGAATCTCATGATTTCCTTTTTTATATCCTATTTGACCTAGTTATCTTTGAGGAATAAGTTGTCTAGTTTCCATGATTTTGAGTAGGGATGGGTATTTGATGTTCAGTAGTATTGGGGCAAAATATTCTGTATATGTCTGTAAAGCCCATTTGTTCTAGGATTGTGTGTAAGTCCAGAGCTTTTTTGTTTAGTATCTGCTTGGCCCAGAATAATTTTATTTCATCTGTAAATATTTCTGTGTGAATTTCTTAAAGATAAAACTATTCAAATGTAATTACTATGTCATTATTACACTAAAACAATTAATACTAATTGTTCAATATAATCAATATCTACCTGTGTTCAAATTTTCAGTGGTCTCACCGGCATCATAATGTTTTGAATCTTCTTTTTTAATAAATATAATCTATATTCACTAACACATCCATAATTCCCAATTTTTATGTCTTTTTATCTTCTTTAATGAGTAGTTTTCTTTCTAATTCTCTCTCTCTTTTGTTCTCCATGTAACAAATGAATTTTGAAGAAGCCTAGCTATTCATGTTGTGGTTTCCCCATGATCTGGATTTTAACAATGGCATCCCTGTGGAGTAGTTTAACTAGTTTCTCAGGTCACTGAGTTTCCTGTGAAATGTTAGCAGGATAAAAAGGTTTGACCAGAATGAACTTTGATTTTCTTTAGCGACTTTATTTCATATTGGTGTTGTGGGTTTTCATTGGGAATTGAATGACTTTGGCTTGATTCTCTTCTTTGATCTTAGCAGAAACTGATGCCTAATGACTCCACTGATTTCTTAAGTTTTGAAAATATTTGTTCCAATCTTATCATTACTTTTGTAAGTATTGACAGAATACTTAAAAAAAATATGCCCTTCATATGCTAGTGGGAAAATTATGAAACAGTTTACATAGGAAAATTAAAATAAATAGTTGAATCTTTCCCTTTATTTTTGGCTCTCAAAATAATGAATTTGGAGCTTATATATTTTGTGTACGTCAGTTAGCAGTGGGCCTCTAGGATCATCAGCCCATGCTGTGGTCCTTCCCTCCAGAAGTCCTCCACCATAGGAGTATTTGTCCTCTCCTTGGGTCTTGAAGGCTCTGTTGAGAATTTGTATTTAGCCTAAAGGCAGCATTTCATTTGTAAAGCACTGAATAACCCTTTGTGTTTGCAATAATAATATTATAATATTTAAATGTGTCAAGAAATAATTTTGTTTTCTAGAATCTTTCAGAGATGAGTGATGATCTATTGTTGTTACTATTGTTACTATTATTAGCTCATGAATTTAGACGTACTTGGCATGTTTCGGCCCATTTTAGTTATCATTTTAATCCACTGTTAATCTTCCCATTTTAATCATCAGGGTCTCTCTAGACTCTGTACAAATTGTGCCCTAGACTTTGAATCAGCCATTTGTCCACAGAACTTTGGTTTTTGCAGGGGGAGAAATATTTTCAAGATGCAAACCTGGGAGCTGGCGTATTCGCTGTTACTAGGGTTGGTAGATGCTTGCCTTTCAATAGTCAGTAGGTTTTTTTGTTTGTTTACTTGTTTTTTAAAATATTAATAATGTATGTTGAGTTCGCACTGATTATTGCCATTCAAAATCAGGACTGCAGGGTGTTTAACCATTTTTGCCTTACATCTATGTCTTTCTAGCGTCAGTAGCACTGAAAATAATAAAATTATCCTATGATACGTGTATTATTTATTTTTACCCCATGTTACACAGAATAATAGTGCCAGTATTACCTCATCTATATGACTACTAATATGAGTTTAAAATTTGTTTGCACTTTATTTGTCCTTATGATATATCCCTTTAGGGATCTGCTAGTGAATTATTCTGTTTTAAAGTTCCAAGACATAGCTTCTGTCTCTTTTTTTATACTATCTATCAACTGAATATATATTTCAGATCATATTTTTATTTTATTTTCTATTTTTAGAAGTTGCCCTTTTTAATTTGACTTTGCTTTATAATTCAGGAAAAACCTGTTCCGGAGTCCAGTTTACCAAACAATGTATAAAGAAGATTGGCTTTGGTCCTTGTCCTCACCACTGCATATCCTTCTTCCATTACAGATGACCAGTGGCATCTGAGCATTAGTGGCATAATCTTTCTTTAGAAAAAAAAAATGACTGGAAATTTCTAGTGAAGATAAGAGCCGTATGTTTTCCAGTTCATTTGGATGTCCGAAGGTAATACAACAGGAGAGCTCTTTTTTCTTAGTTATCTCGTGTAGATAATAATTGGTATGTACCTTTGTATTTCAAAGTTATCTGTGTGATCTAAAATCATTAGCTCTCATTTTCTTGTCTTAAATTGCCTTCTTCTATAATCATTGATGTCAGTGTTGTTAAAACTTTGATTATGATCTGATTTTTCTCTCCTTTACTAGGGCCTTAGAGTTTTAGCCTAGATTCTCAGTTTTTTTCTTTTTTTAACATTAAAATTTTACTAGAATTCAACAATATGCCTTCATGTAGTCATTCTGGTGATTTTGCCCGAGTATGTAGTGTACTTATTTATATGCACATATTTTTGAATTTTAATAATGTTTTTGCTTTTAATTTTAGTATTCATCTGTCTCTTATTTTGCCTTTATTCTTTGAGAAGTCTTATTATATGTTGGAATTTTTTTCTTCTGCTTTCAACATTTGTGACTTCTCCTCAAATCCTTTGGAACATTTTTCTCTCCTTTTTTTTAAACTTAAAACATGTTCTTATTTTTATTTTTTTGTTCTATATAGCATTATCCATTGTGTTTGCATTCTTTCAGGCTTACTTTTTCTTTCTGAAATTACTTTTCTTATTTTTTAATTTTCTTATTTTTATCATCTAATGTCTAAGTTTTTCTAATTCATGTTGGTTTTTCCTGTCTTCTACTATTTTCTTAATTTCTTTTAGTTCATTTTGAAGAGTTATGCTAGAATTTAATCATATTTGTTAATGCCCTTTGGCATGTTTTCATTGCTCACATAGATATTTTGCTCTCCTCATTTTCCTTAATAAACTTATTACAACTGTACATGAGATGAGACATGAACACAGTCCTTTTCCTACTTTTAATTCTTGGCATGAGATCATGTTTTTTTAAATTTTGAATGAAAGCAGTGGCTTGTAATACTTTGTCTATCTTCACAACTCTGAAACTGTCTATTCTGTGGGTTTATTGGATGAATAAATGTCTAGCTTCATACTTGTAGACAGATGTATATGGGCCTAGTCTTTTCTATAAGTTTTTCTGGACTTTTTTTTTAATCACTATTATTTCAGTTTATCTCAGCTTGTTTCCATGCCCAGAATTTATCTATTATGTGAGACTTCATCCTGCAAGGCAGTTTTTGGAAATTCATAGGGCTCAGACTGCTCCAACTCTTTTGGACTTAACACAATCCCTTGCTCTTCCCAGGAAGTTGGTATAGAAAATACCCTTTCAATTACTACAGCTCTCATCAACAACTTGGCAGTTTTGATGTGTTAGATGGTCTTTTGCTTTCCTTTATATTTCTCCAAAACTGATGTTCATAGTCAGAGTGTCTTCTGGTTGTCAATGGTTCACTCTCAGTTCACTCTCCATAGTACTTTTGGAGATAGCCTGTGTATTAATTTTCTGTGCCCTGCAACAAATTCTATGCTGCATAATAGACTTACCTGCTTAAAACTACACTTATTACCTCAGAGATTTACCTTACTTGGGTCCTTTGCTCAGAGTATAGTAAGGCTGAAATACAAAAGTTGATTGGGCTGCTTGCTCATCCGTAGGCTCTACTTCCTAGAGAGGAATTTGCTTTAGAGATCCCTCAGATTGTTTTCAGAATTCATTCCCTTGCAGCTGTGCAGTTTGTGAGACCTTGCTTCTTCAAAGTTAGCAAAGGAGAGAAAAAGTCTGTACTTTCTGGAGTCTCTAATTTTAAGGAAGGAATGGGCCGTCTCCATGGGCCGTTCATAACTTGGCTGTTTCCTTTTGCAAGGCCAGGAGAGGAGTCTCTCTCTTCAAAAAGGGTCCAATGCATTTTTTAATGACTCTCATTTGATTAAGTCAGTTCCACTTAGGATAATTTCTTTTTTGATTAACTCACAATCAACTGTTAAAGAACTTAACGATATCAGCCAAACGTCTCCATCTTTACCCATGAACTTTAATGTAATCTTAATTGCAACATCCCGTTATATTCACAGGTCCTGCCCCGACTCAAGGAGAGAAATTACATAATTACATAGGATGTGTACACAGAGGGCAAGAATCTTGGTGACTGTTCATATTCTGCCCGTGATATCTTCTCAACTAGTTGATGGTAGATTTTATTTCTGGATATTTTTCTTACTATCCTGTTTTTTTTTTTTTTTTCTTAAGGAACTGATAAATTATGGCCCCAATATCATCTTTTTCTTATGTTCTCTTATTAAAATTGAAAGGGTAACAAAATTTAATAAGTGGTAACACTGTAATAACAAAAGACACCCTAGCACCATAGGTATGATCTTTCTATTTTATCAAAGTCTAGGCCCTTAGCACCTAATCATTTTGATTTGGGATTACTTTCTCACTGAGTTAGATGCCCCTACTAAGTTACTATCATAGAAGCACATTCATGTCGCCATCATAGCAATTAGTACATTTTATTAGATGTTCTCTGGGACCAGTCATTTTCAAAGTGGCTCACATGAATCCCTATGGGGAACTAAAGGAAAAAGAAGTATCAGCATTTTTATTATAAAATTATTTATTTTGCACCTTTTAATTGAAACTTTCAGTACATATTGTGAAAAAATACACTAATGTTAAGAATGTCATTTGTACATATAATTTTAATTTACATATATATTATACATGTATATGGTTAATTGTAAATGTGTTGGAACACATGCTCGAACATTACTTACATATAATCTTTTTTACATTTTGGAAACAATTTTTAGATGGTGAACTACTTTAAGAGTTACTACATATTTCTTTTCCTATCTATATATCCTTAGCATGTGGCATGTAGTTGAAAACAATGACATTTGGCTGTTTTACAGTAAGCTAGCCTGTCTTACCACTTATCTGGACCATAGCATTACCCATCATAGTTTTCTTTTCCTTTATCAGCTTTACCACGTAAGTTCTGCTAGGATAATTTTTCTGAAGTGTCCTTGTTTTTAGTATGGGAAAACAATCAAATTATATTTTTCAGGTTATTTGTTAATATCTGTTAAATGATAGGACGTGTATTATGAGGAAATATCTCTGTATTTCACAGAAATGTGACAGTTATACTTTCCTGGTTAGCCTTTCTGTTTCCCAGGAATGAGGAAATAAATTTACCGATTCTGTTTGCAAATGCTCTTTAGGGTTTTTTAAAATTCAGAGCCCATAGGATCAAACTGGCAGTTGTGCACTCCAAGCTGAAGTTGGAATTGATTGTACTTTGGTATCATTTGTTTGTTCTATTTAGAGGTGAAAAAGCATTTCTTTTCTCACCCTGGCTTTCATATTTGCTTGGCAATCAAAGTACTTGGACTTGTAACTTATATCACTATCAAAGGCTTAAGAGATTTTTAGAAATTTACTCTTTGAAATAATTTCTAGCAGTTTTGAGATCAAAGAAAGGTCAGCTACTATTGTTTCTTATCATACAAAAACAGGTATTAATTGCCCAGATGTACATGTAACTGTGTCTATAGATCACTAAACATATAGACTTTCTGGTTGTCAAGAAGTGTCTCATTGTTTTGTTTTGTCCTCTTGAGTGAATGATTTATAGTTGAGTATCAATTTAAGTGAACGTTTTTGATGGCTTTCTTTAACATGATTTTATAACCATTAGATTTAATCCACTTCAGATGCAAATATTTTATTACTTCAAGAAAATAAAATGACTTTAATGTAAAACAAAGATTACGATTTGATGCAAGAAGCTAAGTTCTTACGAATTAACAATTTGTACTGTCAGTTGATGACTGTAAAAAGAAAAACACATACAATAAGAAAACAATTCAAAGGTTAACAATTTAAACCTTCAATAATATAGGAGTATATTTTAGGTCATCTATAAATTTGATCTTGTTAAGCAAATACAGGTGAATGTGTTAATGGGTCCAATGTGTACAGTATGCTAATCTGGTCTTTCATACAATCTTTTTCATACTGACTTGAATATCTTAAAATATTATGATGAGGCCGGTCTGGGGTGGCTCAGGCCTGTAGTCCTAGCACTCTAGAAAGCCAAGGTGGGGGGAATGCCTGAGCTTAGGAGTTGGAGACCAGCCTGAGCAACAGTGAGAACCCCTCTCTAAAAACAGCCAGGTTGTTGTGGGCACCTGTAGTCCCAGCTATTTAGAAGGCTGAAGCAAGGGATCACTTGAGCCCAACAGTTTGAGGTTGCTGTGAGCCAGTGGCACTGGCTTGGTGGCACTTTGCCAAGGGTGACAAAGTGAGACTCTGTATATATGTGTGTGTGTGTGTGCATATGATGCTTTTACTTTTTTTGGTTTTCGTGTATAGAATGAAAAAGTACTATCTAGATTAGGTCAGGAATGTATCAAAACAATATAAAGGGTGGTACCTGTGGCTCAAAGGTGTAGGGCACCGGCACCATATGCTGAAGGTGATGAGTTCAAACCAGGCCCCAGCCAAAGAAAAAAGAAAGAAAAGAAAACCATATGAGAAGTAATCAGAATGCATATTGAAGATGCCCCACTCTCTGGTTTTTGTGATTAGAGAAAGAAAAGTGAGATCTGAGCTGCTTTGCTATACAGTTTCTTCCTTTGTTATAATTGGAACCAGCCCTCAAATGTGAAGAAATGAACAGATAGGAGGGCTTTTGCTTCAAGACCTTTTTTAAACAAAAGTTTTTTCCCAGTCGACAGTGATATTGTAGTATAGATTAGAATATGATTGCTTTAAAATTGTCCAAAAGAGAAACCTTGACTCACAGTTTCTTCTAAGTTTACATCTCACTCATCCTCCCCCTGAATCCAGGCATCATCCCCAATATCTCCCTGTCTCTCGCATCTTCTGTACTCCACATTCCATCCTATTGGCTCTGCCTTCAAAGTATAGGCAAAGTCCCACCCACTTTCATTTTTACACTCTGCCCCTGTCGGAATGCTCTGTCTTAAAGAGCAGGGAGTTGGTGTGTCACCCTCAGGACTGCCTCCCCACATGCAGAGCAATGCCTGGAAGTGAAGAGATGCTCAATAAATATTTGTGAAAGGAAGAACAGAAAGAACAAAAGAGGGAAAGTGAGAGGGAAGGAGGAGTGGAGGGAGAGCCGGAAGTCAGAAAGAAGGGCCGATTTTCTCAGGACCTAATTTCAGTGTCTTCACTTGTCACTTTATCTGCTTGTCTCTTTCGACACCCTGACTCCTATTGTTTATTTTTTATACCTGAGCACATACTACATATTTCCCTGGGATTACTATCTCCTTATATTCAGGTCCTTCTCTCCTTGATTCCCCTAAATGGGTAGGATTTGATAAGTAATTGTTTAGAGAATAGGTGCCACTGCTTGTGCATGCCTGGTTGGGTATTTGGTATGAAGTGCTTTCCAAGAGTGAGAATGAATTGTGGTGATACTGTTATTCTTCCTAACTTTCTTCTCAATTTCTTTGAATTGTTTTTATTCATTTGTCCTAACTTGAAATGAATTAACCAGGTATAGACTGTTTGAGTGACTTAGGGCATATACCAAGCTAATCTAATGTGGCTTGGTTCCCCTCCCTATTATATAGAAATACCTGGAAAATATTCAAAGAAAGTTTAACTGCATAGCCAAAGTGAAAAGAAAGAGAGTAAATCTCATACTGGGGATGAAGATTTGGCCTTGGACTTGGTTCAGACAGGAAGCCAACATCCACTCAGCTGCAAGCTTAAAGCATAAGTGTTTTTCTCTGCTATGAAAAGGGATCTCCCAAAACAAAAACAAACTAAAACAAAACAAAAAAGAACCCCAGGAAAAGCCCCAAACAAACAAATACAGAAACACTATTCATGACCCAAGAATATAGTTTGGAAACTTATACCTGGCCTGATTCTGGGATAGAGAAAAATCATCAAGTAATGTGAATTCTAGGCTTAAAAATATAGTAATAGGTATTCTAACATATATTAACAGTGTGGTGTAAAAATTCAGTTTACGATTAATGTTCTTATCCAGGACAAACCAGAGTTTAAAAGCAACCGTGCAAGTATATGTCAGGCCCCCACTTGCATTTCTTTGTCATTGACCAATACTGGTCACATGCCTGCCACCAGAGGGATATATCAAGAGGTGCATCTATGTATTGCTATAGCAAGAGAGTGATGAATTGAAAACAACGAACTCATTCAACCACAGTGACAATCCCATAGGAAGTACAAAGAACATAAAAATGAAACAAAAATAAAGTTGCACAAACACATTCAAATATATCAGTAGTCAAAAGAAATGGAAATGAATAAAATTAGTTAAGAGACGTGTTTCCAGACTGAAATAAATATAAATCCACTTTTATGTTGTTTAGAAAAGACCTACATTAGTTTATACTTGCTGATTTGTAACGACTATTCTCTGGGACGTCCATAACAAAGAAATATAAAAGAGATAAATCTCTTAGGTAGATTCATTTATATTGTAGTTATGTTCCAAATATGTGAAAACATCTAATCAGCAAGAAAAGAGCAATTACATTTAGAAACAGGCAAGATTCATGAATAGAACCTTCTCTTTGGAAGACAGACGAATGGCTAACAAGCATGTGAAAAACTGCTCCTAGTCCCTAAATCATCAGAAAAATGAACATCGAAATCCCCCTGAGATAATCACCTCACCCCAGTAAATATAGCCCATATCACAGAGTTCCAAAACTGCAGATACTGGTGTGGATGTGGAGAGAATTGGGCCACTTTTACACTGCTGGTAGGATTGCAAACTAATACAGCCTCTGTGGAAAGAAGTAGGAAGAATCCTCAAAAAACTTCGTAAACTTTCCATTTGATCCCACAATCCCATGACCAGGTATCTAGAAGGAAGAAAAAGGAAAAACATTTCACCATAAGGACATTTGCACCAGAATGTTCATTGCGGCTCAATTCACAATCAAAACATGGAATCAACCCAAGTGCTCAACAACTCCTGAATGGATTAATCAACTGTGCTGTGTGTATACTGTGGAATACTCCTCAGCCATAAAAAGATGGAGACTTTACAGGTTTGTATTTACCCGGATGGAGCTGGAGAACATTCTTCTTAGTAAAGTATCACAAGAATGGAAAAGAAAGTATCTAATGTACTCAATAGTAATATGAAATCAATAGATAAACAACTATACAGTTCTCAGGAGGGGAACAAATTAAATTCAAGTGGCGGGAGGGAGGAGAAGGGAAAGTGTGAAGCAGAGAAGAGAAGGGCATTGGTGAGCTCTCACCTGATGGTGAGGTATTAGTGTAAGGGTAAGGGTACATAGCATACCCCAGAGTGAAGGGCCCAAATACAACTTGAACTTAACCTCACAAATCAAACAATGTAACCTAATCATTTGTCTGAAATTAAAAAAAATAAAAGAAAGAAACAGGCTTATCAAGCACAGACCACAAAAATATTATATATCTAATTTTATTTAAAATTTGTGGGGGAGTTGCTTATTTATTTATTTATTTATTTTTTAGTGGTTATCTGCCTTTTTACTAATTATAGGCTTTTTTTGGCTATTTATTGAATTGGTGGCCCGAGGTATTTTCTGTTGACTTTCTGCCTGTCCTCCCACCTGCCACCCCCAGAATATAGCTGAATTGCTATTTCTAACTCTTCTGCTGGTTACCTTGTTCAATGAACAGCAAAGTTGAATGCTATGATTGGATTTTCTCATCGGTGACCCCAGAATCTTGATTTTTGTGCCAGTGTTCAGAGTTCCTTTCTCAAATTGCTGGCAACTCTTTAAACCCATACCACTTCCCTTTCTCAAATTGCTGGTAAAACCATACCACGTCTGAGATTGCTTCATATTTGTCTGAATTGTGAGTTTGCTGTGGAGTTTGGAATGGCTGTTTTGCCCCCATAGTTTCCTTTGTCGTTGTTTCTTCTCTTGGGATGAAGAAATGTGTGTCTTCCGGATGGTGTTACTCATTTCTTCCAGCTTTGTATTCAGTCCATCTATTGCTTAGATTCCATTCCATTCAGGTGAGAGTCTATTTGCTTCTATTCAAATCTGAAAGACATGCCTGCTAGCTGGACGATCCAGGTAGTTTCTTTCCCGAAGTTTCCAGTTACCTTTACCTTTCTGTTAATATATACTGTGCCCACTGTCCTTTCCTAAAGTCCGCGCTGTTTCTTGTTTTATGGACTCAAGAACTTCTCATACATTTCTGAGGAGTTTTCAAATTGTTAATAAGTTCTTCACTGTTCTTTGAATTATTTCCTTGGGTGTCAACTATTCATTTTATCTTTGACTTTTTCGGTTATTCTACATGCTTTCTGCAACTGCTGGGGTTTTTTAGCAGCCTATTCATATTAGCAGATGAGGCAGCGGAAAAACTGGCAGGTTATGCAAATGCAAGCAGAGATGGTCGGTGGCTTTGGTCTAGAGTGGGTGAGCTAGGGTAGTCAGCCATTCTTATACAGAGTCCCCAGGTGCCAAGAAGTTAGTTGCTCTAAACATGTACCTGCAGGTGGATGTTGAGTATCACCGAGGCCACCATGTAGAAGTAGGGGAAGTTGCTCCGCAGTCGCCAGGCCAGGTCGAAGAAGGTGAGAAGCACGCAGGTCAGCCCCCTGCAGAAGGCTCTGTAGGAGCCTGGGTTCGGGGATGGGCGCCAAAGCAGCATCGCCAGGGTAGACAAAGCCATCACTGCCACGGGCCTTCTGTTGCCTCCCATAACAGTGCTCTGAGCCCTCCAGCAGGCTCCGCCAACTCACCAACCATGGAACAGAGGGGCCAGACCCCAGGGAATATAAGCAGGAGGCTGCCTGGGGACCGCAGATCGCAGCTGGGCTCCGAAAGTTGCTTTGAAAGAAAAAACTCTGTAAATTACTTACTTGGATTAAGACTATGACTAAACATCATTTTTAATAGTATTCTTCTTTAGAAATCACATGTTCTTCCTTTTCATATATTTGGGAGAGCACATTTCCCACCAGCTACTGATGTTCAATAAATGCTTGGAAGCGGTGGTGAACCAATAATTTCCACATTCCAGAGAATAAATAAATTCAGAAAAAGTAAAAACCTTTGTGGTTGGGAGGGGCGGATTTTATGAAGACTGGAATCTAAAACACATGATTTTCACAAATTAAGAAACCCTTAAAGCACATTTTTCATGTTATGTGGCATTCTAATCATCTTGGTTCTCCAAATTCCTGTCTGGTAGCAAATTAGAACCACTGAATTCAAGTTAGAAGAGGGAAAACAATCTATCCTACAGAAATACATAAGCGGACAATAATGTCATGTACAGCTTTTTTCCCTATGTATTTCCAAACCAGGAAATATCTGTTAATTGGAGTTTGGTTAAACAAATTATAATGTATCATATGATGGAATGGTAATTGGCTTTAAAAATGTGACAAGTGATAAAAAGACTACAAATACACATGCATGCACACGCATGCACACACACAGAGAGAGACACACAAGCTCCTCGGGGGTGTATTTGTGTGTGTTCTGCAGTGTTACATTCCAAATTGTTCCCTGGTTGTCAGGGTGCTGTTCACAAAATGGCTCTGGAGGGAGATGGCAACTGGGAGATGCAGAAGGGGGGACAGCAGCTAAACTGTGGAGAGGGTGATTTAATTTTCTATTTTAATTTTTCAAAATTTGTAACAGATAGGCCTTTTCCCATAAGAAAAATAAAAGCAGGAAGTAAAATACCAGAAATCAGCTCTATTGATCACTTTTTAATGAAGTGAGGTAGGAAGCATATCAATAAATAAGATTGCCTTATTATGTAGTATCAGCCAATAGGACAGGGAAATCATTTATAACCTTACTCACTCCCGGGTACAGCATAGAGCCATAATTCCTAAAGAATCCCGAAGTGAGGAAATGGCAGCAAGGAGACAAGTTAATAAAATAAAATGAAGGCTTATGAAATGCATATGCTGGAGGTCTACCACATTTGCTAAAATTGGGCCACAATATGGTTTTAATATATGTAACAGCCAGAACAGATGAAAAAACATGATTCACAGTGCTTATTACATAAAAACAAATCTATTGTTGGGACACTGGAGGAGTGATTTTTCATAAACCAGAAGGCAGAGTGGATAACTGCTGAAGCTTCTTTTGAACCTCGCTCAGATGCCAAACATAACTGTAGAAAAGTCTCATTCTGAAATTGAGATGAAAGCTAGGTGGTCTGAAGACGAGCTCAAAAGTTCTTTCTGTGGAATACCTCAATTTTCAAAGCTGCATGAGGCATTCATTTATATGGAGGAAATATTAATGATGTCATGCAGGAATTTATTTTGATACTGTAGTGTTTCCAGTTTGACATAACATCTATCTTTACCACTTATTTATGTATTATGAGTGCAAATTTTGATTAACAGTAGTGTTTGCTAGGTATTTCATATTATTTTTGTGAAAAACAGAAAATATTCATGACCTCCGGACCTAGTTGGTTGCTGGGATCTTGAAAGTAGAATGATGACTCATCAGATACTTCATTACTCAACACGTTATGCATTATTTTTGGTAGAAAGAATATGATATTCCAGTGAAAGCATCAGTGGAAATTTCATTTCTGTTGATAACAAGATGATGGAATAATCTTCTTAGCCAGTCCTCAGATGCATGTGGGCATTTACTGTGTATTCAGCTTGGTGCTAGGAATTGCAGGGAGGAGGGATGGGGAAAGGCAGATGGACGAAGTGGCCCTTACCCTGCTTACATAAAGGCCAAAGGCTGTGAAATAAGCATCCTGAACTCTACTGGTAGAGGTAGAGGTAGACAGCAATGGTCCACCTCACAGATTCATGTATGAACATGAATATAATATAATAGACATTTACATCTAGACATATTTCTTTAATGTCTACTAAATATGTGCCCATGTATACTTTTCTCACAATCAATCTGTTTGAAGGAAACCACAGTTTCCTCTAATTTTCAAGTTTCCCAGCATAGATAAGTAGAAGGTATAAATCCGGTCCTCTGCGAGCCCTTTTACATATTCTTTCATTAAATCACCATGAAAAAACAAGTGGTTATTATGATCTTTAACGTTTAGGAAGCTGAAGCTGAGGAGGATTGATATTTAACCTAAATCACCCACTAAGCTTTAGAGCTGAGCTTTAAGCTGAGTTTTTCCCTCTTCCAAACCAGTATCCACAGTGTTAGGGCTCATTACTTGGCATCTGAGAACCTTTGCAAGGGGCATTTGTATTCAGGCCTAAATGTTTACCCACAGTGAATAGTCTAGAAAAGCATCTAAAGGTTTTCTTATCAGAATAAAATTTAAATGGAGCCAAAAAGATGGACCACAGAGTGACCTGATAGCTGTCCCATACACCGTAAGCTCAGGCCTGTCCAACACTAAGCCTCCTACCTGCTGCCTTTTGGTTAAAGGAGCCCCAAACGTCCCTCCTCTTGCAGAAGCTGGAATTGATTGTTCTTTATTTGAATTTGAAAGAGCCCTGACCAATAGAGCTTTGTGAGTTTAATAATGCAACAGATCTAAAATGCCTTCTGTTCACTGAATAAGCAAGCATTTTGAGTGAGACTTTACAATGATGTGTTGACAGTTTAAACCCTTTGATTTTCAAAAACATAAAAAATAGCATTTTTTAAAAAAGGTTGAAAAATACCAAGTGTCACCAATCAAAGTGTTCTTTAATTTGAGAAGGAAGTAAAATTATTCTTCTAACAATAATTACAGAGGTTAAATTCTTTTGTGAAAAGTAAGATAATAGGCACGTTGGGAATTAAAACAATGGTTTGTGGCATTTTAAATTTATGGGAAAGGTCAAGATTAATTTTCTTCCATTAGATGTTTTTGAGTAAACTGTAGAAGCCCAGTACAAAAATACAATTTTCTGTCTGTAAAGTAATGAAGTTTCTTTTTCTTGTATTTTGGTCTTTGCTTATGACTTGTAGTCACATTTGGTTAACGTAGTTAGGACAATTGAGTCCTTGGGTGACATATGAAGTAATTAATGTGAATAGCAACATTCTTTAACAAAATGGAAAGTGAGGGAATTAATAAAGCTGTGATGATAGTTAATAAATTTGCTTTTTGAATAAAAAGATATTTAGATGTTATGTTTATAAAAATAAAACAAAAACGCATTCTAAGAAACCATTTTTTTCAGAGAAAGTATGTGAATTAACTGGAAGTCTTTTAGTTTGTTTTAATTTTCACTTCTAGAAAGATGCTGAGATTCTTTTGGGAATAGAGGCGTGACCACACAGCCTGGGTCCAAATGTCCTACTTAGTCCCCACAGGACAATAGGAGGTTTCTCAGGCTAATTCCTCATCTGTAAAATTGGTTAATAGCAGTAACTATCAGATGGAATTGTCGTGGAAACTATTAGAGATGAAATTCATAAAAATGTATGAAACAGTGGTTGACTTACTGTAAATCTGGTAACTGTTACCGTCTTATCTTATGACCCAGCTGATTCAAAGTTGCTTTTGTGTGTTTTGTTAATAAGGTCACCATAAAATTCATAACTTGACTTTTATTTGAAAGATCAGATTCTGTCCATCCTCCCAATTTTCCCAGGTCCCTCTGTGAAAAGCAGACTATCTTTCAGTTTTATACCAGGGAGGAGTTACCAAGGAAACAAACTTTACAGATAGATAACACTCTTAGGGCACTGAGAATTTGGGTTCCCTGGGAAGAAACCAAAAGCAACGACAAAAATCCCTTCACTGTTCATAGTTCTGACTGTTAAAACTTTGCATGTTTTAAACCCTGCTGCATCTGTGCAATGGTCTCAGAGGGAAGGTACACCAGGGAAATAAGAGTTAGCAAGGGTCCAGAGAGATGTGGGAGAGTCCGCTGAGGAGAGGGCCTGCCTTACTTGCTAGCGCAGTAGTTAACCTAATGCTTTCAAACTGGACATCCAGTTGTCAAAAGCCCCACAGCCCCTGTCGTGTTCGAGATGGCGTGATTTACATGCTTACGTTTTGATTTCTGAAGTCCTCTGGATGTTCAAAGTCTGATCTAAAGCCACATTCATCATGTTGTGAGCATTAAATGGAAACTCCCTGTGTCATTTAAATCAGGATTAAACACAGTGGCTACCATTTTACCATAAGAACAAAAAGAGTTTAATGATTGGGATTCTAGAACCTAATGAGTAAATCAAATATTAAGAAATGGAGTTTCACTTGTTCAGAATGGCATTTTGTCAGTTTACATTAATAATATATTTAGATTATAAACTTCTATACAGTTTTTTAAAAAGTCCCTTTTGCTGAAAAATGATTTTCTAAATAGCTTTAGCTTAAACTAAAAAAAAAAAAAAAGAATCTCTAATTCTAATTATAGTTTAGAATGAAATTTAAAATGTATCAATTCAAAGTAATAATTCTAATCATATTTGTACGTAACACTGACATGATCTTACAAAATATTTCTTTTAAGAAATTTTATATAATAAAATGTTAAATGATAGAATGAATGTTAAATGATAGAATTGTAAGAATATGTGTGAATTTCAGAGCAGATTCCAAACTCATTGTCACCTGTTGTCTTATAAGGTTAACACCCTCAATTGACGTTGACAAATTTATAAGAAAATATAACTCTAATTGTCAAATAGGGGAGAGTAAATGTTTAATACGTCACGCAGAGACAGAACTTTGAGTCTCTTCATATTATTGGTTCATGGACCCCAGGCCCTATGACATTCCTTTCTGTGGCTAATACTTAAACCTTGGAGTTGATGCCACTCAGACCATGTCTAGTCTACGTTTCTTCCTCCACCTGTTAACCCTGTATTACAATCTGTGACAAGTCTACTTTTGTTTATATTGTCAAGTCGTAAAGCTAATCTCGGTGGTAGGAAATGTGTTCAGTAGATTCTGCTTTGCCATTTCTCTTTGTCTTCCATAACTTTTCTTTGTATTCCTTTTCCTTTCTGCTCCCAATTGAGTCTCTATGATTTGAAGTTTTGGCCTGCAATTCTAATATATCTATTTATTCTAGTCTTAAAGAAATTGTGTAGAATTAATACTAATTAGGTAGCAAATATACTTCTAGTAATAGCATTATGGAACTCAGCAGATAATAGTATTAGAGTGCAGAGGACATGCACATTGTGAGGTATCATTGCTTCCACGGGTTAGTATATGCAGCAGACACTATGCTGCAGGATGAAAAAAAATAGAAAATCAAAATAAGTATTTCTGCTATAGATTTTTCAAATGAGAACACATTTCTGCTAATGGGAAGGGTTGCAAAGCAATTCCCATTGCTACTCTAGGATTCAGAGTTTTGGAATCATGCCTGGGAATAATGCACTGGAAGGATTGCGTGAGATTATGGCCAAATGAATTATTGCCACATTATTGGCAAGTTCAGTGAGAAATTGGTTTTGCTTGAACTTTAAAGGAGGTAGAGTTTAGCACTAGTTCAAATGGTCTTTTAGAGTTCATTCTGTTTTTATTCATTCAGATATTTAGAAAAATATTCTTGTCTCTGATTTTCTTTCTCCTCCTTTCTTTTTTCTGTTGATAGTATATATTTACTTTTCAGCTAATTCATTCTAATATGAACCAAGTCTGCATATCTGTGGTTCATACGTTTATATAGACAAATTGAAAATTATCCAAAATAATATTAATAATATACATGCTATGGAGAAATTACCAAAAAGGGATATTATTACATACTTTATATCATCAACACCATTAAAATACTTCAGTCATCTTGCATTGCATTCCTGGCACTATACCAGGCTATTTAGGATTTCCAGAAATTATAAAAATAATCCTGTTTCCAAAGGAAAAAGGAGGCACTTTATTTCAGAAATTACATTTGTTTTTGTTGTCTACTTACTATTTTAATCTTAATATTTAAATATGTAATTGCTTAATGGTCCAAAATAAATAATATTTAAGCATTACATGTATATAAGATGGTTAAATTATAATAGGATAAACATTCTTTTTGAAGAATTCTTGTATATATTTTGTT